>NC_064638.1:282098726-282425772 GCF_023864345.2 Schistocerca serialis cubense | reverse complement strand
GTCAGGGGGCGCTCGTACACGAAGCGACTGAACGCGTCGCTCAGTCGGCGCGCACCACTGGATCCGCGCAACCGCTATTGGCGTCTGCTGGAAACGTGCGTTTTCATTTACAACTCTGCGTCGCTGGTGAGGGTGGTATCGATGTATGATACAACAGAAAGATCTTAGTGACTTGCTAGAAACATACACTACTGGCCATAAGAAATTGCTACGCCAAGAAGAAATGCAAATGATAAATGGGACAAATATATTATATTAGAACTGACATGTGATTACATTTTCACGCAATTTGGGTGCATAGAGCCTGAGAAATCGGTACCCAGAACAACCACCTCTGGCCGTAATAACGGCCTTGATACGCCTGGGAATTGAGTCAGACATAGCCGGGATGGCGTGTACACGTACAGCTGCCCATGCAGCTTCAACACGATGCCACAGTTCAACAAGAGTAGTGATTGGCGTAGTGTGACGAGCCAGTTGCTCGGCCACCATTGACCAGACCTTTTCAGTTGGTGAGAGATCTGGAGAATGTGCTGGCCAGGGCAGCAGTCGACATTTTCTGTATTCAGAAAGGCCCGTACAGAGCCTGCAACAAGCGGTCGTGCATTATCCTGCTGAAATGTAGGGTTTCGCAGGGATCGAATGAAGGATAAGCCACGGGACGTAACACATCTGAAACGTAACGTCCACTGTTCAAAGTGCCGTCAATGCGAACAAGAGGTGACCAAGACGTGTAACCAATGGCACCCCACACCATCACGCTGGGTGATACGCCAGTATGGCGATGACGAATACACGCTTCCAATGTGCGTTCACCGCGATGTCGCCAAACACGGATGCGACCATCATGATGCTGTAAACAGAACCTTGATTCATCCGAAAAAATGACATTTTGCCATTCGTGTACCCAGGTTCGTCGTTGAGTACACCATCGCAGGCACTCCTGTCTGTGATGCAGCGTCAAGGGTAACCGCAGCCATGGTCTCCGAGTTGATAGTCCATGCTGCTGCAAACGTCGTCGGACTTTCGTGCACATGGTTGTTGTCTTGCAAACGTCCCCATCTGTCGACTCGGGGATCGAGACGTGGCTGCACCATCAGTTACAGCCATGCGGATAAGATGCCTGTCATCTCGACTGCTAGTGATACGAGGCCGTTGGGATCCAGCACGGCGTTCTGTGTTACCCTCCTGAACCCACCGATTCCATATTCTGCTAACAGTCATTGGATCTCGACCAACGCGAGCAGCAATGTTGCGATACGATAAATCGCAATCGCAATAGGCTACAATCCGACCTTTATCAAAGTCGGAAACGTGATGGTACGCATTTCTCCTCCTTACACGAGGCATCACAACAACGTTTCACCAGGCAACACCGGTCAAGTGCTGTTTGTGTATGAGAAATCGGTTGGAAACTTTCCTCGTGTCAGCACGTTGTAGGTGTCGGCACCGGCGTCAACCTTGTGCGAAAGCTCTGAAAAGCTAATCATTTGCATATCACAGCATCTTCTTCCTGTCGATTAAATTTCGCGGCTGTAGCACTTCATCTTCGTGGTGTAGCAATTTTAATGGCTAGTAGTGTAACATAATTTCAAGTTTCTTATAAACTTTTTATCATATACATGCTTAAGGTAAGACATTTAAGAGAATGACTCACTTGTGAAGTAATCAGGAGTATGAAGTCGTTTTACATATTGGCGGTGTAGAGTTTGGTACGTATAGTCATTGATGTATGCTGACAGTTTCTAGTGGTGTGGGTGCACACTGTACATTTATGGTTCATAAAATAACTAGCAGAAGTCGGTGAACTGCGCCTTTATTGCACGCCAAAATGGATCGTGTTTACAGCCCTTGTAGCTGCGGTTACGCATATTGCTTGCGGAATGGTAGAAACGCGCATGGCGTTCGGCGCAATCTCGTGTATGTATAATTCAGGTTGGCGGCACACGTGCGGTGAAACGCAATACCCAGCGCGGAGCCCACAATCGGAACTCGCGCTTATTGGAGCGCGCTCGTCTTGCTGCACACGTGGGATTAGTCTCCGGTTCCTCGCAACGCCGCGAGCTGGAAATGCGAACCCTCCGTCCTCGCCGAGGTGACTAGCACCTTACCATCTTGGTGGGACGCCGGCCGTCGCAGTTCCTGAGAGAGAAACCCAGTCTCTCTCTCCCTCTCTATCTCTCTCCTTCTCACCTTTTTCATCCTCTATCCTGCTTTTTCTTCCTTTTTTCACCAGACATTTGCGGTGACCCATCGCAGCGGGATCCTTTGTAAAATTGCATGCTGAAAGAAAGATAAGCGCGGAGGCGTTTCGCCGGTACAAGGTAAGGTGCGGGGCAGGCCGCGTGCAAAGTGGAAGGCCCGCCTGGCAGAGCGGGCGCGGAATCGTAAATCAAATGGGGCAGCGGAAGCCGCGGCCATCCATTGCGCCTTGCCACCCTGCTACAAGACTTACGGCAGCACCTCGGTCGTGCTCTGCTGGCCAACATTCATAATAGCCCGTCTGCAATCTTTGCTAAGGAACTGCCGATTATAATCTGAAACGTAAAAACGTTGCACTGCACCGTTTCAACTTCGAAGCAGACCGCGATAAGTCAGTACTAGCCCGCAAAGGGTACCATGCAAACGTCAGACATTGCTTCAGTCATTTGGCTGGCTCTGAGCACTACGGGACTTAACATCTGTGGTCAACAGTCCCCTAGAACTTAGAACTACTTAAACCTAACTAACAGAAGGACGTCACACACATCCATGCCCGAGGCAGGATTCGAACCTGCGACCGTAGCGGTCACGCGGTTCCAGACTGAAGCGCCTAGAACCGCACGGCCACTCCGGCCGGCTTCAGTCATTTGATTTCGACCCCTGTCCGCACTCTATTACACGAACATGAGATACAATAATTGACAAGTTGGAATACATGGTTCACTTATCTATGTAATTCTAGTGTACTTCTTCTTCATATGTAGTGGTCAATCCAAGGATTGGTTTGCAACAGCTACAATGGCAGCTTGTCTCCATTCTGTGCGTCTTTCAGCTTTTCTCTTCATTTCTTTATATGTGTTACATCCCACATCTTTCACGATTTGATCCATGTACCTCAGTAGTGGTCTTCCTCTTGGTCTTTTTTCCTCGACATATCCCTCTATGATTGTGTTCAGGAGTCCTTTATGTCTTAATAGATGGCCTGTAAATTGCACTCTTCTTTTAACAATGAAACTACAGAAACTTCTCTTCTCACCTGCTCTTTCCAGAACCACTTCGTTTGTGACCTTGTCGATCCATTTTATTTTGAGCATGCGTCTATAGCACCACATTTCAAAAGAATTTAGCTTCTGGTTTTCCTCTGTCCCGAGAGTCCATGTTTCACACCCATAGCATGCCACACTCCACACATATGATTTCAAAAACCTTTTCTGATTTCAAGGCTGATGCTCTTAGATGTTAATATGTTTTTCTTCTTGTTAAAAGCAGCCTTTGCTTGAGCTATTCTACTTCTCACTTCTGCCTTGCTCCTTCCATCCCTGGTAATATTACTGCCCAGATAAGTAAATTTATCAACTTGTTCAAGCAGTTCATAGCTAGTGTACATACTCCGGAAACTAGTTTGTAGCCGAGAATCACCGGCTGCACAAGCACCAGTAAACCAAGCAGAGATTGTCAAAGAAAAATATGGTAGCGGCGTTAGTCGACGTTGCATGCGTCCAGCAAATTGCGATGATAAACATCATAGGTGGGCCAAGATATAAGACCAAGAAATAAGACAGATGTTTTGAACATGGCTGTGCTCATCAACCGTAATTAATTATAACGTTACAAACTTCGAGCCAACTGGTTGCAAACAGAATTTAAAATTCTTTAACTAGTTCTCAACTCCAACTAGTGCGCCTTCTTCAGAAGAAACTGTTACCTTACATGTGGTTAAAAGGTAAGGTAACAGTTTCTTCTGAAGAAGGCGCCCCTAGTTGGCGTTGAAAACTAGTTATAGAATTTTAAATTCTTTTTGCAACCGGTTGGCTCGAAGTTTCTAACATTGTAAATAAGACAGAGTGAAACTAAATCAAGTCCGAGCCACAACTTGTGAGCTGATGGCTGAGGAGCACAAGCTTGTTGGTGAACAGAATTGCTTGGCTCTTGTCGGAATATTGCTGTCTGCGTTCCTGACAGTTCATCACTGGTCGATTTTGTCCAGATGTCTCTAGTAGCAGCCTCACAATGACGTTCAGCTTGAATAGTGCAGCCAGTTTCCCCTCTCATCTGCTCGGATATGTCATTGTTGAACTGAACCCCTGCGGCAGCCGGTTTCCCCTCCCGTCTGCTTGAGTACGACATTGTTGACCTGACCCCCTGCAAGAGCCGGTTTCCCCTCCCATCTGCTCGGATATGTCGTTGTTGAACCGAACCCCTGCAGCAGCTGGTTTCCCCTCCTGTCTGCTCGGATATGTCATTGTTGAACTGAACCCCTGCGGCAGCCGGTTTCCCCTCCCATCTGCTTGAGTACGTCATTGTTGAACTGAACCCCTGCAAGAGCCGGTTTCCCCTCCCATCTGCTCGGATACGTCATTGTTGAACCGAACCCCTGCAGCAGCCGGTTTCCCCTCCCATCTGCTTGGGTATGCCATTGTTGAACTGAACCCCTGCAGCAGCTGGTTTCACCCCTGTCTACTCGGATATGTCATTGTTGAACTGAACCCCTGCAGCAGCCGGTTTCCCCTCCCATCTACTCGGGTACGTCATTGTTGAACTGAACCCCTGCAACAGCCGGTTTCCCCTCCCATCTGCTCAGATACGTCATTGTTGAACTGAACCCCTGCAGCAGCCGGTTTCCCCTCCCATCTGCTCGGGTACGTCATTGTTGAACTGAACCCCTGCAGCAGCTGGTTTGCCCTCCCGCCTGCTTGGATATGCCATTGTTGAACTGAACCCTTGCAGCATCCAGTTTGCCCTCCCGTCTGCTTGGATATGCCACTGTTGAACTGAACCCCTGCAGCAGCCTGCTTAGATATGTCGTTATTGAACCGAACCCCTGCAGCAGCCGAGCCAGCACCGTTCTATATTGTTGCAATGATTTCCATTCCCAATGAAAAATTTCCTCTATCTCGGGTTCAAATCAGTTGTCTTAAGCATTTATGCTGGACAATCTATGGAAGCTAATTTACGTATTAAGCCATTATAGAAGACAATCTCAAAAGTATTTTCTCTTTGAAAGAATACTTCCCCTGTGCTCTCTCCTTAACTCTTCGCTGTACATACGTACACAACCAAGCATAGGGACTGATGGATAGTTGAACTCGGCGCCGAGTATAGGCTTTTCGTGGAGGAGGCTGTTGTAGTCAGTAAGAAATTTTTGAAGCAGTTGCAGTACCATACACACTAGAACTTTACTATGGAAATCAAGGATGGAGATAGATCTAGAAGCGTTGATGGTGCCGTGTGAACTCCCTCCTCCCCCTTCCCCCCTCCCCCCTCTTTCTTTACCCCAGGCGGGGGTGAACACCCACTTTCTCGTCACAAAGTGACTGTAGCCAGTGACTGCGTGACCTCGATCTTGCATAGCTGCTCAAGGAAGAACCGCCCAGCAGAGCTCTAGCCGATGTGTTTCGATGGCACAGCCGGATATTAAAAGTCTCATTTTAAATTTACGAACCGAGAAGCAGATCTGACATTGCATTGGGCTATTGGAAGCAGATTACAGAAAACGAGCACTTTCCTAGCGTTTACTGACCTCGGAAAAGATTTTGGCAATAGATATTAACAATTCTCAGAAAATTGCAGCTATATTACAGAGACAGATGAATATTGTGTAACATCAATAAAGCCAAAGAGGCAATAAAGTGGAACATCGAAAGGTAAAGCTGTGCTAAGAAAGACGTAAGATTGGTTGGCAGCGTATCGCAACTGTTGATTAACTCGAACGTCTGAGAAGTGATGAAGGAAATAAGACCTAATTTCGGGGCAGGAATGAAAGTTTTGTGTGGTTATAATTAAACTTTCGCTACCTGAGGCAGAGTAGACAAAATTACCTGCCGTATGCGCACCCTACTTCATAGGAAAGTCAAATATGCGAAGTAAGCGCCTGAGGTACATATTCACGACATCCAGAAACATACGGCCCCAGTATGCCAATATTGATTATTTGTGAGAGGTGAATTTTAGCCTGAAGATCGCTTAATGAATTGTCGAAACTGGTAGCGAAAATAAAATAACATCTCAATTGCACGGCAGTTTGTGGAATTTCATTGTTAAATCACAGGGAAGGTGTTCAGACGGGGCGCTGCAGGACTTGCCATTAGGAGCCGGACTGACCTTTGAGCAGTTCTTACACCAAGGAGCGGCACAATTTACTGTAATCTGCTTCGCCGACTGAGATCCCTGTCTACGGAAGAGAGAGGTGCTTTGGACTCAGCTGTTTGGCTGCACAATGGTGCTCCATCTTACGCTGCTCGTGAGGTCACCCGGTTACTCCGTAAGACGTTTGGAGCAAACAGAATCATTGGCCGATCGTTGCAAACTGCCTGGCCGCCTAGATCACCAGGGTGATTTGCCTGAAGGACAAGGTTCATCAGCGAGACACTGTCACGCGTTGGAGGTTGCAGCTGAGCGTAGCAAGGGAGACGGCCAACATCCCACCTGAGACATTTCGGACAACCAAATAAATTTCTAGTGCGATTACAGCCAGTCGTGAATACCGATGGTCGTCACAGTGGGAAACGTTTGTAGTCTATAACGTAAATATGGTATGTCATTAAGAAATTTTAGCTTCTCATGTGGAAATCAATATGAGTTTCTTTCAATGGTTTGTTTGTTACTTCTCTTCGGCATGTCCTTACAAATGTTTCCAGAATGTTGCATTGTCTTACAATCACTCGTTACTCAGGGGGGAGGGGGGGGGGCGACCAAGTAGCGAACGTTTGATTATAACCATCCAGTGCACGGCGAACAGGTATCAACGCAAAGGTTCGCAGGCTATGTCGCTCTTTGCCACGTGTAGAGAACAATAGTCAGTACACGTCTGATAATGGCCTTGTAAGCTGAAACCCGGATGACAATAAATTAATACAGTAGAACAAAAGCAAACAAGCGCTTTTCATTTATGATAAGTAAGACCTGTCTGATGAAAAATTTCTTTCAGGCAACTGTCAACAGCACCGATATCGATAATTTAGTAGATAATGGTGGTAAAAATGCATTTTACAGTTTACAACACACACACACGCACACACACACATACACACACACACACACACACACACACACACACATAATCCAAATAACTCCGTAAAAACTATGACTATAAACAAACACATTGTGAACCCATAGCCGCGCGGGATGAGCCGAGCGGTCTCAGGCGCTGCACACATGGACTGTGCGGCTGGTCCCGGCGGAAGTTTGAATCCTCCCTCGGGCACGGGTGTGTGTGTTTGTCCTTCGGATAATTTAGGTTAAGTAGTGTGTAAGCTTAGGAACCGATGACCTTAGCTGTTAAGTCCCATAAGATTTCACACACGTAAACGTAACGGTGCTCCCATAGTGTCGCAAAATCTATACAGCGTGTTTTGTAACAACCAGTTTAAGTGATGATTTGCGTGTACGCGATATTCTGTATAATGGAGGAAGCACAATATCCGTCAGTATTTAAACAAAAGTACCGTTTAAAACATTAGTGTTTAAAAACACTGAAAGATTCATTCTGTTTAATTTTCCGATTTCAGTCTAATTTCAAAAAAGACGCAATAGATGAAGAAAATCACACTTGTCAACATCACCAAGTGTGTTGACGTAAACAAATGCACTTGAAAATGAGAACGAAGTCTCTAAACACCTTGAGCTAAGCATCAAAAAATAACAGGTGCGCTTTTCATTATTTCAATTATGAAATCTGTATGCCCTAGGCAAGTAAATTCAGTGTTAGTTTTCATTCGTGAAGGTAAGAGTGCGACGTTTGATTTTATAACTGACGTACTTTCGAAAATACACCTGTCACTGAGTTAAAAAAAACTAAGAGTCCTATCTATTGGTTCCTTGATGTACTACGAAGCTAATGGCGACACCTGTTGGTTCTTTGGTGTGCTCTGCTGTGATGATTAAAAGTCGTAACTGCAAAGCTGAGCAGACGATTTTAAACAAGACTTTAAACTTAAATTTTTCTCTTCCGCTTCCCGTTTTTGCCCCTTGGAAGGCCCAACGGCACCGACCGGCCGCCGTGTCATCCTCACATTCTGTTGGTAGTTTCAGAGCTCAACGTGGTCAAACAGACCACAGACAGACGCCGACTTTGGATAAAACTTTAATTTACGATATCTTTTTCTTCCTAATCTGATTTTGATGTTTGTCTGTATGTTGTCCAGAGCTACTCTAAAGTTGAATGTGTAAGCCCTATGAAAATTCGTCCAGTACTCTTGGAGATCAGTGGTTCAAACAAACAGACAGACACGACGGTTTTATAGTTTTTTTTATTAGTATAGGTATGAAACTTCCTGGCAGATTAAAACTGTGTGCCAGACCGAGACTCGAACTCGGGACCTTTGCCTTTCGCGGGAAAATGCTCTGCCATCTGAGCTACCGAAGCACGACTCACGCCCGGTACTCATAGCTTTACTTCTGCCAGTATCTCGTCTCCTACCTTCCAAACTTTACAGAAGCTCTCCTGCCAACCTTGCAGAACTAGCACTCCTGAAAGAAAGGATATTGCGGAGACATGGCTTAGCCACAGCCTGCGGGATGTTTCCAGAATGAGATTTTCACTCTGCAGCGGAGTGTGCGCTGTTATGAAACTTTGGAAGGTAGGAGACGAGATACTGGCAGAAGTAAAGCTGTGAGTACCGGGCGTGAGTCGTGCTTCGGTAGCTCAGATGGTAGAGCACTTGCCCGCGAAAGGCAAAGGTCCCGAGTTCGAGTCTCGGTCCGGCACACAGTTTTAATCTGCCAGGAAGTTTCATATCAGCGCACACTCCGCTGCAGAGTGAAAATCTCATTCTGGAGTATAGGTATGTTTTGCATGTTCTACTCGTGGTCGTCCCTGCTATTTTCCTCCTTTGCTGCTTGCTCCAGCACCAGATTAACTGTTCATGGAAGCAATACTGGGCTGTTCCAACACTGCCTCACATGACGGAGACACTCGTTCGATCACGGACAGGCGCATCTTTTACAGGCTACCCGCCACACGGCGCTATTGTATTCCGCGCATGCGCAGACCGCTTGGCCAACCTTGTCCGTGAGCGCTCAGCCGTTGCGGAATTGTCGCAAGGCCTCCCACGCACGAGCGTTCTGACCAACCCTGCTCGTGGGTGGCGGACTGGGAGCAGGCGGTTGGGAAATCCGGAACGACCTAGTAGCAGATGTTCCATCAACCAGGCCCCTCTTCTATGAAGCTGGACATTGTGTGTAGAGCACGCGATATAAATTTCGCATGTGTTTTAATGGAAACTGTTTTGTCCGTAGTAATTGGTAGCATGGGTAATTGGTTTCAGCTGGTAAGGAGTCATCATCAGAATCACGCAGCTTGTCACAGAGTAACGTACCACAGAAATGGTCGCAAAATGCAAGCAATTCATTTTTGTGTAACAAATTACATGGTTCTGGCGATAACTTATCAACAGCTAAAACCAGACGGCCATGTTACTAATTATTGCAATCAGGACAATTTAAATAGACATTTGTTCCTTCTTCTTTGTGTTTTTTCCTCCAGAGCGCTTACATTAAGAGTAAAATGCAGCGCTTTCGGGAAAAATACACCAATTTGATGCAGAGGACTGCGGTTACATCAACATACGCTGAAGAGCCAAAGAAATTAGTACACATGCTTAATATCGTGTAGGGCCCCAGCGAGCACGCAGAAGTACCGCAACACGACGTGGCGTGGTCTCGGCTATTGTCCGAAGTAGTGCTGGGGGGAATTGATACCATGAATCCTGCAGGGTCGTCCACAAATCCGTAAGTAATATGGTTTTTCATTATTCCCCATTCGGTGAGGCCCATGGACGAAACGACTGCCATGCCGATGGGAGCGTACGTGGACTCACTGTGCATCTTGGTCCGCCTGTCATTTTGCCCCCTGTACCTGTGCCCTTCGGTTTGTTTCTGATGTGGCGTTCCTTAATTACATGTGACTATGCAGGTTTTCGTAGTTGAATCGTACCTTGCTCATAACGAATGTATAGATGGTGAGAGACTTTATAGCAAGTTAATACGTTCTTTTTTAGTGATTACAATACCGAAGACCATAGTGCCTAGACTGGTAAAGACCAGCATACAGGTTTTAATCGCTCGTCACATTGTAACTAAGTCGTGTTATGAACAGCTTTCTGTGTGCATATTCCTAACGTCCTTATATGAATAAAGGTAAATTATAATATGTAGTTTTGTAAGGCGCTAGTGGATAATGTCTGTGCTTCAGATTAACTTTGTAATTGACGTACTTTATAGTGATTATAGTATGTACAGGAAATGTATGCGCAAACGTGAGCTTTGCATGGGTATGTGACACCTGTTATAGTAAAGTTGTGTTTTAGTAGTAATGAGTGGTAATACTGTGGGACTGTGTGTGCGCTGCTTGGACAGCGCTATCTGGTGGCCGGTTGTGAACCGCTAGGATCACAGCAGATAAGCCTGCGCGGAATATGGCTGTGATGATGCCGACCGGTTTTAGGAGAGCAGTGGTAGTTTCATCTGCTGAGTTCAGTTTCATATTTTATGGAAAGAACGACCACGAGAGCAGTTTTTTATTATTTTTTATTGGTTTTGACTATGATTTTTATCAGATGGTCTACCTCATGTGCCATGATGTCCATATAGTTTTATAAATGTTAATCCACGTTTCAGGTATGTGGTTCTGTAATAATTGTAATGTATATAGTTACCTCATGTAAGCCCTCCCTAAAACCTGTTATGTTATACCTTCACAGATCCGATGATGGCACCTCCATAGTGCTGAAACCGGTCATCTAATAAACGATATTGAAGCGATCGTGGCTTTTAAATTATTTTAAATCCTTAAGAGTACGAGGGGGTGGAGATCCCTTCTGAACAACACGTTGCAAGGCATCCCAGATTTGCTCAGTGATGCTCATGTCTGGGGAGTTTGGTGGCCAGTGGAAGTGTTTAAAATCAAGAGTGTTCTCGGAGCCATTGTATAGCAAATCTGGGCATGTGGGGCGACGCATTGTCCTGCTGGAGTTACCCGAGCCCGTCTGAATACAGAATGGACATGAATGGACGCAAGTGATCAGACAGGGTGCTCGTTTAACCTGTCAGAGTCGTATCTAGACGTATCAGGGCTCCCAAATACCTCCAACTGCACACGCCCCACACCATTACTGATCCTCCACTAACCTGAGCAGTTCCCTGTTGACACGCAGGGTTCGTGGATTCATGAGGTTGTCTCCATACCCGTACACGTCCATCCGCTCGATACAATTTGAAACGAGCCTCGTCCGACCAGGCATTCTCTTTCCTGTCATCAACAGTCCAATGTCGTTGCTGACGGTCCCAGCCGAGGCGTAAATCTTTGTCGTGCAGTCATCAAGGGTACATCGATATGTTTCGTTGAATGTTTTGCGCGCTGACACTTGTTGGTGGCCCATCATTGAAATCTGCAGCAATTTGCGGAAGGGTTGCACTTCTGTAACGTTCAACGATTCTCTTCTATCGTCGCTGGTTCCGTCCTTTCAAGATCTTTTTCCGATCGCAGTGATGTCGGAGATTTTGTGTTTTACCGAATTCCTGATATTCACGGTACACTCGTGAAATGGTCGTACGCTGCCTCGGAGATGCTGTGTCCCATCGCTCGTGCGCCGACTATAAGACTACGTTCAAACTCACTTCAATCATGATAACCTGCCATTGTAGCAGCAGTAACCGATCTAACAACTGCGCCAGACACTTGTTGCCTTCTGTAGGCATTGCCGACCGCAGCGCAGTACTCTGCCTGTTTACATGTACTACATGGCAATTGAATCTCAATGTAGACAAGTGTAATGTGCTGCGAATACATAGAAAGTTAGATCCCTTATCATTTAGCTACTATATAGCAGGTCAGCAACTGGAAGCAGTTAATTCCATAAATTATCTGGGAGTACGCATTAGGAGTGATTTAAAATGGAACGATCATATAAAGTTGATCGTCGGTAAAGCAGATGCCAGACTGAGATTCATAGGAAGAATCCTAAGGAAATGCAATCCGAAAACAAAGGAAGTAGGTTACAGTACACTTGTTCACTTGATCCGTACCACATAGGGTTGATACAAGAAATAGAGAAGATCCAACGGAGAGCAGCGCGCTTCGTTACAGGATGCTTTAGTAATCGCGAAAACGTTACGGAGATGATAGATAAATTCCAGTGGAAGACTCTATAAGAGAGACGCTCAGTAGCTCGGTACGGGCTTTTATTGAAGTTTCGAGAACATACGTTCACCGAGGAGTCAAGCAGTATATCGCTCCCTCCTACGTATATCTAGCGAAGAGAACATGAGGATAAAATCAGAGAGATTAGAACCCACACAGAGGCATACCGACAATCTTTCTTTCCACGAATAATACGAGACTGGAATAGAAGGAAAGTACCCTCCGCCACACACCGTCAGGTGGCTTGCGGAGTATGGATGTAGATGCAGATGTAGATATTTGAGTATGCATGCCTGTGCCAGTCTCTTTGGCACTAATGCACCCTTTCAGAGATCTGAGTGGCAACATGGAAAAAATGTAGTCTCGGGGGTTCGACTTATTTTAGGAGCTGGTGTCCAGCACATGTTTCGCCACAATCTCTCGCTCTGGGGACCGCGTATCGCCTTGAGTTTACGCCGGGGAACTTGGGCGCTAATGCGATCGGGCTCACACGAGCGCTATTGCGAAGGCTCGCTATTTCCGGAACGAAGTTAATTGGTGCTCAAAAATTAGCGGATCGTTGCGGGCGTGGATCGCACGCAGAATAGAGCCGTCCCGAGCCGAGTAACAGGTGCGCGGCGCCGTAACTGCAACTAGGGCTTGTTAATTAACGCCGAAGCAGCGGCGGTGGCGAGTTGCTACTTGGGGCCAAGTTGCGTCGCAAGGCGGCCGGCTTCCGCCCAGCCAGCGGGCAGCTTACTATCTCACTCCACAGCCACCGGTCCGCCTCGCCTGATTACTGCCCCAAACGTACCGCTGTATTCCTAACTATCCTAGCCTCACCGATCTGAATTACAACGTTCACATAGTGATGAAAGGGCACGACCACCTGATCCTTAAAAATAACTGCCGTAAATTTCATCTTTTAAATTTTATGCCACCAAGACTCTTTTTAAAGTACCATTAGGTAGGCTTAAAACCGACAAGGGTATGGTCCAGTCTCAGACGTTGAAACATATCCGGAAATTTTTTATACAGAAGGAAAACACTGAAATAAAGACACTGTCAAAAATTATATGCTAAGACACAGTACAGATATTTTTGAAATACACTACTGGCCATTAAAATTGCTACACCACGAAGATGACTTGCTACAGACGCGAAATTTAACCGACAGGAAGAAGATGCTGTGATATGCAAATGATTAGCTTTTTAGAGCATTCACACAAGGTTAGCGCCGGTGGCGACACCTAAACCTTCTATACACATGGTGTATCATAAATAATGGTGTAAACGCATAGAGTATAAAGTAGGCGGTACTAAAAGCAGTGGGCTTTTGAATTGTTGAGAGATCTAGAGAATGTGCTGGCCAGGGCAGCAGTCGAACATTTCTGTATCCAGAAAGGCCAGTACAGAACCTGCAACATGCAGTCATGCATTGTCCTGCTGAAATGTAGGGCTTCGCAGCGATCGAATGAAGGGTAGAGCCACGGGTCGTAACACATCTGAAATGTAACGTCCACTGTACAAGGTGCCGTCAATGCGAACAAGGGCAACCGAGACCTGTAACCTATGGCACCCCATACCATCACGCCGGGTGATACTACAGTACTACGATGAGTAATACACGCTTCCAATGTGCATTCACCGCGACCATCATGATGCTGTAAGCAGAACCTGGATTCCTCTGAAAAAATGACATTTTGCCATTCGTGCAGCCAGGTTCGTCGTTGAGTACACCATCGCAGGCGCTCCTGTCTGTGATGCAGCGTCAAGGGTAACCGCTGCCATGGTCTACGAGCTGATAGTCCATGCTGCTGCAAACGTCGTCGAACTGTTCGTGCAGATGGTTGTTGTCTTGCAAACGTCCCCATCTGTTGACTCAGGGATCGAGACGAGGCTGAACGATCTGTTACAGCCATGCGAATAAGATGCCTGTCATCTCGACTGCTAGTCATACGAGGACTTTGGGATCCAGCGTGGCGTTCCGTATTACCCTTCTGAACTCACCGATTCCACTTTCCGCTAACAGCCACTGGATCTCGACTAACGCTTGCAGCAATGTCGCGATACGTTAAACCGAAATCGCGATAGCTACAATCCGACCTTTATCAAAGTGGGAAACGTGATGGTACGCATTTCTCCTCCTTACACGAGGCATCACAACAACGTCTCACCAGGCAACGCCGGTCAACTGCTGTTGTGTATGAGACATTGGTTGGAAACTTTCCTCATGTCAGCACGTTGTAGATGTCGCCACCGGTGCCAACCATGTGTGAATGCTCTGAAAAGCTAATCGTTTGTATATCACAGCATCTTCTTCCTATCAGTTAAATTTCGCGTCTGTAGCACATCTTCGTGGTGTAGCAACTTTAATGGCCAGTAGTGTAGATATCAAAAGTGTTTTGCGACTTAGACATGATTAAATTTCTAGGTGATTTGTGGGCTATGTAGCGTGCGAAACGCAGTAGGAAGAGATGCTGCTATAGCGGTGGCTCTAACTTGTTAGGCATCGAATCATTTTAAGCTTGATTGGCATATTGTAACAGTCTGTTCCTGTTGAGTTATTGACAATTTCAATATTCTTTCTGGTGGACGGCCGTGCCGAGGTGGGGACACCGGTTCTCATCAGATCACCAATGCTGAGCACCATGGAGCGTGGCCAGTACTTTTAGGGGAGACCTTCCAGGTCGCTACTTGCTGATGGCAATTTTTCCTTTACCTTTATGACAGAGGGCATCGAAAAGGTGTGGCGTAAAGTCCCTGATCGCCAGTCTTCACGCCAATGTCCTCGATTCATCTGTGAGCCCCTCTGCAGTGCCTCATGAAGTGAGGACATGTGACAGCGTTGATGGTGAACCGTCCGTCGGAGGGAGACATTAAGGTCACCGGTTCCCTTGGCGCTTTTCGACAGGAGGAGGCTACGTGCCGAAACCAGGTTTCACCCTCTTTTCTTATCATCCCCAACACGAACATCACACTATCCTGCACACATTCACTTCAGTCATCATCAATTCACAGATGTATTCGCTTACAAAGCTCTCATGCTTCTCCAATGAAAGTTGCCTGCGGGGGCGGATAAGACAAACCTTTTCTGTTATGGTTACCTGACATTGGGGGCAGGAGAACCATCTCTTATTGTGGATCACGCGATCCTCTGTTGGAGAAGTTTTATGTGCTCAGATCACGTAAGTTACTTATCTGGATAACTACCTTCAGCATACTTTAATTGCCTTAACATACATCAAATTAGTACCATGTATGTGGTGCACTGTGATCTAATCCTGTAGCCAGTGCTCGACATGCAGTGAAATTAAAGTGATGGATGTTAAGGATTTAAAGATGGAAATTAAAGTTTGCCGAAACGTATGTAATCCATATGATCTGGCCAAAAAAACATTTTTCAAAAACATTTCCAATTAGACGGCAGAACCTGTTCATCAAGGTTGTAAGAGGTCCATGGCTAAGGAATTTATTGCTAGCGCAGATGTAACTTCGATGGATTGCTCACGCGCTGCCAGCGATATGTATGCTACGATAGAATCGCAGACCAGAGAGCAGTGTCGGCAGTAATAGTGGTAGTAGCTCGCAGTCGGGCGGTTGGGCCGGTCGTGGAGAGCGATGGGGGTGCGTGGACGATGTAGTAGAGGCCGCGCGTGTATGTAATTTGTAACAACTGATTCTGTACTATTATTATATCAACTCCCACGTAAATGTTTTTTTAATCTCTCAATAATAATCTTTCTTATAAAATTAACAGCGGGCCGGGGTGACCGAGCGGTTCTAGGCGCTACAGTCCGGAGCCGCGCTACCGCTACGGTCGCAGGTTCGAATCCTGCCTCGGGCATGGATGTGTGTGATGTCCTGACCGTGAGGCCATTTCCTAGGAAGGCCTTCGGCTGTGCGTCTGAGAAGGACTTTGAGGATTTATTCTATTGAGGCTCTAGAACATAACCCTAACATGCTGCTGCAATGCGGCTGCTCCACAAAAATTAACGGCAACGGCCGCAAACAGTCCGTTATCAGCGCCAAAATGTTAGCTTCTGGAAATGCTTCAAGGCCACCATAAGCTGCTTGGTTGCCCCATACAACAGCCAATGTCAGCCGTGTACTACCTCCGAACACTGCTTGTACATCACATGTAAAGTTAAGGTGCAAACCACGAAAAACATTCGGGCCTCCAATCAATTGCTGTTTATTAAATTGTCCAGCCAAGTCAATATCAATCGCCTTCAAACTGCGATACACTGGTACACTGCGCCGCCAGCGACGACGGTAACCACGTCGCAGAGGCATTGCTGTGGCACAGTAGTTCTAAGTTCTAGGGGACTGACGACCTCAGACGCTAAGTCCCATAGTGCTCAGAGCCATTTGAACCACAAAATTAACTTTTGACAATCATTCATCTGAATTGAAAGATTTTACTAGTTTCTCCTATCCATGGACATCCCGATTATCGTCAAGAAAAATCAGTTGTTTCTTTTATATAGGAGGAATCTAGCGGGCAGCATTGCATTGGGTTGTGCCAGAAAAATTTCTTATAGGTGCAGATATATATGCGTTATCCGGCGACTTCATTGAGGTAATAATTTTCATTTTATACTGAATGGTTTTTCAGGGCCATGACGCAGCATTGCTGACGTCCAGATTTACCAGATTAGGTTCACAGTCAGTTAATTATTGAAGGGTTATATGTGAGTCACATTTTAATTGGGAGGTTATTACTCCGAGGTTACATTTTAATTGGGAGGTTATTATTCCGAGGTTACGCACCTTAACTGCTGGGAGGTTACAAGGTCTCTCAGCCAATGATGTCATATGACTCCAGTTTTCCAACACTCACATTGGCTGGCGCGTGGTGGATACCAGCCTCTCGTCAGCCCATGACTGGTTGTTGTCAGTTAGTGACAGATCTGAAGAGCGTCCTGACCAAGACAACAGGCGGACACTCTCCGTATCGAAGTAGAACAGGACAGGCTGGGTAATTTGTAGTCTTACATTATCTTGTAGGTAGAAAACGTCAGCGGGATTTCACTGAAAGCCTGATGTCCAAGTTAACGGTTATGCAAACCAGGGGTGACCGACTTGTGTGTCCAGTGGCACCAGACTTCATCACACTAGTCACCGTCTTGTAAAGTCATCAGGTGATCAAAACGACTTGAAAAATGATTTAGATAAGATATCTGTATCGTGCAAAAAGTGTCAATTGACTCTGAATAAGGAAAAGTGTGAAGTTATTCACATTAGTACTAAAAGAAATCAGGTAAATTTCGATTACGCGATAAGTCACACAAATCTGAAGGCTGTAAATTCATCTAAATACTTATGGATTTTTTTTTATTTTTATTTTATTTTATTTTATTTTTTTTTTTTTTTTGTCATCAGTCTACTGACTGGTTTGATGCGGCCCGCCACGAATTCCTTTCCTGTGCTAACCTCTTCATCTTAGAGTAGCACTTGCAACCTACGTCCTCAATTATTTGCTTGACGTACTCCAATCTCTGTCTTCCTCTACAGTTTTTGCCCTCTACAGCTCCCTCTAGTACCATGGAAGTCATTCCCTCATGTCTTAGCAGATGTCCTATCATCCTGTCCCTTCTCCTTATCAGTGTTTTCCACATATTCCTTTCCTCTCCGATTCTGCGTAGTACCTCCTCATTCCTTACCTTATCAGTCCACCTAATTTTCAACATTCGTCTGTAGCACCACATCTCAAATGCTTCGATTCTCTTCTGTTCCGGTTTTCCCACAGTCCGTGTTTCACTACCATACAATGCTGTACTCCAGACGTACATCCTCAAAAATTTCTTCCTCAAATTAAGGCCGGTATTTGATATTAGTAGACTTCTCTTGGCTAGAAATGCATTGTTTGCCATAGCGAGTCTGCTTTTGATGTCCTCCTTGCTCCGTCGGTCATTGGTTATTTTACTGCCTAGGTAGCAGAATTCCTTAACTTCATTGACTTCGTGACCATCAATCGTGATGTTAAGTTTCTCGCTATTCTCATTTCTACTACTTCTCATTACCTTCGTCTTTCTCTCAAACCATACTGCGTACTCATCAGACTGTTCATTCCGTTCAGCAGATCATTTAATTCTTCTTCACTTTCACTGAGGATAGCAATGTCATCAGCGAATCGTATCATTGATATCCTTTCACCTTGTATTTTAATTCCACTCCTGAACCTTTCTTTTATTTCCATCTGGCTTCTTATGGATTACAATTACAAATAACCTAAATTGGAACGATTACATAGATAATATTGTGGGTAGAGCAAACCAAACACTGCGATTCATTGGCAGAACACTTAGAAGATGCAACAGATCTACTAAAGCGACTGCTTACACCACGCTTGTCCGCCCTATTCTGGGGTACTGCTGTGCGGTGTGGGATCCGCATCAGATGAGCCTGGCGGATGACATAGAAAGAGTACAAAGAAGGGCAGCTCGTTTTGTATTATCGCGAAATAGGGGAGATAGTGTCACAGATCACAGACATGATATGTGAATTGGAGTGGCAATCGTTAAAACAAAGGCGTTTCTTTTTGTATCCCGCCTGGAAGGTGGCGCGTGGGTAGGAGCAGGAGCAGGAAAAGGTAATAATCTCTCGGTACTGCAGTGCGAATTAAAACCACCTTTACTTTAGCGATAAGAGTAATACATAACTTTGGCCTGAGGTGCGAAGCTGAAGCGAAGTGTCCCGGCCGTCAGCTCTTGATCAAATGGGCAGAATCTGGAACGGAGCTCTTAGAGCTTTCCCGCTCCGGCTAGAGTGCGTTGTCGTCGTTGTCGTAGTGCCAACATAACTGGCAGCTATGCCGTGTCACCCTGGCTATCGGTATCACATTTTTCGTTGCGACGGGATCTTCTCATGAAATTTCAATCACCAGTTTTCTCCTCCGATTGCGAAAACATTCTGTTGCCAGCCATCTACATAGGGAGAAATGATCCTCACGATAAAATAAGAGAAACCGGGGCTCGCACAGAAAAATTGAAGTGCCCGTTTTCCCCGCGTGCCGTTCGACAGTCGAACGGGAATAGCAGAGTAATCACGTAGATGTAGATGTTGGGCTTGTGTTACCGTGAAGAATGCAGTCTGGCGAAGTTCATTCTCCTGGCAGCCCCCACACAAAGACATGTCCATCGTGAAGCTATACGCGGAACCAGCCGCGTCTGGAAAGACTCCGTGGGTACACCCCTACGTCTGGTGCTGCTGTTTGGGAGCCTAGCTAGGCGTGATTCTCTCTGCTGCTGCATCGAGGCAAGCCACGGCAGTGGTCGCTATGCTGAGAGCCGTCCACTTGGATACGACTCTTGCTGAAAGCTAGCCCGTTTTCTGACTGAAGAAGTGGCGTGGCTGTGCGATCCAGCAGATTGGCTGAACAACATGTGCGTCCTCTCGGGCGCTAGTCGCGTTGAGCCATTGAGGTCCTGCAGTGCGCTGAGTCTGGCACTCCTGAAGCCATCGGTTTTATATTCGCGTAACAGTGGTGGGATCCCGACCATCGGGAGCGTCGGTAGGACACGATACAGCTGCTGTAGAATTGCGACATCAGTTGGTACACATTTCTTCTTTTAACAGAAGTATATCACGATCTCCTCACCAACAAACACCACAGAAAGACGACTTCTGAATAAGATCCCGCTACATAACTTTTCTTATACGAGGAGGTCTGCTAAGTTTGCAAGGTTGTTGCGGGGTAGGTTGTGCTGAGGACTAAGTCCGGAGAAAAAATTTCTATACGTTGCACCTTTTCCGAGTTAATTTGCAATGAAGTTAGCCGATCAAGCAGTTGCACTCGCCCGCCAGAGACGGTGTCGTCAAACATATAGTTTGGTTTCCTAGCACCGAACAGGAGAGAGATACAAAAATTGGACGTGGGACGGTAGTAAGGATCGAATCTGTGCCAAAGACTGAACAGTCTTGTGCGCCGTCGTCCGAACTATGGGAGCAACTGACACAAATAGTATCTGTCTGGCTGCTTGAATCTGCGCGCGAAACGGCCTGTTTGGCTAATTTCAATGCTGATTAACTATGAAACGGCGCAGCGTATTCAGTTTTTTCCTTATGAATTATTTCTCAGCATAACCTACCCTGATACTCCCTTACAAGCTCTTCATAGTGTTTCTGGCCACCCTGTATACAGTTTGTGTACAGCGGTACTCCAGCCATCTACGTGCGGTTCCCATAACCAAGCGTGTAGCGCACGTCACGGCAGTTTAATTTTAGTTGAGTGCAATCTTCATGGTTATAATTTTAATCGACAGCAGTGGAAAAATGTTATATCATGCTTCACAATGTGTAAGACAATTCAGACATATTTGAACGGAGAATGGCTCAAATTCCTACACGATCTTTTTGTTTTTGATTATTCTATAGTTTCCGTGAATCATTTCAGATGAATGGTGGGTTGATAATTTTAAAAATATACCTTTCCTTCTTCTAGTTACAGCTATGTCCAACGACTTTGATATCGAAGGTCATAACTGCCTAATCTCAATTTAAAAAAACTAAATAAAATAAGAGATGCAATGGAATATTTTTCATTATACGTTAGAGTTCAGTAATCATTCAGAGTATCCTACTACATGTTGGCCACTTAGATGTGTCATTTAATGATGTATTTCTAAACTTTCGTTTGATATTGCGACGATACTGTTTGCTTATGGTTGCCTGCTATTCACCTCGATGGAGGAGCCTATACAACTGTTACTTGCACGGTAATTTCAACCAATGTGATAGCAACATCTTCTACTGTCAACACCTAACCCATTCGTCAAGATACGTCATTTATTGGCATGAAAAGCCCAACCAATAAATCAGTAAGCTTCCTCTCCCATCACAACGTTATCCATCTGGGAAATGTTTCACGTTATCGCACGCATGCCCGAAGATTTAATCGATTATGTGTCTATTTCGTGCTTTCGACCCGTGTGGTATGGCTCTTGAAATTGCTACCAATACTATGAAATAACTGTCTCATATGACCAAAAAGTATAGTTCGTTAGCTATGTTTTGCTTGCGTTACATTGATACCTAAGAAGCTTGAGAACCGAAAATGTTTTGAGGATTTGGAACTGTAGCTGATCATCTCAGATCGTCGGAGAAAAGTATGATGATTAGTTGTTGTAAAAACGCGAATGGTGAATAAAAGACGAAGTGAAGGTCTTGCCTTGTGTTTATAAAAAAAAAGTTCAAATGTGTAAGCTTACACACTACTTAACCTAAATTATCCTAAGGACAAACACACACACCCATGCCCGAGGGAAGACTCGAACCTCCGCCGGGATCAGCCTCACAGTCCATGACTGCAGCGCCTGAGACCGCACGGCTAATCCCGCGCGGCCCTTGTATTTATCACCCTCCGTTATGAAAATAGTTTTATTACCGGTTTCGAGTTCTTGGCAAGTCGTCGTCATATAACCTGCTTTAAAAGAAAGGGTAATGAGGAAGCGGGACACAAGAAAACTAACTACAAGGCAAAGTATTTGTATAAACGATTATATACGCTTGAATACGTTAAGTAGTAACTGACCAGGGCAGGAGAACCACTCATAATCTGAAAATATATGCGCTCCGATAGTAGGAACTGAAGGCTATAGATGGTCACGTAAAGCTAAAAACCTGATAGCCCTTAAATCGCAAATATAAGATTAAAATATTCGTTTACGTTTAATTTAACGTTTACACGTTGAGGTAAAGAGAACCGCGCGAGGCTAGAAGATTCCTCTTCGACTGGATTCTGTTTCCTGCTTTCTGGCACCAGCACTGATCTGCCGGAAGTGTTCAGTGTCCATGGATTCCATCTTTCCACTTTTTCTTTGCGGTATCTGGTAGCCTTCTTCTGCACGGAATAAAATGCGGGGATTTCAAAGCCCATCTAGGTTTGTCCATCCGAGCAACATTACCTGCCCACGTAAGCTGCTTCATTCTCATCAAGCCTACAATATTTGATCTTGAGATCTCATACAGCTCACACTCATCCCGGATCCTCCATTTCCTATGTACAGATTTGTTATTAGATATGCTGTACATCAACAAGCCATCAGCCTCCTTATCCCCCTTACAGGAATAATTGAAAGGTAACCGTCGCACGTTCACGCTTGGCGATAACCAAATTGCTATCAATGGTAAGTGGCACAATCAAAGATGTACACTGGGTCTGTCGTTCCGTTTCGTCACATATTGGATTTGTCCGGAACGCTTTATGTCGACTGCATCTTGGCTCAGATGGATAGAGCGTCTGCCATGTAAGCAAGAGATCCCCGGTTCGAGTCCCGGTCGGGGCACACATTTTCAGCTGTCCACATCGAGGTATATCAACAATACCTGTCGACAGCTGAGGTTTTCAGTTAGTCATCATTTATTCCAGGGAAAAGCTGTACGGTCATCAACAGTAACTGTTCTTTCGAGAACAAGTTACTGTCTTCGTACATATTTTATCAATTTTTCGAAAGCCGATATGATTTCTTTTTTAAATTTCGATATATCTGTTTCCCGATATTTTTAAAAATATCAACATTTCTACTTCCTAGTATGGGCTTACATCCTTCTGTTAATAAACAGACATCCACATGGCTGAGCCCTTTCGTCTGACACTGTTCCGTACTGCGACGGAAGGCGGGTCTGGCTACCGCGCCAGCCGCCAACAGCCTCTCGTGCGGTCCGGCGCTACGCGTGAGGAGCTAGTCTAAACTCGCCGAGAGTTTTGGCATTATGCATGGCTGCCGTTGCCGGCAGGTGGCAGTTTTCCGCCGCGGAAGCTTGTGTGGCCGCGTGTGTCGCAGGAGGGCGCGCGCTTACGTCAGCTGCCTGCTCGGAGCGCTATCAGCATCAGCATGTAAATTAGGCGCTGCCACTCTTTGGCGTGCAAATCGCAGGCCCCCGCGAGCGCATGCGCAGCGGTAGCCGTAGTTAGCGTTTCCGCTTTGCAGACGCCATAGCGGCGGTTGAATTTTGAGTGTTTCCACAACCCTTCCCTTCCAGTATTCTCTCCCTATTCACTCTCTCCCCCTCTCTCTGTCCTAGACGTGTGCTTATTTGCGCGGCAGTCAGCCTGCGTGTATGTGGTTTGTGTGTATGTATGTACGTGTGTGTGTGTGTGTGTGTGTGTGTGTGTGTGTGTGTAAACGCGCACGTGTGTTGTCTCGTCCCTGTCTCTCCCTGCCCTTCCATGTTCAACCAGAATATTAATGCGTGTGTACTGCGTATGTGCGTGGGAAGCGCTGCCGTCTGGAACCGCAAAACCGCTACAGTCGCAGGTTCGAATCCTGCCTCGGGCATGGATGTTTGTGATGTCCTTTGGTTAGTTAGGTTTAACTAGTTCTAAGTTCTGGGGGACTAATGACCTCAGCAGTTGAGTCCCATAGCGCTCAGAGCCTTTTGAACCATTTTTTTGCCTGGGATGTGTTTTCCTCCCTAACTGTCCGTACCACAACAGTGCAGCCAAACCAGAGGCTTGTCACTATTCCAACCCCTGCGTTTCTGCCTCCGTAACTCCCTCACCCCTTATGGGCAGGTGAAGGCGCTGCACAGGTAACTAGCACTCATGTGTCTTTTACTATCCCCCCTTCCCCTGGCGTAAACATACTTTTAAGTGCGTAATTCCATAAATTATCTGGTAGCAGGCATTAGGACTGATTTAAATTGGAATGATCATATAAAGTTGATCGTCGGTAAAGCAGATACCACACTGAGATTCAATGGAAGAATCCTAAGGAAATGCAATCCGAAAACAAAGGAAGTAGGTTACAGTACACTTGTTCGCCCACTGCTTGAATATTGCTCACCAGTGTGGGATCCGTGCCAGATAGGGTTGATAGAAGAGATAGAGAAGATCCAACGGTGAGCAGCGCGCTTCGTTACAGGATGCTTTAGTAATCGCGAAAGCGTTACGGAGATGATAGATAAACTCCAGTGAAGGACTCTGCAGGAGAGACGCTCAGTAGCTCGGTACGGGCTTTTGTTGAAGTTTCGAGAACATACCTATACCGAGGACTCAAGCAGTATATTGCTCCCTCCTATGTATACCTTGCAAAGAGACCATGAGGATAAAATCAAAGAGATTAGAGCCCACACAGAGGCATACCGACAATCTTTCTTTCCACGAACAATACGAGGCTGGAATAGAAGGGAGAACCGATAGAGGTACTCAAAGTACCCTCCGCCACACACCGTCAGGTGGCTTGCGGAGTATGGATGTAGATGTAGATGAATGGTGCGGTTGTGGTGAAGGAGGGAATTACTTTTGTGTCTCTCACGATCTCTTTACATGAAGTGTATTTGCAGTTGCGAATACGAACGACCATCAGCTGTATAAGGGAATGACGACAAGGAAAATTTGTGCCTCACTGGGACTCGAACTCGGAATTCCTGTTGATCGCGAGTAGTCGCCCTTGGTTAGGCTACCCGAACACACTTGACGGTCAGACCTGAAGTTCCATAAGTCGTTGTTCATGCATCACAACCTACTGTCGTACACACATTATGTAAGTCCCGCACTGGGGAGAACATTTTCAATTGAAAGTCGCTGTCCAGTATTGGCGGATAAGTACCATATCGCAGTGGCTCTTTTGTGAAGTGGAAGAAACGGGCACTGCAGTGACTACAGCCGCTATGAAATAAATGAAATGTATTCGCAGTTGCGAATACGGACAATCATCAGCTCGAGAAGGTAATGACGAAGTGAACATCTGTGCCGGCTCGAAATACTGCATCGTTCTAAACAATACAGGCGCTGCAGTACGGGAATTCCATAATCTGTGTACGAGTACAGTTCATGACGCAGGGATGATGACAAATACACACATGGAAAATAGTTTTGCATCACCCCGTTTCCCAGAACTCATGAAGTCTTTGTGGATATTGTATCGCAGACATAGTCCCTTTGGCTGTTCAGAGATGTAACTAAAGAAGCCCAAAAATGTAACCAACCATGCACGAGCAGCGCCTATTAGAGATAGAGTATCTTTAAGATACATTTGCTGTAGAATCTTAAAACATATTCTGAGCTCAGATGTAACAAAGTATCTTGAACAACATCAACAATAATGAAGTACTGTCTGAAAAAAAGCTGTACAAATATTCAGCCATATCTTGACAAGATTTCAAAGTTATGCCTTATTTTAGAAATGCGCAATTTGCACGTTGCATAGCGAAAATTAACGACCAACAGTTAGTCACAGCTGGAATCGGTCAACTCATACAAATGCCTGGGTGTAACCGTTTTTAAGGTTATGAAATTCCATTTACGTAGGCTCAGCTGCAGGTAAAGCAGGGGACATACTTTACTTTAATACTAGGTAAATGCAACCAGTCTACATAACACTCCTGGGGCTCAGCCTACAATTTTGCTCTGTGTGGGACCCATGCCAAATAGGAATAACACGGCATACACAAATAAAGGCAGCACGAATGGTCAAATGTGTGTTCGAGTCATGGGCAGTGGCACGGAGATGCTAAAAGAACTGAAGTGGAAGACTTAAAGATAGGAGCAAACCATCCAGTGAAAGTCTATTTAGGAAGTTTCTAGAACCAGCTGCAAGTGATGTCCCTAGGAATATACTAAAAATCCCAACGTATCCCTCCGATAGGAATTGCTATGACAGATTTTGCTAATTACAGAGAGCAGAGAGTAGTTTGAGAAATTAATTTTTCAGCGCCCCACCTGTGAAAGAAACGAGGAAAAGCTCCAGATACTGGTATAATTGCAAACACTCTCTGACATGCACTTCAGAGTGGTTTGCACAGTGTGTTCGCCACATGCTCTCATCCTCGAACTCACTTATGCTCCCTCTGCTTCCTCCGGCTACAGTTGCTCTGAACCTCCTCACTTTTCCATATCTTGTTCACTGATTCCATAATTTTCTAGACCCTAAAGTATTTCTTCCACTTAAGAGACTTGTATCTGTGTGTTCACCTTCTTCAATGCTATTTGATACCTTTTCTGGTTTCGTGCTTTTAATGTGTCCGTAAAAAGACGTATTTGCAAGTTTTCTCTACTGAAGGTTGACTCTTCCAAGTCTCACTCTGGCAAAAAAGTTTTTGTTTTCCAGCACGGCAGACTAAACAATGTTCTCTCGCGAGCAGCCTGTCAGGTTTCACATTCTATCCCGTACCCGTATTTTAACAGAACGCTGTAACCCGGCAATGGATCTCGTCAGCTACCACAGATTCGAGTGGCAGGCGCCATCATAGCATCGCAATTCATCTGTGGCGCAGTGCAGTGGTGCCAACTGATTCGGGCTGCAGATCAAACAGCGCGGCTGATCGCCGCGATTGCGGCGCCGTGAATCACGGCCGGTCACACCGCGCAGTTTGTCAGCGTGTCGCTGTCGCTGCCACTGTCCTACGGCGGGGAACACCCCTCCCCTCCCCACCCCGCAGTCCCGCCCTCCACCGGAGCGGCTTAGAGCTTCATCACTCCGGCCGCAGCTTTGTTTACGACCCGGCACGTCCTCGACTGGCGAAGGTCGTGCTTCTGACCCGGCGGGAATCATAGCTCTGCAGCGGGAGATTATTATTCATCGCTTACGGTCTATCGGTGAGAAGTACGGGGTCACCGTTCACAATATCGACACTTCTACAACCCTATTGCATGCCAAGTATTTAATATTTCTCTCCCATGATACTCACTAGAAACGAAGCTTAAGCTAACTTCAAATAAATAGGACTTCAGCATGAATGCTGAATTGAATACCACAGTGAGTTACTGTGTTCAGTTGTCTAGGAGGATATATGCCCTTACATTGCTCAGACCTATAAGCCTACTTATCTTGCCGTTTAAATAACCACTCGCAGTTTAGTGTGGTGCTTTAACGATGAGATCATTGGCTGTTCTTCAAATATGCAAAACATTGTCAAAGGTGGAAGTCATGCTGAATATTTTTTATTTATCTGCTGCAGGAACGTTATAGTCCGCCGTCTAGCTACTACACATTCCATTAACTACACATGGCAATCACAGGTAGTATAATAAAATCATAAACAATTGTGCTTCAAAAATGATTCAAATGGCTCTGAGCACTATGGGACTTAACTTCTAAGGTCATCAGTCCCCTAGAACTTAGAACTACTTAAACCTACCTAACCTAAGGACATCACACACATCCATGCCCGAGGCAGGATTCGAACCTGCGACCGTAGAGGTCGCGCGGTTCCAGACTGTAGCACCTAGAGCCACTCGGCCACCCCGGCCGGCAAACAATTATGGTACTGAATCACAATTCTATATACAGTATTGTCGTGTTCACTGTGAATTAACATCCTACGTGACTCTGACGAACTATGAGACCTTGGTTTGTTAGTTGGGCACTTACCCTTTTGCCGAACTAGCCACACGCTACGGAAGGATGAAAATCCAAATGAATGGCGACATGTCTCTAAGATGATTTCCAGCATATTCTCGTGTAATTCAGCGGTCGGAGCAGCTACAATTGGAGTTACAGTTTCGTGATTTCTTTACAGTTTCTTTCAAACACTTTTTTCCAGCATTGCATACCCGCCTTCTTTTTGTTGCTTCTAAGGCTGAAAACATATAAACTAATGAATAATTTTACTACCTTGGATGTGCAGCAAGAGGTAGAAGCACTTGCTATACATTTAAAAGCTTGTAATTTGGTCTGTTAGTAGCTGTTCAGCTTTAAGAAAAGGGGGAAAAGAGAACTACAATTTGTTTCATTACGGTTCAAATGGTTCTGAGCGCTATGGGACTTAACATCTGAGGTCATCAGTCCCCTAGACTTAGAACTACTTAAACCTAACTAACCTAAGGACGTCACACACATCCATGCCCGATGAAGGATTCGAACCTGCGACCGTAGCAGTCGCGCGGTTCCGGACTGAAGCGCCTAGAACCGCTCGACCACCACGGCCGGCGTTTCATTACGGACTTCGTCGTCTTAACAGTGATACTGCTCAGGGGCTGTGGTGTCGTGACAAAACTATCGAAGTCTGTTGTTACCATTCGTGAAGATCCTCTAATCAATAGCTAGCAAAACGCGTTTGTCACATGACTTACTGGCTCATTTACAAGCTACTGCAACGCATCAAAAAATAGAGAGTACACACTAAAAACCTGTTATAGAGTGTACAAATAGTAAGTGCTTTCAGTTTGTCTTTCAAAACTGAGATCAAATGGTTCAAATGGCTCTGAGCACTATGGGACTTAACATCTATGGTCATCAGTCCCCTAGAACTTAGAACTACTTAAACCTAACTAACCTAAGGACATCACACACATCCATGCCCGAGGCAGGATTCGAACCTGCGACCGTAGCGGTCACGCGGTTCCAGACTGAAGCGCCTAGAACCGCACGGCCACACCGGCCGGCAAAACTGAGATCAGAAATTTAAATTACAAACGCTTTCGGTACTCTTTGGATTACAATGTGTTTCATTAGTTACGTTGTATGACTGCGCATAAATGATAGTCATAATTATACACGATGCATTTTTTATGTGTGAAGAAAAACAAAGGTAGTACGGCTAATGCTGAAAGGACTCAAAAGGTTCTATACCATTTTAACGCAATATAATATTTAAGAAACTATCATTGCTTTTCTGTGGCTCACAAGCACGAAGTCAGAACCACACAAAACTAATCCATACGTAAAATGATCACATTATAAAGATTTCCTGGAGTTGCTTCCCAAACGAAGCATACTTGTGGAAAAAACGCATCAAGAGTTTTAGTAATGAATCGAGTGCTCAAGGGTCATTATTTTGAAAACATAGTTCTTCTTCAGTGTACAGTTACTAGGCGAGCGAGTGTGACATTCTTTTCCATGTGCGTATTGGCCGTATATGGTCAACATAAACCAGGAAATCCTCGCGCATCTGATTCTTTGGACATAAACGTGCACCAGCTTGGTCCAGCCACAGGCGATTGATAGGCTCAACGTGCAACGTACTGTTCAGAAGAGATCTCCACCTCGTTGCTTTTTTTTTACGGATTTGTGGACAATGGACACCCCTGCGGGATTCATTGTGTCAGTTTCCTCCAACACTGCTTCAAACATTGGTGGAGTCCATGTCGCATCGTGTTGGCAGCTCTGCATGCTCACGGCGGCCCTACACGATATTAGGTAAGTGTACTAGTTTCTTGAGCTCTGCAGTACAGTTCCTTGGGTGACGAGCCGCGGCCTACGGCTGTGCTTCCACATTGGTGATGTTGTTATGGTCACCGAGTGTTCCTGTTGGCTGTCCGTCTGCTGCAAATGTTGACATCAGCTTTCTACGCTGCGTCGTATCTCGATCTTCCGTCGTAGTGCAGCCGACGGTTGCTTGATCAATGCGATGACACGGTACCCAAACGCTTCTTGAAATAGCGTCGCCGATATTGTCCACAACGTACTATTTTGTCTCGAAACTCAGTATCTCCGCAACATCGACTCTAATGTGTCGATTCAGTAGCTGCTGATCGATATCAACAACACCAGTATTTAGCAGGCAGCCTTCTTTAGGACAGGCGGTTTCGGAGGTTTGTTTTCGCCCAGTTCGATACCGTGCCAGGTGTCGCAGTGGTTAGCACACAGGACTCGCACTCGGGAGTACTACGGTTCAAACCCGCGTCCGGCCATCCTAATTTAGGTTTTAGTGATTTCCCTAAATCGCTTCAGGCTAACGCCGGCTGATTCCCGGCGGTTTTCTTCCCCATCCGTCCCTAATCCAATGGGACTTGTGGCCTCACTCTTCGGTCCCCTTCCCCAAACCAACAACCAGTTCGATGCCCGTAAGTGGCCGGTGACCCATCAAGAAGTGAGACATACAGATAGCAGCTTTTGTCTCCACCCTTCCATTAAGCTGCGAAAGGCATACCTTGGCTCTGGACTAGTCGTACAACACAGCCGACAGCAGTAACTTCCAGGAGATATACGATTCTGTGACTGTCGTTTGGCCGCTGGGTAGTGACAGAAGGAATCCATAAATTAGCGAGTAGATACGTGAGGAATGTAATTATTTTTTAAGGATCTCGGTAGTCCTTTATTGCGAATGCTACCAAAGTTTTCACTAATGAGAACAAAGTGCTTTCTGCTTTATGAAAGTTGCGGAGTGGATCTCTCTCTGTCTCTGAAACTGCACGCACGGGAAATGTGAGATAGAAACCCCCCGCAGCACTGGCTGCAGTTCTGAGAAGCACGACCGTTGTCCCTTTCCGTGTCGAGGTGCAATTACTTTCGTAGAAGCTCCTTGGATGAGGCAAAAAAACTGAAGAACATACTCTGTGCGAACTGCTTCATTCTGTCGCAAAAGAATCTGCGAAGCATTATTGCCAGAAAATATTTACTACCGGAGGACAGTCATGTAGCTATATGTGATACGATCAATTAATTGAAAATAAGTAAATACCTTGCAAAATTTTTGAATGCAACATATGTACCATTCTAGGCGTAGTGTCCTTACACAAGCACGGCCTTTTTCTTGTTGGTGCTGATTTTTGCAGTGGAATACCGTAGCCTACTGTGGGCTGGTTTTCAGTCTGTTTTTCGGTGGGATTCTGTAGAGGGAGAAGATAATCTCGTAGCGTCTGTGGGAAGAATCATTTTCATTGGCTTTCTTTTTCATCTTGCCAGTTTAAGTTTCTTATGTATGGGAGAAGTGATCGTAGAAAACTACGGAGCAGTGGAAGTCCTTACGCTTCTAGCATCTAGTTTCATTCCAACAATCTATTATTTGCATTTTCATTTTCCAATTACGAAATGTTACGAACTTCCAGCTAGCTGCAGCTGACAAACAGATCCGGAACTTATCTTATGATTGAAATAAATGGTTGTAGTTTCGTCGTAAGTTGCACTGGAGACCTAGAACGAGCTAATTTTTGTCGACGATGCATTAACAAGTAGACCACGACCGTACGTAGAGAACGATAATAATTCTGTGGTAAATTCTTATATAAAAAAACTGCTGAGGTCATCGGTTCCTAGTCTTACACACTACTCAATCTAACTTAAAAGAACTTACGCCAAGGACAACACACACACCTTTGCCCTACGGAGGACTCGAACCTCCGACGGGGGGAGCGGCGCAAACCGTTGCAAGACGCCGAGACAGCGCGGCCAACCCGCTCGGCAAGAACCATAACATAATTCGCCTAAGATAATGAAAAGAAGACAGGAAATAATTTTTTTTTGTATTTTCTTGCAAAGCTATTTTATGAAACCCTTTGTATAAATGTACTTTGTACGAGTCAAATTACGAAATCTCGTGAACTTTCAGTATTCTGCGGGTGAAAAACAGCACCGCAGCTTGTCCTATAATTGAGATAAACGGTTATAGCTTCGTCATAATTTACAACGGGAAGTATCTGTTTTATTTTTTTTGTTATTTACTGATGGTGACTAGTTTCGGACACCTGTGCCCATTTTCAAACTATAGCCAATACACACAAATTTCCCCTGCAGTAGCCAGGGCGGTATGTGACCGACGTAACAGCAGCAAATTACACCGCATAGGACTGACATTAGATAAGTCTCTGACGTCCGTCCTATGTGGTGTTATCTGCTGCTGTTAAGTCGGCCATTTACTGCTTTGATTATTGCAGGGGCAGTTTCTGCAGTTGAGCTATCGCTTGTATTTGTCACACTTACGTGACGGATGGTTTGAAAATGGACGCAAGTGTCCGAAACTAGTCAAGATCAAGAAATTAAAAAATAGATACTTCTCAGTGTAACTTATAAAAAATAGATTCTTCTCAAGCAACTTATGACAAAGCTACAACCATTTATTGCAGTTACGAAATGTATCTTACTTCATGTATATAGTGTTAATCGGAAACACATAGCTCTCATGTATAGCTCTCCGTTCATATTGTCTCTCTCTCTCCTCTCCCTAAATCAACGTCCTCCCCCCCTATCCATACTCAAGCCATCTAAACACAAAGACACACACACTCGCAGAGATCCCCCCCCCCCCACACACACACACAGCTACACCCATACACCAACACAGATAAAAACGTTAAATTAGATTTTTTGCTCTACCGTAAGCAAGTTTTCTGTATATTGCAGTATGAAAAATGTTCCCGGATCGCCGGCGTTATTTATCCAAAGCAGTTAATTTCAATTTACTGCATAACGTATCGGAAATCTGCGGTACATGGCAGGACATAAGTGTGGTGTTGATAGATCGTGTAAATAATGAAGATTGATTACGGTCGTGCAGGCACGGACATCACTTTACGGCAGAGCAGGAAAAAAGTTTTCGTTCTAGCACCCAGCTGCTGAGTACCGGTTACGGCTGCTCGTAAGAACAGAATGTCCAAGTCTGTTCGAGCATGACGTCCGCTTTCACAGATAAGTTCTTCAGTTGCTGAAGCCGAATCGCTGCATGACCTTTCTAATTTGAATTCGTTTTTCTCTCAACCCCCAACTACGTGCACGGTGGCTGTGAATTCGCAGATGCGAGCACAGTACGTGTAGATGTGTCAGTACGGGTGAGAACATGTGCTGAGCTTGGTTTCCTAGAATTTTTGCTTACATGTTTACCGATTGTGTGATACTATTTTAAAATAGCCGTGGGTCGCACCTACGATTGTCTTTTAAAGAGCAGCAATAGAAGGGTTCTCTACCACAACGCCGAAATGGAATGCAGTGATTTTTATATTTGTGTGATTTAGCGCATGATTCGATATAGTGTGTGTTTCGCTATGGTGGGAACTGCCCGGTGTTTGGATATTATACAACTTGTATTCGTGGTTTCTGAAAGTGATTATAAAACCGAAAGTGGCTAATAGTGGTTCAAAATGGTTCAAATGGCTCTGAGCGCTATAGAACTTATCTTCTGAGGTCATCAGGCCCCTAGAACATAGAACTACTTAAACGTAACTAACCTAAGGACACCACACACATCCATGCCCGAGGCAGGATTCGAACCTGCGACCGTAGCGTTTGTGCGGTTCCAGACTGAAGCGCCTAGAACCGCTCGGCCACACCGGCCGGCGGCTAATAGTGGTTTAAATAAATATTAACTCCAGTAAATACACAGTATCGACGAAGGTAATGTCGTTCTTCAATAAAAATAGTGTGAACTGATCATTGTATGAAAACCCTATTTAGAATAAATGCTAAATGTAATGGTCGATCTCGATTGCAGATGGTTTGGGTTAAAGATAGAAAATAAGAATTCCTAGATGGAAGTTAATAAGGAGTTTAACATCAAACTCTGTTAAGATACTCTAGAAAGTGTGAATGGAACGACGTCTAGGAATAAGTATCAGCGTAGTAGCTGACACACGGAAGATATCAGAAGCAGACTTGCACCAATCGTGAACGAATTCTTCAACGTAATAGATCTACTGCCATCAAATATATGCCTAAAAGAAAAGAAGAATTTTCTGGATCTCTTCATCTGAAGCACAGCAATCTATGGGAGACCAATGTACGTAGAAAAAATACCGAGGTAAAGGCATGTCGAGTGTTACAGGAAATTTTAAATATTTAATGTTAAAGTAAGGGAAGAAATGAAGAGGAGAAAGAAGTCTGTGGGAAACTGATAACAGGACGAATGAATTGCATGTATACTGAGGTATCGTTCAAAACTTAATGGACAGTGATAGGAATAGTGAATTTGTTAAAGGCAATGAATATGTAATTGGGTACTGCCAGTATGCAATGATAAAGGAATCGATAAAAAGGTTAGAGAAGAAGAGGGATACATGGGTTTTCATATACACAAACATGTGGTCGGTTTTATCCGTCTTTTGCAGTAAATTCAGAGAAAGTTGTTTGGAGTCGAGTTATTTGGTGTAAGAGATGTTCAAGATAGGTTGATGAATTCTTTTGCGGTTTCGATTTCGTAAATTTTTCGACTGGCAAGCTGTTCCTCCACCAGACAACACACGATACTGCGGAAACGAGTCAGGATTCAGGGTTAGTTCCGGCGCACACGACAACTCGTCTTGTTGACACCACATCGTGCGACTGTTGGGCAGTAATTAATGACAGCAGTCCGACTGCCCGACGAGCAGCGGCGAGAGGTTCAATTATCGTGCGAACGCATTTCATTAGCTGGAGCAGCCGCGTAATAACGCATAAAAACTGAATGTGCCGCTTGTGCTAATGATGGCACGCTGAAAGGCAAACGGCGGTCGTAGATTTTTTGCCACTACCTTTTGATGAGTACTAAAACAAAGGAAAGATTGAAACCTTTATTGACATTAACTGCATAGATAAATCCTAGCGCGAACGTAATTTATTATTACCAAACTGTCTTATTTTTAAACGACAAAAGAGTGCAGAAACAGAATTACGTTTTCAGCAACTGGTGTGTTACAAATTTACGAAGTGCAGTCGAAGTAAATTGATAATGAACTGTATCTGACAAACAGTTTGCCTCTGTTGAGGCGATATAGGAAATTCTATCTCGATATATAAGACGATATAAAGTTCAAAATCAGTAGCGAAAAAATTGCAAGAAAACAGGAATCTCAAATTTCGCGGTAACGAATGAGTGTTATGTCCATCAATTAAACCTAGCTCCGTCCGTCACTTCCACGCCACCATCTAGCTAATGGCTTCACGCTCTGGTCTGAGTTGTCTTTCTACAGAACAAGCACCCATTCGCTGATCCGTAACATCGCGAAGAAAAACAGGAAAGTGACTCAGCAGAATTCCAAGCTCGCAGACTGGAACGCACTTTAGAACGGTTTGTAGGCTTTCCGTGGGGCAGAAGTAACCTCGTTGGTTACAAAATACCACTAACTCTCGACGTCGGAAATGATAACATCTTTAAGACACACAGTCCGCTGCATAGGGCCAATGCCACCTCAAACCCCTGGGAGAACTGCCGGATGACTCGTCGGCTTCGCCGATCCCCAAAACAGCACCACCGAATTTAAATTTTAAACCTTCCAGACGACCCGAATCAGGATCATCTGCAAGGACTTTTAGAGGTTTTCTGCAACATTTTGTGGGAAACACAGTGCGTCACGAATTTCTCGCCCTTTAGTCTGACCGGCCACCGTTAGAAGGATTAGGGAAGGACCAGCCCATTAATTCCAGGCTGAAGAAAGCATCCCCCCCCCCCTCCCCCAATCAGATCAGATCCCGTTCCAGTCATAGACAACAACTAAAGAAGGAGCAAACAGGTGTCGCCACGAAATGAAATGTTACTGGGTCATGTATACTGCTGTTTACTAGGCACTTTCGTCCTTAAAGGAGATCTACGTACGTCTGTAGATGTTCTTAGTTTACAAGAGGATCATAAATAAAGTGTCTCCAATGTGAAGTTTGATACCTCTCAGTATCAGTAAGAAGCTACAAATAGATAAATGTGGCGTCACATTTTTTTATTATTGCTGGTAATTTATTTTACTTATCCATTTATTTAATCTGATGTGATCAGCACTATCAAGCTCGGGATATCTCTCATACCTTTCATACAGTACGTTTTGTACATCGCAATTACCGAAGAAATAACAGTTTTAATATGACAAATAGTATTAAAATGATTTGAGTGTCTATAACGACAACTTGAGTAAATGATACTGACTATGAACTAATGCACTGATGATATAATGATAATAATAATAATAATAATATAATAATAATAATAATAATAAATCCCGTGGAGGCCCGGGAAAAGAATAGTCCTCCGGTATGTTCTGCCAGTCGTAAAAGGCGATGAAAAAAACAAACCACTAATAGGGCTAACCCCCCTTTTAGGGTGATTAGTTAGTTCAGGACAGAACTAATGAAGCCTCGGACAAGCGCAGTCATGGTTGGGGACGACGCTTGAAGCCTATGCCCGTCCATAATGGTAACGACATTGCTAGCCACGCGGAAAATGATTTAAATCCAATTAGAGGTGTTTTGCAGGATATGCTTCCTGCAACCACTCTAGAAGGAAAACAAAGACAGAGGATGAGATGGTCAGATGGAGTTAACAGACACCTCAGGTTCTGTTATTACCAAGCAACAAACTTAGGAACCAACACAACTGGATACAGATCACAAGTATACACAACATTTATTACCAGATACCCAGAATTAAAATTTTTAACAGAACAACGACTAGCTGATCAGATCCGTGCAATAATGAAAAATAACAGGATACCCCAGTCAGAATTAGAAAACAACAAACAACAAGTACAACAAATACTGGAACAAAATTCTGTGCAGTCAGAAGAAGGATTAATGGTGTCATTTCCCTCCAGCATTATTGCAGGCATGAGTCGAGTCCATGCCACGTCGTGTTGCGGCACCGCTACGTGCTCGCGGGGGCGCTACACTATATTAGGCAGTTGTACCATTTTCTTTGGTTCTTCAGGGTAATTGGGAGCAAAACTTGTTTGTGCAAGTTTATGTTGCTGGTCAAGAGGGAAGAGCTGCTTATAAGTATTTTTGTAGGACATAGAGAGGTGCTGATGCCTTTTTTGCGCATTGCAGTCACGTGCTCAGTCCAGTTTTAATTTTTATTATTATTCCTAACTATTTGGCGAAGAAGACAAGTTGATAGTTGCCCCATGTAGGGTTAAATATAGTGGGCATTCCAATAACTCCGGCTAATGAGCTTAGAATGACAACCAGTACCGCTTGGATTTTGGAAGGGTTGAGCTTTAACCCTGTACCGTGCGCCTATTTTGGCAGTGCACACAGGTCGGTATTGATGTTCTAGACTGGATATATGCCACCCTCCCGTAAAGGCAATACTGCAGACCAATATGACCGATAACATTCAAAAGTGTAGTGGGACTGGTGCTACTGTATGTGTTAGAGACTGTGCTATTACTGGGAACTGAGGATAGGCTGATGCGCAACATTAAAGACAGTCCAGTCATTTTGCGAGATAACTTAGTCGGATGAAATTCCCGTAAACGACCGCTTGTTGATTGTTGTTCGAACTGTTCCGCTTAATTAGAAGCGAGGTAGGTGCGGAGCAGAAGTTCAGACGGAGAGGTTTTTTCAGCCGGCGGCAGCTCCACCCCTTACGCATCCGTGAGTCTCGTTAGGCGCGCGAGGGCGTTCCCGCGGAGATGTTGATTCTGCCATCAGGATCGCGTTACGCGCTAGCAGAGGGTCCGCAGTCGCAGTCGCAGTCGCAGCGCTAGGCAGCTGGCGGCCACCGCCTCGAGTGCCAGGCCGCCTCTCGGAGACCCTGGCCATTGTGCGGGAAACGTAATAGCCGACCCCACACCGCCCCGCGCCATGCCGACTGCAGGGCTGCGCTCCATTACAAGCGCCTCCCGCCAGTGCCACTGTTACACAACACGCCTGTATCGCCTCCCCAGCGACATATTGTACCGAGTCCCATAACGCGCACGCGCGTCATATGGGGTGATTCAGCTGTCCCTACCGATAGGTTTTATGCAACCCACAACGCCTTCAAAAACCACGTGTGAGTGTTTCAAACCCTCTCGATCGCTGCGCACAAACTACACTACTGGCCATTAAAATTGCTAAACCACCAAGATGACGTGCTATACAAGCGAAATTTAACCGACAGGAAGAAGATGCTGTGATATCAAAATGATTAGCTTTTCAGAGCATTCACACAAGATTGGCGCCGGTGACGACACCTACGACGTGCTGACATGAGGCAAGTTTCCAACCGATTTCTCAAACAGCAGTACACATGCCTTGCCTGGTGAAACGTTATTGTGATGCCTCGCGTAAGGAGGAGAAATGCGTACCATCACGTTTCCGACTTTGATGAAGGTCGGATTGTAGCCTATCGCGATTGCGGTTTATCGTATCGCGACATTGCTGCTCGCGTTGGTCGAGATCCAATGACTGTTAGCAGGAGGGTTATACGGAAAGCCGTACTGGATCCCAACGGCCTCTTATCACTAGCAGTCGAGATGACAGGCATCTTATCCGCATAGCTGTAACGAATCGTGCAGCCACGTCTCGATCCCTGAGTCAACAGATGGGGACGTTTGCAAGACAACAGCCATCTGCACGAACAGTTCGACAACGTTTGCAGCAGCATGGACTATCACCTTGGAGACAACGGCTGCGGCTACCCTAGACGCTGCATCACAGTCAGCAGGGCCTGAGATGGTGTACTCGACGATGAACCTGGGTGCACGAATGGCAAAACGTCATTTTTTCGGATGAATCCAGGTTCTGTTTACAGCATTATGATGGTTGCATCCGTGTTTGGCGACATCGGGGTGAACGCACATTGGAAGCGTGTATTCGTCATCGCCTTACCGGCGTATCACCCGGCGTGATGGTATGGGGTGCCATTGGTTACAAGTCTCAGTTACCTCTTGTTCGCATTGACGGCACTTTGAACAGTGGGCGTTAAATTTCAGATGCGTTACGACCCGTGGCTCTACCCTTCATTCGATCCCTGCGAAACCCTACACTTCAGCAGGATAATGCACGACCACATGTTGCAGGTCCTGTACTGGCCTTTCTGGATACAGAAAATGTCGACTGCTGCCCTGGCCAGCACATTCTCCAGATCTCTCACCAATTTGAAACGTCTAGTCAATGGTGGCCGAGCAACTGGCTCGTCACAATACGCCAGTCACTGCTCTTGATGAACTGTGGTGTCGTGTTGAAGCTGCATGGGCAGCTGTACCTGTACACGCCATCCAAGCTCTGTTTGACTCAATGTCCAGTCGTATCAAGGCCGTTATTACGGCCAGAGGTGGTTGTTCTGGGTACTGATTTCTCAGCATCTATGCACCCAAATTGCGTGAAAATGTAATCACATGTGAGTTCTAGTATAATATATTTATCCAATGAATATCCGTTTATCATCTGAATTTCTTCTTATTGTAGCTATTTTAATGGCCAGTAGTGTATTAGTCCTACCGATAAAATGATATATTTTCTCTGGAGGCCACGGTTTTCGAGTTGGAGTTTGGATTCCACTTTCCTACATCTTTCTTGAATAACTCGAAAACTATCCCCTCTAGCGAGGACGTATCCCAGACTATATTAAATTTCCTACAAAAAGATCCTGTTTATTTTTTCCGTAGGACTAATACGAGGGTCACTCCAAAAGAAATGCACACTATTTTGTAAAAATACAGTTTTCATTCTGCATGTGTGAAAGTTTCAAAGTGTGTAGGTACATCCTTCCGGCTTGTTTTCAAACATACTTCAACCTGTTCCCGTGAGTGGCGCCGTCACAGCATGTCTTCAAGATGGTTGCTGCAACGTGCTATCATAGAACTCCTGTGCTGTGAAAACGAGACAGTGGGAAACATACACAAGAGGTTGAAAAAGGTGTATGGAGACGCTGCTGTCGATCGCAGTACAGTTAGTCGGTGGGCAAGCAGGTTACGTGATGAAAGCCGGGCAAGGCAATGATGAGGATTGCCCTCGCAGCGCCGGCCGGAGTGGCCGTGCGGTTCTAGGAGCTACAGTCTGGAACCGGGCGACCGCTACGGTCGCAGGTTCGAATCCTGCCTCAGGCATGGATGTGTGTGATGTCCTTAGATTAGTTAGGTTTAATTAGTTCTAAGTTCTAGGCGACTGATGACCTCAGAAGTTAAGTCGCATAGTGCTCAGAGCCATTTGAACCATTTTTGTCCTCGCAGCGGCAGGCCTCGTACTACACACACTCCAGACAATGTGCAGAGAGTTAACGAATTGGTGACTGCTGACAGACGCATCACAGTGAACGAATTGTCACGCTACGTTGGGATAGGGGAAGGAAGTGTTTGCAGAATACTGAAAGTGTTGGCGCTAAAAAAAGTTTGTGCCACATGGGTTCCCAGGATGTTGACAGTGGCTCACAAAGAAACAAGAAAACGGTATGCAGCGAACTTTTGGAACAGTACGAGAATGGAGGAGATGAATTTCTTGGAAGGATTGTGACAAAATTCAAATGGCTCTGAGTACTATGGGACTTAACTTCTGAGGTCATAAGTCCCCTAGAACTTAGAACTACTTAAAACTAACTAACCTAAGGACATCATACACATCCATGCCCGAGGCAGGATTCGAACCTGCGAACGTAGTGGTCGTGCGAGTCCAGACTGTAGCGCCTAGAACCGCTCCGCCACCCTGGCCGGCGAAGAAGTGTGACAGGTGATGAAACAAGACTCCATCATTTTTCACCAGAGACGAAGAGGCACTCAATGGTATGGCATCATGCAAATGCACCCAGGAAAAAAATAATTCAAAACGATACCTGCTGCTGGAAAAGTTATGGCTACGGTATTTTTCGAATCCGAAGGACTCTTGCTTGTGGACATCATTCCAAGTGGAACAACATAAATTTCTGATGCATATGTGGTGACACTGAAGAAACTTCGATCTCGACTGAGTCGTGTTCGACTACACCGGCAAAAGCAGGATGTTTTGCTGTTGCACGACAATGCACGGCCACATGTCAGTCAAAAAACCATGGAAGCGATCACAAAACTCGGATGGACAACACTGAAACACCCGCCTTACAGGCCTGACCTGGCTCCATGTGACTATCGTCTCTTTGGGAAACTGAAAGACTCTCTTCGTGGAACAAGGTTTGAAGATGATGACTCCCTTGTCCACGCTGCCAAACAGTGGCTCCAACAGGTTGGTCCAGAATTTTACCGTGCGGGTATAAAGGCGCTGGTTCCAAGACGGCGTAAGGCAGTTGAGATGGATGGAAACTATATGGAGAAATGAAAATATTGTTCCTAAAGGATTGTATCTACACACTGTAAAACTTTCAAACATGTAGAATAAATGACGGATTAAAAAAAAATAGAGTGCATTTCCTTTGGAGTGACCCTCGTAATTTGCACGTACCGAGCCAGACAGTATGAAAATCGGTTGTTAATAGCCAGCGGACTAGGACGAAATACAAAAAGAACTAGCAATAGTAAAAAATGGTTCAAATGGCTCTGAGCACTATGGGACTTCTATGGTCATCAGTCCCCTAGAACTTAGAACTACTTAAACCTAACTAACCTAAGTGGTTAGTGGTGGTGGTGGTGGTTAGTGTTGTTTAACGTCCCGTCGACAACAAGGTCATTAGAGACGGAGCGCAAGCCCGGGTTAGGGAAGGGTGGGGAAGGAAATCGGCCGTGCCCTTTCAAAGGAACCATCCCAGCATTTGCCTGAAACGATTTAGGGAAATCACGGAAAACCTGAATCAGGATAGCTGGAGACGGGATTGAACCGTCGTCCTCCCGAATTCGAGTCCAGTGTGCTAACCACTGCGCCACCTCGCTCGGTAAACTAACCTAAGTACATCACACACATCCATGCCCGAGGCAGAATTCGAACCTGCGACCGTAGCGGTCACGCGGTTCCAGACTGTAACGCCTAGAACGGCTCGGCCACCCCGGCCGGCTAGGAATGGTACAAGAAGTGGCTATTAACAACGGATTCGAAGCCAAAATATTTAAGGATCTATATGACAATATGAAAATGTTGCATGTGCTATTTGAAGGAGTAGAGGGTTGCGTAAAACCTATGGATAGGGACAGCTGAATCGCAATGTATGTTATTCGCCCCCTCTCGTCAGTCTGCATGTTAGTCAATACTGAATGTAAATGCAGGACGTTACCACTGCATCTCTGACGCAGGCTGATTTATAATGATTCCAACGTGATCTTGACACCTACCTGTTGTTCATATAAAAAAGCATTCATATGAGCCTCTACTAATAATGTAGAATCCAAAATGAACAATTCCTGTGGATGTACTTGTGGTTGTCGGTTGTCCAGGATTGCACGTTCTTAGGTACATTTTATCACTGGAGTTATCTTGCACTGTACTTAACAACCAGAAACTTTGAGTATAGATTATGTAATACTGTCCAGTAGAAGAACAATAAAGAGTACGATGCACTTGAATATCCCTCTTCCCCAGTACTGCCACCTTCTCGCTAGGCAAAACAATACAGCGCCGACTTGTCTGCTCGCAGCGGTCGTATCACCAGCTATCAACAAAGGTGTGGCTTGTCTGGTGCAATCAGGACGTTGACGACAATTTGGACCGAGGTGTACTAAGGTATCTTTAACACGTGAGAGGGACAAAGTCTCCTAGAATGCTTACCACGGGTGATATTATAACAGAGAGAACAAGTTGTTGGATTCATGGGAAGCGAAAAAAGCGTACAAATGCGTAAGATTTCCGTTTAAGAATAATTTATTTTCCTATAATTGCTTTATATCTTTGCAAATCAATGAGTACCCCATACCACTCTGTATGTTAATCCTTTCCAGCAACTCACTGTTCCTGAGATCTACCTTCCGCTATCAGAGACAACCCCTTTACCAGCAACTCGGTCCAAAAATAAAGTCAAATACTTTAAATACAATACGAATACAAGTGCGAGAGAGCACTTGTTCCTCTTTTATTCTGACACACACAGAATATCGACTGCCGGCCGCTGTCACCGAGTGGTTCTAGGCGATTCAGTCCGGAACCGTGCGACTGCTACGGTCGTAGGTTCGAATCCTGCCTCGGACATGGATGTGTGTGATGTCCTTAGTTAGGTTTAAGTAGTTCTAAGTTCTAGGGGACTGATGACCTCAGATGTTGAGTCCCATAGTGCTCAGAGCCATTTGGACCATTTGAAGAATATCGACTAATACTCGTGACTGACATCCGGAATAGGAGACAAGTGCGACACAGAGCTTATTTCCTCTTTATATTCTGACGTACAGTAATTATCAGCTTGTTCAGACTAAAATGCAAGATAACTGTTTCTGTACAATTACTGGAAACTCAGTTATCCTCTCTAGGATGTGTACAGTCTCCTCCGAATTTTACTGTAGCAGCATCAAAGTGCCATTCTGTAGCGCCTTCGAGGTTCGGCGGTGATAATGCTTCCATATGCTTCCTGTTAACCACTATATTGGCCTCCTGCACTGGCCATTTATATACTGGTTTTTCAGAGACTTTTCTGCGAGTTTCTCTCACAGAGATAGTTTCTCCTGACCGTTCTGAGGGTTTCCTGAACCATCTTCTAGAACATTTCAGAAGGTTCTCGGACATCCTGGCTATATGTCATTTGTGATAGACATCTCCGTTGCTGAGGTTGCTGTCTTCGCCTAGCCATTACCGCACCGCCTTTTCGTCGGCAGGCTGTAAACAAACCTGACTTCATAGGAATTGCTGGCTCGCTTTCTGATGTTTGTTGACATCACGCCTTCTATCTTGTCTTCATATTCGACATAATGAAGTATATCTTTATTTCTCGCCGCCATGCCACTTCTTACGTTAATAAAATTCGACAGCCGTGATAATCTTGAAACATAGCATATTTATAGCTAGAATGAAATTTTCACTCTACAGCGGAGTGTGCGCTGGTGTGAACCTTCCTGGCAGATTGAAACTGTGTGCCGGACCGAGACACGAACTCGGAAGCTTTGCCTTTCGCAAGGCAAAGGTCCCGAGTTCGAGTCTCGGTCCGGCATACAGTTTTAATCTGCCAGGAAGTTTCATATTTATAGTTGTCAAACATCGATCTATATCATGTCAAGTCTACCCACAATCGCCCAAGTGCCCTCCTTCATCCGAGGTCGGTACTTTCATTCTAGTGAATTGTGACGTCATCACCACGGCGTCAAAAAAGGCTACATCAGAATTATGACGGATTTCATGACTAAAATTACGCTAATGTAATTTTAAGGTATGATCAACGCCAATTATGCCAATAATTATGTGCATCCAAATGACATTGGGGGTGCCTCACAAATTTCCGGCTCTGTTCGCATGTAAATCGTGTTTATAATTTATTTATGGAAGAGGGGCTGAATGAGGTTCGACCGGGTAAAACCATACAAAAACAAAAATCATTGTAAAAATCACAAATAAAAAACAAATAAGTGGGTATTGTAATGCGTACCAAACTATTATCTTTGCTCAGATGATTAGGAAACTGATTTTTGTCTAGGAAGAGTATTACGAAAGGTATCGATGTATCTTTATACATGTTTTAATTAATTAAAATTAGCTGTAAAATAGTATTTTAAGTAAAATTAGCTATCAGAATCGAGCTATTTTGATTTCTTGCATCGACTGAAGTACCAAAATTACTTGAAAAGGAATTGTTAAGCGTATTTCATAATTAAGATGAGCAATGCTCACATATCACGCTTTGCAGGATTGGTTCATGGAGGTTACTGTATCCTCTACGTAATCTATCATCTCCTAGTGAGTAAGTCGTAGTTCTGCTTCGAGTACATGTTACCAAAGCTGGGGATAATTTCTGATGGGCAAACCACAAACGTAAACTTGGAGGATGATAAAGCAAATACAAGTAACAAGATCGATACCGAAAGGGACGCCATAATTTCATCAGTTCTACGTAGTGGGCGAAAGAATGTGTTATACTTCATCACAGCCAGCTGTTACTATGTAGAATATAAGTTATGACGAGTGAAGCAGTTTTTGTCTGAGACAATCTATTTGGAATAGAACGAGTAGTCGCAATCGATCTCTGATTTATGAAAAGAGCGGGAAGTTCATTAGAAGTATATCAAAAGCGTCATGTGAAATACGGAACATGACCAGGTTGTAGTCCATACTGCATATTTCCGTCATACTTTCGGTTAGAACAACGAACAACACAATCTGAAGACAAGCAAGAAACATGTTAACTATACTGTAGAGTCTCACTTTCATTTGGTCAGACGACCAACGGTTTCTGTACCAAGTGCCATCTCACGGAAAACGGAACTGCAAGCTGCTAGCTGCTACGCCACACATTAGACAGTCCGTGGAATGGGCACATCTTAACATCTTACGCATATTTATATTTTGGTGGAATCAGAGCTCATAAAGCAGTTCTACCTATTAGAATTATTAAAAGACATTCGTTCAAATTCTTGATCTGATCCCAAAATTATCCCAGGATAGTTCCCAATAATCACAAAGAACACGACTTAAATGAGAATAAACGGCTGACAGCTAGCTGATTACAAGACAGAATCTTGGAAGCGATTCTGTTGGTTTGGCGGCTGTTATATCGCCTTGATTCTCCCGTTCAGTTATGATTCGTCATTTATGTATGCTTCTGTGTCCCTCTGCGGATTTTTTGTTTTACCCAACAACACGTCCAGCGCAAGTTACTAATTGGTTTGCACAAATGAGCCCGCATTAAACATTGAAAAATCACAGCTCATTTAGTTTTGTACTGATGAAAGTGTTCCACCTTCTTTTAACCTAGTATCCCAACAACAAACAATAAATAGGGTAGAGGGTTATGGAATTCTTAGGTGTGAATGTTGATGAAAACTTAAACTGCGAAAACGTCGTAGTACACATTTTAAAATTCTAGGTTAGGCAATTTTAACCATAAGAATAATGACAAACTTTGGGGATACAGAAGTCAGTAAACTAACATTTTTACATTTTCATTCACTCATGTCTTATTGGATAATATTTTGTGGTCGCCTCTCACTTATGTGAAAATTATTCATTACACTAAAGAAAGTAACTGGAATTATATGAGAGATTCACACACTTACATCTTGCAGATCTCTCAGCATATTTATCCACTTTACGGAATTTGTTATCAACGCTCCATCTGAGTTTGAGAATAACCGAAATATTCGGAAGGTCAACACTAAAAGCAAACTTGATGTGCATGAACCTAACATAGGCACAGAACGGAGTGAAATTTGCAGCTGTAAAGGTCTTTACCAGTCTGTGCATGGAAATGAAATGCCTACAACACAGCACAGCAGAAATGTTTTCAAGTGTAGACAGAAGATGTTTTACCTTCACGTTTGTGTGTGTGTGTGTGTGTGTGTGTGTGTGTGTGTGAGTGAGTGAGTGCGTACGTGCTTACTTGTGTATGTGTGATCCATGCTTGTTCTGATGATATGTCTTACATTATAACATTTATCGTGAATATGACCCATCGAACAAGTAGGTAACAGAATAAAAATACTCTTAGCTGCAAAATTATTGAATGTCAGTAACGCGTTTCATCGTTTCGGGGCATCATCAGATCATATACAAAACAAGAAATCAATCTATCAGAAACAAGTAGAGTAAGACGCGTAGTCATATCTTGTACGACTACTCAGGTAAAATTACCTAAAAGTAAGTTTCTATTACTTTTAGTTTATTTTACCAGTTTAGTAGTACAAGATACGACTATGCCCCTCTTTCTACTAGTTTCTAATAGATTGGTTTTTTCTTTCACAGACCGTCTGATGATGCCGCAAAAATGTGAAAATCATTATTGACATTAAATGACTTCGCAACCAAGACTGTTTTTGTTCCGAAATAATTGCCGGCCGGAGTGGCCGAGCGGTTCTAGGCGCTTCAGTCTGAAACCGTGCGACCGCTAGGTTCGAATCCTGCCTCGGGCAGGGATGCGTGTGTTATGTCCTTAGGTTAGTTAGGTTTAAGTAGTTCTAATTTCTAGGGGGCTGATGACCTTAGATGTTAAGTCCCATAGCGCTCTGAACCATCTGAACCATTTTTTCCGAAATAATTCCAAGTCCCTTGCTGTACCACCCCGTCACAATACAGCGGAAAGCTTTTAAGTAAGTAACTAACAATGGTGCGCATAAACATGATGCGACTACGTCCATACCAAGCGGATTCAGTAATCGTATTCCGTACGGAACCGTACAACCGTTGCTTGACACTCGCATTGGGTGTTTGGCTAGCGACGAACCCACAATATCAGCCTCTTCCGTAAAAAATAATATTGTGCTGGACTGTCAGTCACTCGATCGTTGTGATCCACGTGTAGAAGACAGTGCCGATACTTCAGCCTGCGTCTGAACGCTACAAAGCGCGAGGCGGGCTAGATACAGAGGCGCATAGTATTAGCGCAGTGGTTCGCTAGAGTTATTCTGGGCGATAGAGCGTTAAACCGGCGGACAAGTGCGACGGGTTTAGGCGGGAGTTTCGTTACTCTGCCCTGGCATCCCGCCCGTGAACGGTTTTCATACTCACAGTCTGGCTGCCTCCCATATGCCACGCGTCTGAGGGACAGAGGTTCGCCGGGCACAGCCGGTGTCTAGGAAGACTGAAGAATGCCACAGATGAGACAACACGCGTCAGATTCTGCAGTGTCGCTCCCGAGGTTGTGCAGAACTTTTGACCGTCGATCAAAAGAAACAGTTGTATTTTTCAACCAAGAACTGAAAATATGCTAGGTATTCTGTAATTACTGTATCCAAATACATTTTACGAAAATGACATCTTATCCTTATACATGCAACTGTCAAAGTGACAAATACGAGAGTTTTTAAAGACAGAAGTTATTATATAAGTATCTGAATCACGTAAACCTGCGCTCTCCTTTTTCGTGAACGTTTTAAGGTGTCTATCCTGTCATGAGAGCCCCACTTGGTAAACTTCACACTGCAATAGCCGATCCCGGCCGACATGCCTCTCAACTTTAGCACGTTTTAGGGACAGATTTACGCATAGTTTCAATGCCAGCATCGATAGCCGTCGATAACTGTAATGGTCTTATCAAGAGCTAATATTGTTGAAAAGTACATCGTTCCCTAAAATAACCTTACTTATCTCACCACTGCATTGCTCAAGAATGATTATTCGTTCACTGAGGTGAAAAGAGCGTTAAGACCACCGCATAGAAGTCACAGTGATGCTCAAGCACCGGTGCCATTCATTAAGGATGTGACTGACCGCATAGGAAAAATCTTGAGAAAGCAGAACATCGTGCTAATTTACATGCCCACAAGGAAGATACAATATCATCTAAAATCGGCCAAGCATGCTCGCCACCCGCTAGAAAATGCTGACAATTATAGGATTCCGTGTAGTTGTGGGGAGGTGTATGTAGGTGCTACAAAAAGAACTGTCAGAAAACGACTGGAAGAGCACAAGGGCAACTGCAGAAGAGGGGAGACTGACAGATCAGCTGTTGCGGATCATGCTTTACAGCCAGGAGACCACCACATTCATTTTGATAAGACTCAAGTACCTGCAGCCACAAGCGGATACCACGAAAGGCTATACAGAGAGAACTTTCAACATCGCAGCGCGTCAGCAATCGTTGGTTAGTATATTAAAAAACTAGAAACCCGCCGCGACTGCGAAAAAAGCACCTAGTGTTAACCTAGGTTTCGGCGTAGATAACTACACCTCCTTCAGAACAATAAAACCCACAATTGCCTAAGAAGACATTTGTCAATGTTTAAAAGAACACCATAGCTATACATTTATAAACGAAGAAAAGGAAAACACAAACAACAAAGTCAAAACCACTACTTAACTGAATGGTGTCCGCTCCACCTCACACCGGCCTATGTTCGATGGGCCATGACCCGCCATAAACTTTCGTCCTTTTCTTCATTTATAAATGTGTAGCTATGGTGTTCTTTTAATCATTGACAAAGGTCTTCTTAGGCATTTGTGGGTTTTATTGTTCTGAAGAAGGTGTAGTTATCTACGCCGAAACCTAGGTTAACACAAGGTGCTTTTTCGCAATCGAGGCGGGTTTCTAGTTTTTTACTATACAGAGAGGCCATAGAGATGGCGGACCACCCCAGGAATTTCAATAGGAAGGAGGAGGGCGTGAAATTGAATGAAATTTGGATTCCGGTCCCTAAGAAAATTTGTATCAGTCCTCCACCATGGGATGATGGTAACAGCGGACGACGGCAGTCGACAATGGACTGTTGCGCTCGCGTATTCAAAACATGTGACCTCACGCCACTGCGCGGAAGCGTGCGGAAGCGGAATTTTGCTGTAGTCAGTAGCGAGCCATGGTGTGAATCGGACGTTCAACAAAGCTACGATCACCCTTGAAAAGTCCACCGCAGATAGTGAAGAAACGTCGGGTTTTGAAGTGAACACGGCATAATGGGCCTAATAGGCCGGAATATACTCGTATTTTTATTAATTGTGACAATAGTGTAGCCACACTATAGCGGCACGTCCGCTACTTACCACTGCCGGCTCATGACTGAGTGGTCGAATGCTTATCCGTGTTTACAGCTGTAGTGGAGGGTGCCACCGTAATTACTACGATGTTGAGCATAGAGCATGTTTTTATAACCCCCACCATTCCATGCGTCGGCCAATTTCTTTTCGTCGTATAATCCCTTATGACGTATTGGATACTATTTTAAGACAAGTTAGCATATTTCTTTTCATTATTGACGAAGTGCAATGACGTAATTTTTTTGTGGGTCGCTTGATGTAATGGAGCCGGCCGCGGTGGCCGTGCGGTTCTGGCGCTGCAGTCCGGAACCGCGGGACTGCTACGGTCGCAGGTTCGAATCCTGCCTCGGGCATGGGTGTGTGTGATGTCCTTAGGTTAGTTAGGTTTAAGTAGTTCTAAGTTCTAGGGGACTTATGACCTAAGATGTTGAGTCCCATAGTGCTCAGAGCCATTTTTTTGATGTAATGGAAATTATTGGTAAGTTAAGAGTTTTTATTCACGCGTATTATCCTAGTAACTACGGCGTTCGTCAGTGCTTTTTGAAGGTACAGAAGCCGAAGATAGGAAGACAGTTCGTGAGAAGGTGGAGGCGGTGAGGTTGCAACGGTTCCGGTCGCGGCCGCAGGGTTCTGTTAGCTGCCGAACAGTGCTGCTTCGGCGACTCGCGGTACACCTGCGCATGCGCCGCGCTCTGCTCACTGGCCGTGACTGTCCGCTGTTTTTCCTCACCTCCGACTCGTCGCGCCGCGGGAAACTGAGTGCCTCGTGGAGCGCAGGCTCCAGCATCCCAACCGCTCCGCGCCGATCACAGCTGCCTGCGCCCGCTCAGGTGTCGGAAACCAGTCCGAGTACGGAGTATCGCGACAGACGCGTCATTATACTCGATCTGTATCTGTACTGACAGCGCTGCTCGAGGAGACGAGGGCCGGCGAGGGAGGGGGTGTGTCACGGCGCGAATCGAATCAGTGTGCCGTTGACAGTACACTGTCTAACCTGTCTTTGCCTCATAGATTTCCTGCAGCTTTTTTCGTTAGTGCTTCCTCTCAGAAACATAGTTACACATCAAAAACAATTTAACATGGAAGCCACAAAAAATAACGTTATTATAATTAACATCTTGGGGATGTGGTCTGTCTATGCAGCTAAATAAAAGGCCCTTTGCTCTTATGCCATGACGTGTTTCGCTTCTTTTTGTTCGCAGAGCAGTTGTATGCAGAAAGTAACTGTGTTTCCGTATGTACTCTCTAAGGGGTAAAAAAGAAAGAAACCGACCTCCCACGAAGGGACTATCCGAACGGGATGGATATCGGAAGATGTGTTGCATATGTACAGGCAGATAAACGATTACAATGTTAGAAAAATTTGAATGATTTATTAACGAGGTAAAGTTTCACCTATTGAGCAACTCAGTAACGCGTTGGTCCCCCTATAGCCCATATGAAAGCTATTATTCGCCTTGGCGTCGTTTGGCAGAGTTGTTAGATGTCCTCCTGAGAAATATCTTGACAAATACTGTCCAATTGGCGCATTACATCATCAAATACTCGAGCTAGTTAGAGGTCCCCATTTGGGAATAGAGATGGTGAGTTTGCTAGCCAAGCAGAAGACAAGCAGTAGAAACTCTCACCGTTCGCAGACAAATGTTTGTCAAATGTTTGTGAATTCCTAAGGGACCAAACTGCTGAGGTCATCGGTCCCTAGACTTACACACTACTTAAACTAACTTATGCTAAGAACAACATACACACCCAAGCCCGTGGGAGGACTCGAACCTCCGGCGTGGGGAGCCGCGCAGTCCGTGACATGGCGCCTGAAATGTAAGCCGAAGACGGCTTGCCATGAAGGGCAACAAAACGAGGCGTAGAATATCGTCAACGTACAACTGTACTGTAAGGGTACCCTGGCTTACAACCAAGTGGGTCCTGATAGGAGATGAAATAGCACCCCAAACCAACACTCGTGAGGTTTGGCCAAGCGGTTCTAGGCGCTACAGTCTGGAACCGCGCGACCACTACGGTCGCAGGTTCGAATCCTGCCTCGGGCATGGATGTGTGTGATGTCCTTAGGTTAGCTAGGTTTAACTAGTTCTAAGTTCTAGGGGACTGATGACCTCAGATGTTAAGTCTCATAGTGCTTAGAGCCATTTGAACAAACACTGGTGATTTTCGAGTCGTATCGCGGGTGGCAGTCAGGTTGTTATTGCACCACTGTCCGGGACGTCCCCCAATACATCTCCGCTGGTTATCGGAGTTCAGTTCGAAGCGGGGCGCATCACTGAAGATAATTCCACGTTAAATAACTACTTCCACAAGGGCCAGAAGTGGACCACTGCGTTATTGACTTGCCACTTTGTTAAGCCCTTTCTCTTTAATAAACCATTCAATTTTTCTGAAATTGTAATCATTTGTCTGTCCGTGTACGTCACATCTACCGATTTCCGTACCATTTGCATAATTTCTTTTCTTTTTTTGTTTGTCTTAGTGTGTACTGATATGTAAGGTATGATCAGAAAGTTTCATTTCGAAGGCTGTATAATTCAGTATCGGTATGCCAATTAGGGACAATCGCTGTGAGCATTGAGGGAATCATACCCCAGGCTCACCAGATTGAAGATACCTGTTTGGTTAAACACTTCGTCCTACTGCGTGACGAAGTCGGTAACTGCTGCTGCACATTTTCGTCCGACAGGAATCTTCGACCCTTCAACACCTTTTTTAGGGACCGAAAGCGTGATAATAACACGGAAGAGATTAGCATTGTAGGGCGGATGCACAAGTGTCACCCACTGAGACAAAGGGATTCTGCCAGTCAGATTACAAGAGTTTCCTATTTACATTAGTTTCAGAGTTTCCACTTAATGAACATAAAAAAAGCACTGCGTCCTCATGCCACGAGTGGCCTACCGGGACCATACGACCGCATTGTCATCCTCAGTGGAGGATGCGGATAGGAGGGGCGTGGGGTCAGCACCCCGCTCTCCCGGTCATTATGATGGTATTGTTGACCGAAGCCGCTACTATTCGGTCGAGTAGCTCCTCAATTGGCATCACGAGGCTGAGTGCAGCCCGAGAAATGGCAACAGAGCATGGCGGCCTGGATGGTCACCCATCCAAGCGCCGACCACGCCCGACAGCGCTTAACTTCGGTGATATCACGGAAACCGGTGTAACCACTGCGGCAAGGCCGTTGCCCGCTGAATGATCCATGATCATACTGATATTAACAAATTACCATATTCCAATGGACATATGCCACACTGGAAGAGAAGTGTTCCTAATGGAAAAATAATTAACAGACTGCCAGACAGTATACCGTTAAAAATCATATATCTCTGAATATACGAAAGACAAAGGAAAAGATTCCGTCTGTACTTTCATTACCTGAATTAGAGGAACTGGAAACAACTAGAACATGAAAAGAATACTGTCCCATGGTATTGTTGTTTCTGCTAATTACACTCCTGGAAATTGAAATAAGAACACCGTGAATTCATTGTCCCAGGAAGGGGAAACTTTATTGAAACATTCCTGGGGTCAGATACATCACATGATCACACTGACAGAACCACAGGCACATAGACACAGGCAACAGAGCATGCACAATGTCGGCACTAGTACAGTGTATATCCACCTTTCGCAGCAATGCAGGCTGCTATTCTCCCATGGAGACGATCGTAGAGATGCTGGATGTAGTCCTGTGGAACGGCTTGCCATGCCATTTCCACCTGGCGCCTCAGTTGGACCAGCGTTCGTGCTGGACGTGCAGACCGCGTGAGACGACGCTTCATCCAGTCCCAAACATGCTCAATGGGGGACAGATCCGGAGATCTTGCTGGCCAGGGTAGTTGACTTACACCTTCTAGAGCACGTTGGGTGGCACGGGATACATGCGGACGTGCATTGTCCTGTTGGAACAGCAAGTTCCCTTGCCGGTCTAGGAATGGTAGAACGATGGGTTCGATGACGGTTTGGATGTACCGTGCACTATTCAGTGTCCCCTCGACGATCACCAGTGGTGTACGGCCAGTGTAGGAGATCGCTCCCCACACCATGATGCCGGGTGTTGGCCCTGTGTGCCTCGGTCGTATGCAGTCCTGATTGTGGCGCTCACCTGCACGGCGCCAAACACGCATACGACCATCATTGGCACCAAGGCAGAAGCGACTCTCATCGCTGAAGACGACACGTCTCCATTCGTCCCTCCATTCACGCCTGTCGCGACACCACTGGAGGCGGGCTGCACGATGTTGGGGCGTGAGCGGAAGACGGCCTAACGGTGTGCGGGACCGTAGCCCAGCTTCATGGAGACGGTTGCGAATGGTCCTCGCCGATACCCCAGGAGCAACAGTGTCCCTAATTTGCTGGGAAGTGGCGGTGCGGTCCCCTACGGCACTGCGTAGGATCCTACGGTCTTGGCGTGCATCCGTGCGTCGCTGCGGTCCGGTCCCAGGTCGACGGGCACGTGCACCTTCCGCCGACCACTGGCGACAACATCGATGTACTGTGGAGACCTCACGCCCCACGTGTTGAGCAATTCGGCGGTACGTCCACCCGGCCTCCCGCATGCCCACTATACGCCCTCGCTCAAAGTCCGTCAACTGCACATACGGTTCACGTCCACGCTGTCGCGGCATGCTACCAGTGTTAAAGACTGCGATGGAGCTCCGTATGCCACGGCAAACTGGCTGACACTGACGGCGGCGGTGCACAAATGCTGCGCAGCTAGCGCCATTCGACGGCCAACACCGCGGTTCCTGGTGTGTCCGCTGTGCCGTGCGTGTGATCATTGCTTGTACAGCCCTCTCGCAGTGTCCGGAGCAAGTATGGTGGGTCTGACACACCGGTGTCAATGTGTTCTTTTTTCCATTTCCAGGAGTGTATATTACGTTCATGTACAAACTTTGAAGCACTTACATAACCTGTGTTATTACCACCATTTAATGATGAACATAGGGTATGTAAACAAGTATGTCTGTTTCTTCTCTCTTTCAATGTATACTTTGAAGTACTGCATATTCCTGAATGTATTCCGTCGAGTTGGAGGCTGCGAAAGGTGGCAATGGATTAAGAACACTCTCTCTACTGTTCTACAGGCGGCTTCAGTAGCCTCATTTGTTTTTTGTCTTTCTGTCATTTTCGGTAAATATCTTTTTTGTGTCTCCTTACGGTCATACAATTTTCCCACGTTATCAACACTCAGAATTTTTCTGTGTACCATGAAAAGTAGAAAAAAATGGTTCAAACGGCTCTCAGCACTATGGGACTTAACATCTGAGGTCATCAGTCCCCTAGAACTCAGAACCACTTAAACCTAACTAATCAAAGGACATCACACACATCCATGTCCGAGGCAGGATTCGAACCTGCGACCGTAGCAGTCGAGCTGAAAAGCAGAATTTCTGTATAAGCGAAGCACATGGTGCAAGAACTTAAGCTGCGACTTATGATCAGCCACTAAATGGGAGCAAACGGAAGGGCGGGCACCGAATTGCCCGTATCAGGTTGTGAACGACCTATGAAGCCCATTACCGGTACGCCGTAAATATCAGCCGTGGCAGACTGGAATGCCGTTTTGTCGCCCGACATCATCAAACTTTAGTTTTTTCCAAAATGTAGAGACGATCAAAACGATTCTCACTTCTGAGCCTTACATTAGAATATTGCAATCTTTCGTAGTGAATTTGTACTGGACAGTTTTAGACAACTTCACGGCTGGGTTTCCCGCACATTACCGCTATTTCCCAGACTTATAGTTACATGCGAAGTTCGGTAACTGTCCCATGTCGAGGCTCCGTAACATGCCATGGCTACTTCTGCGTTACGACTTTTGCGATATTGAGGCATGCTTTTCCATGAAGGAACAGGACCCAGTACGGAACTTGGCGCACAATTGCACAACGGTAGCTTTCGACACACACTCTGCCCCATACATAAATTTTCATTCTCCGATGGGCATCTACCAGTGTTTGGCCTTCGTCAGCCAAGAAAAGAATATCAGCAGCTTGGTTCTGTCTCGGTGATTTTGGAAATAATGCCGCCAAAGTTCACGTGTCCGCACTTAACGCACGCGCGTCATGGAGTCACGAATATCACACTGATTCCTTGTCTACATCCTGGAGCTTATATACCCGAATCGGGGTCGCACATTGCATATACGCTCCAGCAACGTTCTCAAGCGAAAACTTTTCGAGCGCCCTTTTTATTACTGTGTTTTCGCTTTTCTCTAATGGTTATTATCTTTTTAAGGTTAATTTACTGATTCCTCCTACTAGATTGTCGCATCTTATTTCCACATATCTGTCGCATTGGAATTGAATAGCTTTGTACTGCATACTCTAGAATGTCGAATTTTCTGCATTTGCGAATACATAACCCTGATGTTGTTGTTGTGGTCTTCAGTCCTGAGACTGGTTTGATGCAGCTCTCCATGCTACTCTATCCTGTGCAAGATTCTTCATCTCCCAGTACCTACTGCAACCTACATCCTTCTGAATCTGCTAGTGTATTCATCTCTTGGTCTCCCTCTACGATTTTTACCCTCCACGGTGCCCTCCAGTGCTAAATTTGTGATCCCTTGATGCCTCAAAACATGTCCTAGCAACTGATCCCTTCTTCTAGTCAAGTTGTGCCACAAACTCCTCTTCTCCCCAATCCTATTCAATACCTCCTCATTAGTTACGTGATCTACCCAACTTATCTTCAGCATTCTTCTGTAGCACCACATTTCGAAAGCTTCTATTCTCTTCTTGTCCAAACTAGTTATCGTCCATGTTTCACTTCCATACATGGCTACACTCCATACAAATACTTTCAGAAACGACTTCCTGAGACTTAAATCTATACTCGATGTTAACAAATTTCTCTTCTTGAGAAACGCTTTCCTTGCCATTGCCAGTCTACATTTTATATCCCCTCTACTTCGACCATCATCAGTTATTTTACTCCCTAAATAGTAAAACTCCTTTACTACTTTAAGTGTCTCATTTCCTAATCTAATTCCCTCAGCATCACCCGACTTAATTTGACTACATTCCATTATCCTCGTTTTGCTTTTGTTGACGTTCATCTTATATCCTCCTTTCAAGACACTGTCCATTCCGTTCAACTGCTCTTCCAAGTCCTTTGCTGTCTCTGACAGAATTACAATGTCATCGGCGAACCTCAAAGTTTTTACTTCTTCTCCATGAATTTTAATACCTACTCCGAATTTTTCTTTTGTTTCCTTTACTGCTTGCTCAATATACAGATTGAATAACATCGGGGAGAGGCTACAACCCTGTCTCACTCCTTTCCCAACCACTGCTTCCCTTTCATGCCCCTCGACTCTTATAACTGCCACCTGGTTTCTGTACAAATTGTAAATAGCCTTTCGCACCCTGTATTGTACCCCTGCCACCTTCAGAATATGATAGAGAGTATTCCAGTTAACATTGTCAAAAGCTTTCTCTAAGTCTACAAATGCTAGAAACTTAGGTTTGCCATTTTTAATCTTTCTTCTAAGATAAGTCGTAAGGTCAGTATTGCCTCACGTGTTCCAACATTTCTACGGAATCCAAACTGATCTTCCCCGAGGTCGGCTTCTACCAGTTTTTCCATTCGTCTGTAAAGAATTCGCATTAGTATTTTGCAGCTGTGACTTATTAAACTGATAGCTCGGTAATTTTCACATCTGTCAATACCTGCTTTCTTTGGGATTGGAATTATTATATTCTTCTTGAAGTCTGAGGGTATTTCGCCTGTCTCATACATCATGCTCACCAGATGGTAGAGTTTTGTCATGACTGGCTCTCCCGAGGCCATCAGTAGTTCTAATGGAATGTTGTCTACCTCCGGGGCCTTGTTTCGACTCAGGTCTTTCAGTGCTCTGTCAAACTCTTCACGCAGTATCTTATCTACCATTTCATCTTCATGTACATCCTCTTCCATTTCCATAATATTGTCCTCAAGTACATCGCCCTTGTATAAACCCTCTATATACTCCTTCCACCTTTCTGCCTTCCCTTCTTTGCTTAGAACTGGGTTGCCATCTAAGCTCTTGATATTCATACAAGTGGTTCTCTTCTCTCCAAAGGTCTCTTTAATTTTCCTGTAGGCAGTATCTATCTTACCCCTAGTGAGACAAGCCTCTACATCCTTACATTTGTCCTCTAGCCATCCCTGCTTAGCCATTTTGCACTTCCTGTCGATGTCATTTTTGAGACGTTTGTATTCCTTTTTGCCTGCTTCATTTACTGCATTTTTATATTTTCTCCTTTCATCAATTAAATTCACTATTTCTTCTGTTACCCAAGGACTTCTATTAGCCCTCGTCTTTTTACCTACTTGATCGTCTGCTGCCTTCACTACTTCATCCCTCAGAGCTACCCATTCTTCTTCTACTGTATTTCTTTCCCCCATTCCTGTCAATTGTTCCCTTATGCTCTCCCTGAAACTCTCTACAACCTCTGGTTCTTTCAGTTTATCCAGGTCCCATCTCCTTAAATTCCCACCTTTTTGCAGTTTCTTCAGTTTCAATCTGCAGTTCACAACCAATAGATTGTGGTCAGAATCCACATCTGCTCCAGGAAATGTCTTACAATTTAAAACTTGGTTCCTAAATCTCTGTCTTACCATTATATAATCTATCTGATACCTTTTAGTATCTCCAGGATTCTTCCAGGTATACAACCTTCTTTTATGATTCTTGAACCAAGTGTTAGCTATGATTAAGTTATGCTCTGTGCAAAATTCTACAAGACGGCTTCCTCTTTCATTCCTTCCCCCCAATCCATATTCACCTACTATGTTTCCTGCTCTCCCTTTTCCTACTGACGAATTCCAGTCACCCATGACTATTAAATTTTCGTCTCCCTTCACTACCTGAATAATTTCTTTTATCTCGTCATACATTTCATCTATTTCTTCATCATCTGCAGAGCTAGTTGGCATATAAACTTGTACTACTGTAGTAGGCATGGGCTTTATGTCTATCTTGGCCACAATAATGCGTTCACTATGCTGTTTGTAGTAGCTAACCCGCACTCCTATTTTTTTATTCATTATTAAACCTACTCCTGCATTACTCCTATTTGATTTTGTATTTATAACCCTGTAATCACCTGACCAAAAGTCTTGTTCCTCCTGCCACCGAACTTCACTAATTCCCACTATATCTAACTTTAACCTATCCATTTCCCTTTTTAAATTTTCTAACCTACCTGCCCGATTAAGGGATCTGACATTCCACCCTCCGATCCGTAGAACGCCAGTTTCCTTTCTCCTGATAACGACGTCCTCCTGAGTAGTCCCCGCCCGGAGATCCGAATGGGGTACTATTTTACCTCCGGAATATTTTACCCAAGAGGACGCCATCATCATTTAATCATACAGTAAAGCTGCATGTCCTCGGGAAAAATTGCAGCTGTTGTTTCCCCTTGCTTTCAGCCGTTCGCAGTACCAGCACAGCAAGGCCGTTTTGGTTAATGTTACAAGGCCAGATCAGTCAATCATCCAGACTGTTGTCCCTGCAAATACTGAAAAGGCTGCTGCCCCTCTTCAGGAACCACATGTTTGTCTGGCCTCCGTTGGGGTTGCACCTACGGTACGGCCATCTGTAACGCTGAGGCACGCAAGCCTCCCCACCAACGGCAAGGTCCATGGTTCCTAGGGGGACATAACCCTAACACTTCTTTTTTGCGGTGTGTGTTTTTCAAACACGTCTTGGTTGTGTGTGTTTACTGTTTATGGTATTATCAACTGTCACTGTGTGTTTTTCGGTCGCCTTTTGTCTTCGTTGTGGTGTGTGTACGCAGCAAAGAGACGGAGTGTACATAGAGAAGCTGTGGTACGTTGTATTCGCTCTTTGCGGCACCACGCTGTATTGCTAGCCGCCATGTTTTGTGTGAACATTCTGCGGTCGAGACACGATCAATGTAAATTGTTAGTGCTCTACGCTCTGAGGTAATACAGTTTCTGGCTGTAATTGCTAAATGATAATAGTCGAAAAATATTTCGTAATTTCCTTGCGCACTTTCGCGTACCTCGTCCCTTTCTTTGGACCACACGGAACATGGCGAAGGGTTCTTCAATTTCCTTCACTCTGGTCGCAGTGTTGACTCTCTGTGGTATTCTATCTCACTGGTACGCAGTTTAATTTTAGTTTGTTCCTGATGCAGGTGCACGTATAATTGTATTTGGTGAGGGATGCGATGGGTCGATTATCTCGACCGAATCAGGTACCAGGAATGCAAGCCTCAAGGAATCAGGATAGTATCTGATATGATCTGAGTCTGCATAGAAAACGCTAACGCATTTTGGGTTTGGTGGTTATAATGCAGATCGTCATTCCGTCATATTGTTTGAAGAGTTTGTGTGGTGTAAGTGGAAACAGTTTCTTGGTATGTTGACGAGAATTGCTGAGCGTAGGCTGGTTGGTGCTCCTTATAGGGTATCAAATTAAATTCATTGATAGTTATGAGCTGTGGCAGTAATGTAGAACACCACGGTGTGACTGTTTAGCAATGTTGTATTTATGTCGGCATCTTGGTGTCAAATACAGTCTTTATAAGTGTTACTTCGAGGCCTGGTAATCACCCACTACGCTCTACTTCCCAGCATCAGCATCTCTTCCCAGTTCAATGTATATGGAGAATGTCGGCCAGTCAATGTTATTTGTAGTTTTAGTTTGTTGGCAGCTTTCATTCAGACGTTTAGTAGGTTGTAGTTCAAGGTTTTGATAGAGTGTCAGTCTAAGACGTCTTAACTGAACGCTTTGGAATGAAAGGGTGATGTCTCGGAGATTAATGATTAGTTGGTTTTTCTACATCCTTTTTCTTGGTTTCACCAACGTAATCATTTTTTACATTTCTTTATTGATGATTTCATTCCCCCTTCATGGGCAGGTGGTTAGGCAGAAGCCGTATTGATGATAGTTTCTTCCGGTAAAACGAATAATTTAAAAGGGTAAAAATAAATAAAATAATTTGTAAATTATTCAAAGAACTGTGACTGACGCTCGAACAACAGGGACTTACATGCATTGAGAATAAAAAATAACACATTGAGAATGGCTAGCTACTAGCCGAAATCTGGATTGGCATAATAAAATCTAAAAATGAGGACTGATTGCCGCTCTCTATACTTTATGAATCACATACATTCGCTGAGAGCATTCACTTTGCGAATGGAAGGTAACCTGACGAAAATAGTTTGTGTTGATAATTTACTATAAAAGAAACACAGATGGTGATGATGTGGTTGGTGCCAGTATGGTGATAAGGATCCTGCTACGGGAAAGTCCTTCAAAATGAACGCCCAGTAAGTTTCGTGTGTTTTGGACAGAATACGGCGGTGGTCGAGGGAGAGAGGGCCATGTTGGTATAGACGCGGAAGCAGCCAGGGATTGAAGAAGATTGGGCAGACAATAGGGTTTTGTTCTCCGAGTTTACTGGATGTATAGGATTTGCAAGGATATTGAAGGAATTTGAGGAGAAAATGGGACGGATTCTGTCAATTGGTAGCGTGCGTGCGTGAGTGAGCGAGTGTGTGTGTGTGTGTGTGTGTGTATAGGATAGAGAAGACGAATACGAAAGGTGAGGCGGGCGGATTAACTGAATCGCTAATCATTTGCTTTTATCTATTAGAAACGTCCGTCTCGGACCCAGGAACATTGTTTGTAGGAACTAGAAACGTGCACAGCTGCGAGCTTGTTAATTGTGACGAGTGTGAAAGTTGCCGCGTCAAGCACAAGCAGCTAAGAGTAGCGACACGGTTGTCTTGAGGAGAGATTTGAACTGCAAGGCGACGGTCTTGAGAAACCGCTGTCTGACTCAGCGCAGCGAAGAGAGAAACCATACGGGAGGGAACACCGCGAATGAGTCACCAGGCCGCAGCATGCAGTAGCATTGTTTGTGCTCTTAGAAACACAATACCCATTGTGGAATCTCCAGCTGCATGTGCTTGTGTGTGTGTGTGTGTGACCTTATTAAGCCTTATAATCGGCGTAGACAACCTTGTATTTATGAACGGGAATCATGAACATGATCGTACAGCAACAGTTTAAAACGGTACGGCATATTCTTGAATAAGATACCCTCCGCTAAACGAATGCTCCATCAGCCTATAAAATTCCCAACCTTATCTTCCATATTGGACATGTCATAATATCATGCTATACCCGATGACACTATTATTTCACCCCTGCTGTTCTTAGATCCTTTTACTCTGCTAAAACCATACCAAAACACTCCCCCAACATATTCGTTTCCTAAACCGCCTTTTCCTTGCTGCAATGTATATTGTATTATAACATCACCAGCATTTTCAAAAGACCGAACATAAACATAACTTACACAACTGTCAAATCCATCCAAAAATACACCCCAAAACTGTGAAATGCCATACACAAATACCAGAAAGCAAGAATATATCAACTACGGCGGCACTTGGGGCGGCATATATGTAGGACAAACAGGCAGAACGATTGATGTCAGATACAAAGAACACATGAGAGCCTGGAAGTGTGAGACAAACCACTCAGAATTTCAACAAAACGTAAGAGAACAAAATCACAAGCCAGCCTCTAGAGAAGAAGACATGACAATAATCAGAATCAACAATAAAAAGCACCTAACCCTGCAAAAAATTACCGTATACAAAACACCAAGCACTGATGATAAAATGCACATGACAAAACACTCATTGCTTACAGTAACAGACAAAATAGTAGAGTAACACACTAACAGAGGATGATTATCATAGTAATACCACCCAAACCCTCTCCGCTCACTCTTCCATGAACCCCCGGAAAAAAATTTTAACAAAAAACTCAGATGAGCTGAACACAACTCTTTCAACCCTCTTTGATAGCTATTACAGTGACATTCAGCTGTATACTTCGTTAGATTGGCAACATGTAGGTACGCAAACCAAATAGGGAGACACATAAAGTGAACACACAATAGTTCCGACTTTAAACCACAGTTTTCGGTTAAAATGTCCACGATCAATTACAGAGAATAATAGTCCGCCACGGCAATTAGGGTAAAGAACATGAAAATTCTGAAGAAAAAAGTTCGTAACGTGAAAATGTGTTTACGTTCCGTAAGTGAAGTTATAGTGCGACCTGCTACTGATGGGAGGTAAGGCACACACTAACAAAAATTCTGATAACTGCTAGTAATCACTTATTTACGAAACCGCATATCGAACCAAAACCGTGTCATTCTATATTTCATTGAGGATGTCGTAAAGTAGAAGCCGAAATGCGTCTGGGAAAAGGAAAAAATGCATTGCAGCAAGAAAAACGCGAGTTTTATTTGCAAAACGGATGTTTCTGTACTTTCTGCAGATGATGGCCAGGCAAACAGACTTGGTACTTCCCAACAGTACGCCTACACTCTCTCCACATCCTCTCTCAACGAATATTTCATCATCCCCCCTTGCCTGAGCAGGAAATCCGCCTGATATATACTCAGGCCTACCAGATCTGGCAGAACCAACCTCTCCTCCCCTTATCTGGACTACTTTCCTCCGCATACGCCTCCATCTTCATCCTACGGCTTGGTTCCGTATCTTACCCCTCGATGCCTTCCCAAACACCCACCCACACAAAAATCGTACCAACACCCAAGAGGCCTAGAAATCTCATGATACTCTTACCGGTGGCAGTCTACATAAATTCATCCATCCATTCTTCTGGAGCACACATTTTAAACAATCAACATATCAGTCTTTTATCTTTTAACCAACACAACTCACCATCTGCATTTCCTTTAAAAAGACGTTCATATTTAATGCCAGCTCATTCCTACCCATGTGGAGCGAGGGGGATGAAATAACAATAGAGGGGATAACAATAGAGGGGATAAAATAACAATAGAGAAAAAGAAATGGGAATCTGGCAATATTGGGATCTTTATTCTGTGAAAGAAATCGAATTTATTGAAATTAATAACCATGCTGAAATTCTGGAGAGTTGCAGTAATCTGGTTGTACCTGCAAAAGCACACAAGCGTACTATGTAGAACGTATTGTAAATCTGTTATTAGGATATATATATATATATATATATATATATATATATATATATAGGGTGTCCCAGCTATCTTGTCCACCCAAAATGTCTCTGGAACAATAACAGCTATTGGAAAACGACTTTCACCGGTATCAATGTAGGGCTGGGGCCCATGAATGTACATATTTGGAATCATTCTAAAACGAAAGCATATGTGTTTTTTAACACAAACTTATGTTTTTTTAAATCAACTTCCTATATTTTTTCTTCACCAACCCATAGCATGACAAAACGCATACACAATGGCGTTGATTGCATCGCAATATTCCCATTACATCCCGAGATATTGAGACGCTAGCGCACGTCCTGAGGCTCAGGCGTGAACCCCATGCTGCCCGCAATCGCGATGTGATTGACATGCGTAATCACACTTATCAAGTGGTCCGAAACGAATAATACGGTCTGCTGCCGTCCTGCATTAACGTCGTACATTCCAGCAGGTATTTATCCTATAGGCTAGAGGTGATGCGGTTCTGTAACATATCTGTGTACCGCAACGTTAGTCACAAAGTTAACTTCGCTTATCGTTAATCCGTTACTAAAAAGGTAATGCCGTTCAACGTTAAAACTTTACTTTACTGTAGATCTAGCGCAAGTGACAGTTAATCATTCACTCGTAATAGTAAAATTCATGTTGATGGTTTTAGTGAAACGAGCAAGTGGACTAAAAGCTTTCCCGTTGTTTAGGTAAAACTGTTTTAATTTGGGAAGTTCAGGTAGGACATAGAAGATGAGTGTAAACCTGTTTAACCAATTAGTTTTATTATCACATAATTATCAATGCTATGTTTATCTAACGCGTTAAATGACAAATTGTTGCAAACAAATGTTTCTTAACATCACTGGGTAAAATGGCCCTTTGTAGAAACTTCCCATGTGATACCAGCACTACGTACTAAACATAGCGTTCACGTCTCATGCTCAAAGTGATGCCCATTTGCTTGCATACATAGCGTCACTCTGCGGATGAAGGATGCCCTACTTCCGAAACCATTATGTGCTTATGAGAGTTGATGGCAGCAGACCGTATTATTCGTTTCGGACCTCATGATAAGTATGGACGTGTGATTACACATGTCAATCACATCGCGATTACGGGCAGCATGGGGTTCACGCCTGAGCCTCAGGACGTGCGCTAGCAGCGCATGTCGGGTGTTTCAAGCGTCAACTTCGCGTCTCAATATCTCGGAATGTAATGGGAATATTGTGTTGCAATCAACGCCATTGTGTATGCGCCTTGTCATGTTATAGATTGCTGAAGAAAAAATATAGGAGGTCCATTTAAAAAAACATATGCTTTCGTTTTAGAGTGTTTCCAAATATGTACATTCATGGGCCCCAGCCCTACATTGATACCGGTGAAAGTCGTTTTCCAATAGCTGTTATTGTTCCAGAGATTTTTGGGTGGACACGATAGCTGGGACACCCTGTATGTGTGGGTGGGTTTGTGGGTGGGTGAGGGTCGAGGGGTAACAAATTGCACTGAATGTAGGGCCCTAAATTTCAAGCCAATACGCAGTGCAGCCTGTGCATGTTTTCCGAATTATTTCGTCTGGAAGCATTATAGATTAGAAAGGAATCTCAGTTACACTGAAGTGATTCTATCTCTCGCTTGCGCCTTGTCCCGCGGTGACGCAGGGTCGGCCATGGGTAATCGTATTTGGCATGACTACGAATATGACTACGAAGTCTTTCGCGACGGAGTCCTTGCATAAATAGTTCTCGGTTTACTTGCCGCGTCAAATTTGGATAAAATCCCAAGCTTTCGATGACTACCTCCTTCGTCTTCGTCAGGGGTAAAACTGACTGTCGTGGACCGGTTTTTTTTTTTTTTTTTTTTTTACTTTATTGTTATTTTAAAACCTGTACAATTCAGGTAGGCTGGCAGCGGCACACTACGCCGCTCTTCAGCCATAGCGTTTTACAGGAGTATAAAACATGGTGAATGACAATGAACAAAGTGACGGGCAAAAGAGAGAGGTCACAGAGACATAAAAAAACACGGAGTCGTTCACATGTGATGATAACAACACTGAAAACACGTTGGCACGGCGCACAAAACACTGGTGAGTCCGACGGCACAAGGGAACATAGGAGTGGGACGGCGGACACCAAAAACACTATATGACGTCATACACACGAAGCACAAAAGGCGACGATCTCCGGCGCGCGAATGTTCACTATACGTGTGCGAGTCCGGGGACCTGCCAAGAGAGGAGGAGGAGGAAGGGGAGTGGGAGAGCGAGAGGGGAGAGCAGAGATGCCACGGGCAGGGGAGATAGGGGGGAGGGAGGAAGGGGGAGAGGAAGCCCGGGGGAAGAGGGGGAAGGGAGGGGACAGGGAGAGGGAAAAAGAAGGGAAGAGAAGAGAAGGGAGGGAGGGTGCCGAAAGGAAAGGACACGGGAAGTGGGGGGTGGGGCAGTGTCAAAGTTGATAGGAGGGGTAGATGGAGGGGACGAGGACATCGTCAGGGAGAGGGAGCTGGCGGAAGCCACCATGGGAGAGGGTATGGAGGGTGGAGAGATGGAGACCGGGTGGGACGTGCGAATACAGGCGCGGCAGCGGGCGGGGGTGGGAGAGGAGCGGGGAAACGAGCGGGTGAGGAGGATCAAGTTTACGTGAGGTGTACAGGATACGTATCCTTTCAAGGAAAAGGAGGAGGTGGGGGAAGGGGATGAGATCATACAGGATCCGCGTGGGGGAGGGGAGACGGATGCGATAGGCAAGGCGGAGAGCATGGCGTTCAAGGATTTGGAGGGATTTATAGAAGGTAGGGGGGGCGGAGATCCAGGCTGGATGGGCGTAACAAAGGATAGGGCGGATGAGGGATTTATAGGTGTGGAGGATTGTGGAGGGGTCCAGACCCCACGTGCGGCCGGAAAGGAGCTTGAGGAGACAGAGTCGGGAACGTGCCTTGGCTTGGATTGTCTGGAGATGGGGAGTCCAGGAGAGGCGACGGTCGAGGGTGACGCCAAGGTACTTAAGGGTGGGAGTGAGGGCGATAGGACGGCCATAGACGGTGAGATAGAAATCAAGGAGGCGGAAGGAAGGGGTGGTTTTGCCTACAATGATCGCCTGGGTTTTGGAGGGATTGACCTTGAGCAACCACTGGTTGCACCAAGCGGTGAACCGGTCAAGATGGGATTGGAGAAGGCGTTGGGAGCGTTGTAGGGTGGGGGCAAGGGCAAGGAAGGCGGTGTCATCGGCAAACTGGAGGAGGTGTACGGGGGGCGACGGCGGCGGCATGTCCGCCGTGTACAAAAGGTACAGAAGGGGGGAGAGGACGGAGCCTTGGGGCACACCGGCGGAGGGGAAAAAGGTGTAGGAATCGGTGTTATGGATGGTGACATAGGAAGGACGGCGGGAGAGAAAGGAACCGATCAGACGGACGTAGTTAATGGGAAGGGCAAAGGTTTGGAGCTTGAAGAGGAGACCGGAATGCCAGACGCGGTCATAAGCGCGTTCGAGGTCAAGTGAGAGGAAGATGGCGGAGCGACGGGAATTAAGCTGTTCGGAAAGGAGATGAGTGAGGTGAAGGAGAAGATCGTCGGAAGAGAAGGATGGCCGAAAGCCACACTGGGTGACGGGAAGGAGGCGGTGCTGGCGGAGATGTTGGTGGATGCGGCGGGTGAGGATAGATTCGAGGACCTTGCTGAAGACCGAGGTAAGGCTGATGGGACGGTAGGAGGAGACGGCGGACGGCGGTTTGCCAGGTTTCAGGAACATGAGGATACGGGAGGTTTTCCACAGGTCGGGGTAGTAACCGGTGGACAGGACTACATTGTAGAGCCTGGCCAGGGTGGAGAGGAAAGAGACAGGAGCTTCACGAAGGTGACGGTAGGTGGCACGATCGTGACCAGGAGCGGTGTTGCGTTTTGTGCGGAGTGTATCAATGAGATCCTGTGTAGTGATAGGGGCATTGAGTTCCGTGTCGTGGACCGGTGAGGCTTCCGCTTTTATAAGCAGTGGACGGCTTCTCATTGGCTGGATGACGTCACGGTGAAACCGATGCGTACTAAGGTGGCGGCCTCTATATCGATAGAGTTTGTTTGCGCGCTTTATCCAGCGTTGCTTGCAGCGCCATCCATCGCAACAGGCGGAGAACTGCGAGGAATGTAAGAAGTCTCCCTCTGCGCTCTTTCTATATCAATTGCGCGCTTCCATGCATTGCTGAGTGCATAACCGGAATCTCTGTTGAAATTATTTTCACAGAGTCTAATTTCAACTGCTTCCCTGATGACAGAGTCCCAATAGTTTGAAGCGTGAGCAAGTAGTCTTGTTTCATCGAATAAAATCTTATGTTTATTTAACAAACTGTGCTCAGCCACCGCTGATTTCTCTAGATACCTGTATTTCAGGTGACGCTGATGTTCCAAACTGCGATCGGCGAGTTCTTATAGACTGGCCCACATAACTTTTGCCACACTCGCAAGGAATGCTGTAAATTCCCGGTACTCTCAGGCCAAGATTATCTTTCCTTAATCTTCCTGGGTGGCCGGAAGTCTGGTCTGATTCCTTGCCGGCTCAAGACTCTGCCAATCTTGCTGGTCGTTGCACCGCAGAATGGTAGCCGCGCGATGTGTTGGTCCTCTTGATCTGTTCGAACAGCGTCCATTCTTGGTTTCTTCGCCAGAGTAGATCTGATATCACGATCAGAATAACCATTTTTTATGAACACCGTCGTCAGATGGTTAATCTCGGAGCCGAGATGATCCTTGTCCGAAATAGTCCTTGCTCTGTGTACCAAGGTGTTGAGCATAGCTCTCTTCTGAGCTGGGTGGTGAAAACTACGCGCGTTTAGATATAAATCTGTATGCGTCGGTTTTCTGTGCACAGAATGTCCGAGACGTCCATCTGATTTTCGCTCCACCAATACATCTAGGAAGGGTAACTTTCCATCCTTCTCCACCTCCACTGTAAATCTTATGTTCTGATGTATACCATTCAAATGTTCAACAAACTGCTGCAGTGCCTCATTGCCATGTGGCCAGATTAAAAATGTATCGTCAACATACCTGAAGAAGCAGGATGGACGTAAAGGAGCACTGTTAATGTTAAGGGGTAGCCGGATGCTCTTCTTGCCGCCACCCCGTACCCCCCAGGACGGAATTAGTGTACCCCAGCTGTCTGTGTCTAGCGTAAGTCATAAAATAGCGTGAATGTGTTTCAAATGTCTGCGAGTCGTGTAACTGAGGTGGGACGTGCGGACCAGTCCGGTATTCACCTAGTAGGATGTGGAAAACCGCCTAAAAACCACATCCAGGCTGGCCGGCACACCGGTCGTCGTCGGTAATCCGCCGGGCGGATTCGATCCTGGGCCGGCGCGCCTACCCGAGTCCAGGAAGCAGCGTGTTAGCGCTCTCGGCTACCCTGGCGGATCCTCAGTTACACTGAAGTGATATCGGCGTAAAATTGTTAGGAAACGTAGATCATTATACGTTTTCTCGCCACTACCCAAGCTCTCTTCCGAAATGACTCTTTAAAATTTCGTAGGACGTTAAAGGAACTGTCCTGATAAGGGACCGACACTGAATTTCAGTGCGTCATTGCAGTAGCTAATTTTACACGAACCTCTCACTCTGAGATACTACAGTTCGAAACGATGGAAAACCATTTTATTGTATAATTTTTAATTCAGACTATGACGGTTAACTGGCTTCATGGGTAGCTGTGACACTAAATAATTTAGATCTACCACAAACACACACACACACACACACACACACACACACACACACACACACACACATATATATATATATATATATATATATATATATATGTATATATGGTGTTACAAAAAGGTACGGCCAAACTTTCAGGAAACATTCCTCACACACAAATAAAGAAAAGATGCTATGTGGACATGTGTCCGGAAACGCTTACTTTCCATGTTAGAGCTCATTTTATCACTTCTCTTCAAATCACATTAATCATGGAATGGAAACACACAGCAACAGAACGTACCAGCGTGACTTCAAACACTTTGTTACAGGAAATGTTCAAAATGTCCTCCGTTGGCGAGGATACCCGCATCCACCCTCCGTCGCATGGAATCCCTGATGCGCTGATGCAGCCCTGGAGAATGGCGTATTGTATCACAGCCGTCCACAATACGAGCTCGAAGAGTCTCTACATTTGGTACCGGGGTTGCGTAGACAAGAGCTTTCAAATGCCCCCATAAATGAAAGTCAAGAGGGTTGAGGTCAGGAGAGCGTGGAGGCCATGCAATTGGTCCGCCTCTACCAATCCATCGGCCACCGAACCTGTTGTTGAGAAGCGTTCGAACACTTCGACTGAAATATGAAGGAGCTCCATCGTGCATGAACCACATGTTGTGCCGTACTTGTAAAGGCACATGTTCTAGCAGCACAGGTAGAGTATCCCGTACGAAATCATGATAACGTGCTCCATTGAGCGTAGGTGGAAGAACATGGGGCCCAATCAAGACATCACCAACAATGCCTGCCCAAACGTTCACAGAAAATCTGTGTTGATGACGTGATTGCACAACTGCGTGCGGATTCTCGTCAGCCCACACATGTTGATTGTGAAAATTTACAATTTGATCACGTTGTAATGAAGCCTCATCCGTAAAGAGAACATTTGCACTGAAATGAGGATTGACACATTGTTGGATGAACCATTCGCAGAAGGGTACCCGTGGAGGCCAATCAGCTGCTAATAGTGCCTGCACACGCTGTACATGGTACGGAAACAACTGGTTCTCCCGTAGCACTCTCCATACACTGACGTGGTCAACGTTACCTTGTACAGCAGCAACTTCTCTGACGCTGGCATTAGAGTTATCGTCAACTGCACGAAGAATTGCCTCGTCCATTGCAGGTGTCCTCGTCGTTCTAGGTCTTCCCCAGTCGCGAGTCATAGGCTGGAATGTTCCGTGCTCCCTAAGACGCCGATCCATTGCTTCGAACGTCTTCCTGTCGGGACACCTTCGTTCTGGAAATCTGTCTCGATACAAACGTACAGCGTCACGGCTATTGCCCCGTGCTAATCCATACATCAAATGGGCATCTGCCAACTCCGCACTTGTAAACATTGCACTGACTGCGAAACCACGTTCGTGATGAACACTAACCTGTTGATGCTACGTACTGATGTGCTTGGTGCTAGTACTGTAGAGCAATGTCAACACAAGCACCGAAGTCATCATTACCTTCCTTCAATTGGGCCAACTGGCGGTGAATCGAGGAAGTACAGTACATACTGACGAAACCAAAATGAGCTCTAACATGGAAATTAAACGTTTCCGGACACATGTCCACATAACATCTTTTCTTTATTTGTGTGTGAGGAATGTTTCCTGAAAGTTTGGCCGTACCTTTTTGTAACACCCTATATATATATATATAGGGTGGTCAGAAAATGTGTGAAATGCTTGTAGGGATGTTACAGGGCAGGTTGTACTGAGGCATAAATGTTAAGAAAGAAATTCGATACGTTGCGTCGTTTCCGAGTTATTTAGCATTGAAGTTAGCGAATCGAGGCGTCGCGCGCGTAAATTCAAGTTTCAGCTAACGAGACAAAGCACTCGTTGGGCAACACCGCCCCTCGCTGGCCGCTTGAATGCGAGCGCGCGACGTCCCGATTGGCTAAATTCTATGCTAAATAACTCGGAAACGGAGCAAGGTATCAAATTTCTTTCTTAACATTTATGTCTCAGTACAACCTGCCCTGTAACATCCCTACAAGCATTTCACACATTTTCTGACCACCCTGTATATAAGTTGCATTTGAAAACTTCGGTGAAAGGTCTCAGAAAATAAAGGAAACAAAAATTACAACCAAAATGACTTTACTGGCTTTTATATTTATGACCATTGGCTACAATACACTTCTGACATGGACTGTGAAGCCCTCGGGAACTGTCTGCAAACAATTCTTGTGGCATCGCTTGAGGCGCCCAGGCCACACCCTGCTGGATACAAGCGAGTTTAACGTGCCGTTTGCTTACGCTACTTAGTCGATTACCATCTCCGGGGTTCATCGTTCAAGGTTGGTGCGTTCCAGATCCACCCACCGTAATCTCGGCCTGTGGCGCTGCTACCAACGGACAAGGCTTCCATCAGTACAGCTGGCTGCCTCTCGTCCAGTCGCAGGGCCCACACACTGCCCACTGACTGCGCGCGTATAGCGACTGCTAGTATCGCAGCGGCACGGTCTTTGTCGGTGAACACAGTTACATTCACTTTGTACTCGTTACCCGTCTCTATATCTTTATATGACTGTTTCTCTCTTTCACTCTGTGCAGCGATTATACTCGTATATACGCACTGCAAAGTTCGTGTGGTAACCGCCGAGTGACGTCTCCATCGTTACTTACAAGGGAACCTCCCCATCGCACCCCCCTCAGATTTAGTTATAAGTTGGCACAGTGGATAGGCCTTGATAAACTGAACACAGATCAATTGAGAAAACAGGAAGAAGTTGTGTTGAATTGTGAAAAAATAAGCAAAATATACAAACTGGGTAGTCCATGGGCCACATTGACAACGTTATGGAGACTGGGAGCTCAGGAGCGGCGTGGTCCCGCGATAGCGTGAGCAGCTGCAGACCGAGAGGTCCTTGGTTCAAGTCTTCCCTCAAGTGAAAATTTTGCTTTCTTTATTTTTGCATAGTTATTATCTGTCCGTTCGTTCATTGACGTCTCTGTTCACTGTAATAAGTTTAGTGTCTGTGTTTTGCGACCGCATCGCAAAACCGTGCGATTAGTAGACGAAAGGACGTGCCTCTTCAATTGGAACCCAAAACATTTGATCGCAAGGTCATAGGTCAACCGATTCCTCCACAGGAAAAAACATCTGATATATTCTATACGACACTGGTGACGGCATGTTCGTCACATGACAGGAATATGTTGTCGACCCACCTAACTTGTACACTTGGCGAATGGGTAAAAAGATTCTTCTGCCTTGCCCGATTCAGGTTTTCTTGTGGATGTGATAATCACTCCCAAAAAAGTGATGAAAACATAAGAGTTTGTCACATAAACTGAAAATAAAAAATTAAACTTTTTAATCGATGGAAGATTTGAACCAATGACCTTTCGTTCCGCAGCTGCTAACGTTACCACGGGACCACTGCGCTCCTCCGTTCTCACTTTCCTTGATGTTGCATATCTTGCCATGAACTACTCAGTTTGTATATTTTGCTTATTTTTTCACAGTTCCACACAACTTCTTCCTGTTTTCTCAATTGATCTGTGTTCAGTTTTTCAAGGCCTATCCACTGTGACAACTCAGATTTAGTTATATCTGAGGGGGGTGCGATGGGGAGGTTCCCTTGTTAGCATAATCGATAATGTGAACGGATCAGATACAAAACCTTCCTCCAACCCATCCTTACCTATGCAAGTGTTGTCTAGATCTCCGCTCTTCCTAAATCTTGCTGCTGCCATCAAGTACTAGGACGACATACACTTCACTTTCTGCATCCTGTGGTATCGTGGCTTACCGATGTTGCCAGAACCGGCGCCTCGATGAAGATTCTTGCGGGCGCAGCGGGCGGCGCTTTGAACATATGCCAGCAGTAGGACGACTTGAACCATGAAGTCCCTTCAGACTCTCAACCAGTGAGCACCGCCAGAATAGGGCTATAAGCGGCGGGCACCTGGGCACCTCCTTCAATTTAGAGAGTAATTCCATATTGCTAGTTCATGTGCGTCGACCAGTGGGCACAGATTATCATAGCAGAAACTACTCGCCAGGTAACAAACGTGTAAAACACGTGAAACTGGAAGTTAACAACTCCAACAAGCAACTTTCAAGATTAATGGGAGTAAGAAATCGAGCGGATCCCTTGTACCAAAACACTCAAAATATATCTTGGAACAACCTCCTAAATTATGACCCTGGACCTTGGGTTCAACGTAGAGACCAACTACCTTGACGTTGGGTATCCTTGGCCAGTTTGAAAAATAGTTTGGCTGGTTGCAGGTTTCATCCGCACTGATACTTCCAACAGCAGATGCTGTATCTTCTGGTAAACCTTCCGGGATGTAAGGTCGTGGTCCATTAAACTCTTCAGCTCCTAACGTTTCGTCCAGAGCTGCGCTGGACATCTTCAGAGGGGTGTTTCTCCTCCGGTGAGTAGACGATACATTTGTGGTCTGGCCACATGGTAGAGAAGCCTTAGGCGAATTTTTTGATTACATTAATAATATAAATCCAAGAATCCAGTTTACCATGGAGAGAGAAAATTATAACAAAATACCGTTTTTGGATGTTTTAGTTATGAGACAGACGGACGGAAGCTTGAAACAACAGATTTTTAGAAAAATAACGCACACAGACAGATACTTACATAAAAACTCTAACCACCATCCAAAACAAAAAAAGAGGTGTGATTACAAGTCTCGTTGACAGAGCCAGACGGATTTGCACGCCGGAGTATCTAGACGACGAATTAAAACATCTGAAGCACGCTTTTGAGAAAAATGGCTACTTAAAGAAAGAAGTAAGCAGAATTCTGCACCCAAACAACAAAAAGCTTAAGGACAAGTCCGAAAAACGATGGAAGAATACAGTCTCTCTCCCTTTTATAAAGAAAGTAACGGATCAGATTGGAAAGATTTTAAGTAAACATGATATTAGACCTGTTTTTAGACCAACGAAGAAAATTTGTCATGTTCTTCGGTCTGTAAAAGATAAACGCGCTCCTCTATCAGCCAGTGGCGTATATAAAATCCCGTGTACATGTGGTAAAGTTTATGTTGGAACAACAAAAAGAAGCGTAAATACACGGTTAAAAGAACACAGAAGTCTTTGCCGATTAGGAAAAACAGATAAATCGGCTGTAGCAGAACACGCTTTTCAGCCAGGAAATCATCAAGTGAAATTTTCCGAAACAAAAATTTTATCTACGACGACGAACTATTACCCACGGCTTTGTAGAGAAGCAATTGAAATATATAAACATAGGGATAATTTTAATCGGAAAGAAGAGACCATGAAACTTAGTGATATTTGGACAGTAGCACTACAGAATTGCTAGACAGTTTTATCCGTGACGAGATTACGATCGATAGTTAAGTTTTATCTCTGACAAAGGTTATCTCTGCATATCACGTGTAACTCTGGTCACGCCCACTTTCTACGATACATAAGTCGCTCTCAGACGTCCGACCCGTCAGTCGGCAAGACTCACCGGAGGAGAAACACCCCTCTGAAGATGTCCAGCGCAGCTCTGGACGAAACGTTAGGAGCTGAAGAGTTTCATGGACCACGACCTTACATCCCGGAAGGTTTACCAGAAGATATGTCATCCGGTCGTGAAAGCCTTCATACTATGAGCAGATGCTGTGTTCTTAGTGTGTTGTGGATAAAATAACATCGGAATTGTTGTTAAATAAAGTACGTCTGTCCAGGAGCGGAGAGGAGCTCTGTACCATAAATATGGCAGTTACTGGACTCTTGTCATTTCCAGTTTTTATTTCAGACATACGAGGTGTGTAAGAGAAGGTATGAGTCCGATAATACTGTGAGTGCTGTGGCAACGCCATGTTATTCTACTTGTGTGGATCGGTGTGTTCATGCTTTGCAAATGCGCGGTCCGAGTTTCAGCTCCGCACAGCCATCACGCGATTTTTGAGAGCGCCGTGAGTATAGTTGTGTTTTTTGTTGCGTGTTACGAAAATGGAATCAACATTATGTCATAAAGTTTTGTGTTAAACTTGGGAAATACGCGAGTGCGACGTTTTAGAAGTTGAAAGAGGCCTATAGGGAAAATTCCTTATCAAGAGCACTAGCTTTGCGCTAGCGCAGATCATTTTTAAAAGGCTGACAACACGTTGAAGATGAAACTTGCCCAGGGAGCCTTCAACTTCAAAAACCGGCGAATTCACCTAATGTGTGCGTGCTCTTCTGGGATCAGACCGACGTTTAACAATAGGGATGATGTTGACCTGTTAAATACTTTCATCACACGTCAAATTTTGACTTGAGAATCGAGTGAGACTGGACACTACAGACAAGTGGATTCTGCATCAAGACAACTGCTCATGTTACACGGCCACTTCCATCTACGAATTTTTTATCTCGAAAGACATTCCCGTTTTTCCGCAGCCCCCCTATTCACCTGATATGTGTCCTTGTCCCGAAGGAGAAAGTGTCTTCAAGGCATCATTTTGGGACTCTGAATGACGTTCGAAAGGATGTGACCGACATGAGTAAGACACGACCAGTTGCAGCCTTTCAGCGCTGCTACCACGACTGCGAACAATGACTCCACCGGTGTATGGTTGCCAAAGGGAACTATTTGTAAGGGGACATATTGTTCAATTTATATATGTCCACTCTACACCATGGAGGAGGGACTTCAACTGATGATACACAGCCGGCCAGCGAGTGTAAAGCGCGCTTCTTCAATCCACAAAACTTTCGAAGGCCTCATGTCGTCAACGTCAACCCTTGAAAGAATAGCAAGAGATAAGTCTATGTGAAAGGCTGCGTCACGTGGCAAAAGTTGGCGAGTAGTGTGAATTTTTTACGGATACCATGTCTGAACTTTTCGCTGTATTTTGTGAACTGTGAACCATGGAGCCGGCCGTTGTGGCCGAGCGGTTCTAGGCGCTACAGTCCGGAACTGCGCGACAGCTACGGTCGCTGGTTCGAATCCTGCCTCGGGCATGGATGTTTGTGATGTCCTTAGACTAGTTAGGTTTAAGTAGTTCTAAGTTCTAGGGGACTGATGACCTCAGCAGTTAAGTCCCATAAGTGCTCAGAGCCATTTGAACCATTTTTTGATGATACACATGAGAAAAAGTACCATCACAGCTGTATCTTGAGAATGCCAATTGGCAATGGAGACAACACGGTGTCGAGTAGAGACTCCTGAGGAAAGCTAGCCGACGTGTACTAGCAACGAGGACTCCACAATAAATGCGCCAAAGAACTATAATACTCTTTCAGCAGTGGTGGGGCCTGAAAATGGCGGTAGTGTGCCTCTTAAATTAGTCGTGGGAGGCAATAAAGTCATTCTCAAGATACAGCTGTGGTGGTGCTTTTTCTCTTATGGACACATTGTTGTTTGCAAAACATAAAAGCTTTGCTAGACGAAAAGATTAGTCTGATTACTTTTCTCACACTCCTCCTCGCTGTGTCTCCAAGTGAATGGTAATGGATGCAAAACAGTCGTTGGTCCGTTAATGTAGTGTGATTCCGCGCAGCACCTGTGAGCGCACAGTGAGGGATGCGTATCATTCATCTTGTCCTCCCTTCTGCCCCCATTAGTCCGGCCGAGTTAGCTGTTTAAGGAGATCGTTACGCCGGGCGCAACTTCCAAGCTTTATCCATTCTGTCGGATGATTTATGACCCCAACTTGTGAACTCAGTTTCAATACTGCAGGCGGTCCACTGTACATTCTGTCGCAGTTTCCGAGATAATATCCAGTGGACAAAAGGCGCAGCTGCTGCACCCTGTTCGCCTACTTTTTTTGCGTTTTAAGAAACAAAGAGTCGCGGAAATTTCTCCGCTCTTCTCGTGTAACGGACCGGTAATGGTTGTTTTGTTGCACGTTCTCACTGGAGCTTCGAGGACGCGCCAGGGGCTTAAGCGCGACGGAGGAATCTCATTTCTCGTGACGCTGCATCTTACTCCCGCTCAAGATAATTTTGGAAACACTTTAAGGAGCCAATAAAAATTTTAATTACATCACGATGCGTACAGGCAAGCAACTTGTGGAAGGAGCCGCTTCTCGGAATATGGCAAAGCAAAGCGCTCGTTTTACTCTCTGAAATCGCCAGTAATACGCAAGTTAGCAGATTCCAAGAGTATCGTCGTACAACATGTATACACACAAAAAATTCAACTTTTTTTCTTTGAAATTTAAAGTGTTCAATATTCACGATAGTGGTCGGGGACACGCAGTTACCATCTACAAGTCCACGAATGCAGTTCCTTTAATACGTTTTGAAATTTTGGATTTAATTAAAGGCTTTAAGAGGATCTTTTTATGTTATGTTTTAACTGCGCTTGCATCTACTACATGTACAACGTGTACAACTTTGTTTCCGCCGTTTGCCGATAGGTGGCGACAACGTTAAGTAGCGGTCGAAATAAACAGATCGCTGACGTCAGGCAGTTAGCTTGGACCTCGGTCAACATAACCTCATTCAAACATTAGTCTGTTTGTGTCTGCATCATAAAGTTGTTCTTTGTTGAAAATGTTAGTTTACGAGCCTGATTCTCGTCATTAGCGGGAGGTGTTATTGATTTGTTTTAACATGAGAAAACAGCGGCTGAGTCTCATCGAATGCTCACAAGTACGTATTGAAAGGACGCTATTAGTAAAAGAACGTGTCTTGAGTGATTTCAGCGCTTCAAGAACGGTGATTTTAACGTCGTAGACCGGCATTGTGGTGGGAGAGAGAACGTTTTCGAAGATGCAGAACTGGAGACATTGCTGAGTGAAGACTCGCCTCAAACTCAAGAAGAATTGCCGCGATTAGTGGGAGTGACACAGCAAGTCATTTCAAACCGTCTCAAGGCTATCGGCATGATTCAGAAAGAAGGAACTTGGGTCTCGTGTGAGCTGAAACCAAGAGTTGTGGAACGGCGTTTGTGTGTTTGTGAACAGTTGGTTCAGAGGCAAAAACGGAATGGATTTCTGCATCGCATTGTGACCGGGGACGAAAAATGGGTTCATTACGATAACCCTAAATGCAAAAAATCATGCGGATATCACGGCCATGCTTCCACGTCGACGGCCAAACCGAGTATTCACGGCTCCAAGATCATGCTCTGCATTTGGCGGGACCAGTTCGTCGTCGTGTACTATGAGGTGTTAAAACCAAATGAAACAATCACAGGTGTTCGTTATCGAACGCAATAAATGCGTTTGAGCAGGGCATTAAAAGACAAACGGCCGAAACACAGAGGCACCATGTCCTTAGGTTAGTTAGGTTTAAGTAGTTCTAGGGGACTGATGACCACAGATGTTAAGTCCCATAGTGCTCAGAGCCATTTGAGGCACCATGAAGTGATTTTGCAGTACGACAACGCTCGACCCCACGTTGCAAAAGAGGTCAAAACGTACTTGGAAACGTTAAAATGGGAAGTCGTATCCCACCCACCGTATTCTCCAGACATTGCTCCCTCAAATGGTTCAAATGGCTCTGAGCACTATGGGACTCAACTGCTGAGGTCATTAGTCCCCTAGAACTTAGAACTAGTTAAACCTAACTAACCTAAGGACATCACAAACATCCATGCCCGAGGCAGGATTCGAACCTGCGACCGTAGCGGTCTTGCGGTTCCAGACTGCAGCGCCTTTAACCGCACGGCCACTTCGGCCGGTGCTCCCTCCATCACCTGTTTAGATCAATGGCGCACGGCCTGGCTGATCAGCACCTTCGATCTCATGAAGAAGTCACAAATTGTATCGATTCGTGGATCGCTTCAAAAGATGAACAATTCTTTCGACGCGGGATTCGTGCACTGCCCGAAAGATGGGAGAAAGTAGTGGTAGTGGCCAGCGATGGAAAATACTTTGAATGATGATACATGTGTAACAATTTGTTTGATTATAGCCTGTAATGTTGGGGAAAAAACGGCGGAAGCAAAGTTGTACACCCTGTAAATCTTCATATAAACGCTGCAAGACGCAGTGCAGTACGTGTTGGAGGGTACATCGTACCAATATTGCCGATTATTTTGCTATTCCATTCTGGAACATTGTGGTGACGGTGACTTCATTGCCTCGGAAATTGAAGCCCGTCTTTCATACAGAGGCGACCTCACGACACGTCTCCTCCCACAGAAACGACAGAATATTTTGACTCTGTTATCTTTCTGGAAAGGTCGATTTTGCAGAAGGCCTGTTTGAACTTAACGACGTCGCTCTCTAATCTTGTCCCAAAACCGGCCGTTTTACAGAGTTCTCTCCAGTACGCGATCAAGACCAGTTTGTCGCTACCCCTCTACCATTTCCACAGCCCGCATCACTGAATGGTTTAAAAATTTGGGACTGTTCGCGAATACTTTGGGAGTTCCCGAAGACGACTGCACAAAAGCTACGAGCCACACAGAAAATAGACACATTTTGGTAGACAGGGTGTCTCTCCAATTTTTTAAACTCACATTACGAGCTGTCCATATGGGCACTGTTTTATACACGGAATAGTGTGTCAACACAATACATAAACTCGTGCCGTGTACTTCCCAAAAGGTCTCGGTTGATATCAGTGTCCACAAAATTATTCTTCCTGCAGTTATTTCAGACGAACTAACAGTGGAGGCAAGAACGCACGATCTTTGATACAACCCGATGAGATCACATGGAGCTAACGTAAGATGGTCATGGGGCCCACTGAAGAGAAGGAGAGTCGTGATGGAATGTACATACGACCCTACGATGAGGCATTTCTGCATTAACATGATTACGAAAGTGCTGTGGAGAAGTGTCTTGTTCCAAAATGAGGTCTCCACTGTCGTCCTGTAATTGCGATACAGGCCATTGCTGGAGCATGTCTAGGTATGGAAAGACCACATAGATAATATTGTGGGGAAGGCGAAACAAAGACTGCGCTTTGTTGGCAGAACACTTAGAAGATGCGACAAACCCACTAAATTACACTTGTCCGTCCTCTGCTGGAATATTGCTGCGCGGTGTGGGATCCTTACCAGGTAGGATTGACGGAGGACATCGAAAAAGTGCAAAGAAGGTCAGCTCGTTTCGTGTTATCGCACAATGGGGGTGAGAGTGTCACTGACATGATTCGCGAGTTGGGGTGGCAGTCACTGAAACAAAGGCGGTTTTCTTTGCGGCGAGGTCTATTTGTCAAATGTCAATCACCAACTTTCTCTTCCGAATGCGAAAATATTTTGTTCACACTCACCTAGGGAGAAATGATCATCATAATAAAATAAGAGAAATCAGAGCTCGAACGGAAAGATTTTGGTGTTTCTTTTTCCCACGCGCCTTTCGACAGTGGAATGGTAGAGAAGTAGTATGAAAATGGTTCGATGAATCTTCTGCCAGGTACTTAAGTGTGAATTGCAGAGTAACCATGTAGATGTAGATGTATATGTAGAAGCGGTCACCGTTTCCTACTGAAAGAAACGTGGTCCATAGCTTTTTGAAGAGAAAGAGAACATGGCACAGAAAAGTTTACCGTAGATGAATCACAAATGTGTTACAAACCCTCGTATAGATATTCTATGCCCTAGAAACGCACGTTTCGACATTCACCTTTTCAGACACATGAAAGGTGGCTTTTCCACGGGAAAACAATTTCTGTTTAAAACTTTCTTCCTCCAGTATCCCCTGCACGTTGTTGTAAAAGTCAGAACGAGTCTCATTGTCTCGACTAGTCAGCGCATACAACAACTGCAGATGGTGCGGTTTTACACGCTGACGTTTGTGTAGAATGCGGCAAACAGTTGACTGCAGTATCGGCAGTTCTCTGATCGCACATGGCCTCGATTTCTTCTCGTTCCGATCGATGATTTACGCTCATACTCCACCTTTTCCACTGGTAATCATCGCTGGCCTGTTTTCGTCGGACCAAGTAAGCAGGGAGTCTCACGGAATGTGTTGTACGACCCATGGATTATTTTGTCTGTTGGAGGTTTTACCTGATATTTTGATCCATCACAGTTGACACAAAAGACAGCTATCCATAAATTATGTGTCATGATCTGACTTCCCTGCCCTCTAATGGTTCTCTCTGCAACTACGCCATGGCGCATATTAGGAATCGAAACTAGGAAAGGTACTCTACCCACTGATATGTGTCATTTTTCTGTATATCTTGCATTTTCGCGCAGTCCTCTTCTGAAACCGTGGACTTACGTGTGAGTAGCCCTCTATATCTGTATCGGCAACATATCCTAAATATCACACGCTCAGCTGTATTGTGACGAATCAAAATATTTGTGTCACTACAAGCCGATCTGGAGAAATGTACCGAACTGATGACGAGTAAGGTAGCGGCATAAGGGGCTCTCAAGAACTTTCCCTTCGAAGGCCGTAAGATCCAGAATCGGCATGCCAATCAGGCAAAATACCTGTGAGTACTGACGCAATCATCCCACTGACGAATCAGGTTAAAGATACCCGCTTGGTAAAATACAATGTCCTGCTGCGTGAAGAAGTCCGTAACTGCTTGCACCATCCTCTTCCAACGAGAATCGTCGACGCTTCACAACTTTCTTTCACGGGACAGAGAGCGTGATAATCGCATGCTCCAAATGGCTCTAAACACTATGGGGCTTAACATCTGACGTGATCAGTCCCCTACACTTAGAACTACTTAAACCTAACCAACCTAAGGAGATCACACACATCCAAGCCCGAGGCAGGATTCGAACCTGCGACCGTAGCAGCAGCGCGGTTCCGGACTGAAGCGCCTAGATAATCGCATGGGGAGAGATTAGGACTATAGGCCTGGTGCTGCATTACGACATTTGCGATATGGGGACGCGTTATCACGAAGCAGTAGCACACCTTGTCGCACTTTTCCTGGATGTTCCGCTGTAACTGACTCATACACTTTCTTCATCCTGCGATGGATGCCTACCGGTGTTTGTCAAACAGCAGCGAAAAAAGGATAACACGACGTTTTTTCTGTCTGGACACATTTGGTAATAACGTCACTATAGTTGACGTTTTCGCATTTAATGCGTACATTTCGGAAAGACACGGGTGCCACATTAATCCTTTCTCTGCATGTCTGTGCGTATACAAGATGTAACTAGTATAAGTGCATATACTTTTATGCGTATTACCTTAATACAAACACACATCAGTGTGTTGGCTATTTTTTCCTCCGCATCCAACAGTGTTCTCAAAAACATGTCACAAACTTTATGATCGGATGTTTTCTGTATGATCGTAACTGCACCACTGAACGAACTATCCCTGTCGGTACAGACTAACTGTATTGCGTCCACGCATCAACAGTTCAACAGCTGACCTGCTGCCCAGGGGAGAATAAAGATTAACGGCTTGGTCTTGCCACACACTTGGAGGTGCTAACCAACCCAAAAACATACGACTATAGTCTGCAGATGACGTAAATGCTGTTGTAATTGATACGTGTTACAAACTGGACACAATAAAAAGGACCAGGCCCCTTTGCTTTTTCTTTTATCACTCGTTTATTACATCAGAGAAATACACATTTTAAGACAAAATTTAACAACATGAAATGTTGCTCCCAGTAAAGGTTAACATAAGCAGTGACAAAACTAGTTCTCTTAAGGGCTTCTGCTGGCAACAAATTTTAAGGAGGCAATGTAAGGTTTATATCAGTTTAGCTCAAACACGTAGCTAGTGACTGAATCACGACACAGACACTTTAACAATTTCGGCAACAAATAAATAGCGTGAATTTGTACTCGTAGTAACCAACTAATCAACAGCCTTGTCATTGAATAAGTAGTAGGCTATTTGGAACGAATTAGCAACACCCAGCAACTAGAGGAGTTAATACTAACAGTCTTTAAATGTCTTGCTCCCCATTAAATAGACAAACTTAATTAAATGGATAACAAATCAAACACACTACGCTCCACTCAAACTCTTCAGTGGAAGCCAAGCCAAAATGAAGATTCCATTAACTGACTAGCACGGAAGTCACACTAAAGCTCAACTCTGTGTTCCCAGACACACATGGGGCAAACTTATACAAGACAAGATTTTGAAGGGAGCACTTCAGTAAAACTGGTAATGGAGCTAACTTGTGCCACTGAAAATTAACGTACTAGACCGGGACACAAGGTGGTATACAGTGAGGTTGCCTTAGTGGTATACTGCACTCCAAAATATTAATTCAAACGGCCAATTCAAAATTAAGTACACATAAACTAGCATTAATTAACGAGGAGTGACACCAGGACGCTCGAAGGGATGACAACACTTAATTGAAAAGACGAATGCCGGAGGCGGAAGTAACATCAAACACCTTCTCCGAGTTTTAACCAGGAGTCACTTCCCGCTATACAAGTAAACATTTAACCAAGCACAAGGCAGGAACCCCAAAGAGAAAATTCAAATAAAACCCCCAAAAGATTATAAAGGACAGGGAACCCCAACTATTTAAATTTAAAAGAATTAGCTCTCCCCAAACGCAGTGTAAACGCTAAGGCCACACTTAAGAGGCCACCAAAATTGGCTACAAAAAATCTTATACATTTGCTCCTTTTCTTTAAAAGAAACACAAGGCTGCTTAACTTCTGCTGGACGTCCGGTATGGCTCGTGTAGGATACACCAGGCAGCAACCCAAGCTAGGCGGTCGCAAGGCACGGCGAGCAAAATCAGGAGAGCAGACAGGCAGGCAGCCAACACACATCTTCCACTGTGAACCGACAGACCGCGTAGAACCAACTCCACATACAGGGTGTTACAAAAAGGTACGGCCAAACTTTCAGGAAACATTCCTTACACACATGTGTCCGGAAACGCTTAATTTCCATGTTACAGCTCCTTTTAGTTTCGTCAGTATGTACTGTACTTCCTCGGTTCACCGCCAGTTGGCCTAATTGAAGGAAGGTAATGTTGACTTCGGTGCTTGTGTTGACATGCAACTCATTGCTCTACAGTACTAGCATTAGGCACATCAGTACTAGAATCAACAGGTTAGTGTTCATCACGAACGTGGTTCAGCAGTCAGTGCAATGTTTACAAGTGCAGAGTTGGCAGATGCCCATTTGATGTATGGATTAGCACGGGGCAATAGCCGTGGCGCGGTACGTTTGTATCGAGACAGATTTCCAGAACGAAGGTGTCCCGACAGGAAGACGTTCGAAGCAATGGATCGGCGTCTTAGGGAGCACGGAACATTCCAGCCTATGACTCGCGACTGGGGAAGACCTAGAACGACGAGGACTTGCTGTACAAGGTAACGTTGCCCACGTCAGTGTATGGAGAGTGCTACGGGAGAACCAGTTGTTTCCGTACCATGTACAGCGTGTGCAGGCACTATCAGCAGCTGATTGGCCTCCACAGGTACACTTCTGCGAATGGTTCATCCGGCAATGTGTCAATCCTCATTTTAGTGTAAATGTTCTCTTTACAGATGAGGCTTCATTCCAACGTGATCAAATTGTAAATTTTCACATTCAACATGTTTGGGCTGACGAGAATCCGCACGCAATTGTGCAATCACGTCATTAACACAGATTTTCTGTGAACGTTTGGGCAGGCATTGTTGGTGATGTCTTGATTGGAACCCATGTTCTTCCACCTACGCTCAGTGGAGTACGTTATCATGATTTCGTACGGGATACTCTACCTGTGCTGCTAGAACATGTGCCTTTACAAGTACGACACAACATGTGGTTGATGCACGATGGAGCTCCTGCACATTTCAGTCTAAGTGTTCGTACGTTTCTCAACAACAGATTCGGTGACCGATGGATTAGTAGAGGCGGACGAATTCATGGCCTCCACGCTCTCCTGACCTCAACCCTCTTGACTTTCATTTATGGGGGCATTTGAAAACTCTTGTCTACGCATCTTCGGTACCAAATGTAGAGACTCTTCGTGCTCGTATTGTGGACGGCTGTGATACAATACGCCATTCTCCAGGGCTGCATCAGCGCATCAGGGATTCCATGCGACGGAGGGTGGATGCATGTATCCTCACTAACGGAGGACAGTTTGAACATTTCCAGTAACAAAGCGTTTGAAGTCACGCTGGTACGCTCTGTTGCTGTGTGTTTCCATTCCATGATTAATGTGATTTGAAGAGAAGTAGTAAAATGAGCTCTAACATGGAAAGTAAGCGTTTCCGGACACATGTCCACATAACTTATTTTCTTTGTTTGTGTGTGAGGAATGTTTCCTGAAAGTTTGGCCGTACCATTTTGTAACACCCTGTATACGTGGTTGCTTTCCACCTCATACTTCGCGGCGTCTCAGCAGGTAGCCCCGAGCAAACGTCAACTGCCACTCGCCCCGCTAATGCTGAAAACAAAAAGGAAGAGCAAAGATAAGAAACATCGAAGGATTGATAATGTACATCCAAGAGACTGGCGCGCCACGCCACGGCTCAATAATGTTGTTCACTATATCCTCAGTCATCAATAGAACTACCTGCATTTGTACCTGCTGCACCCTATACACCAGTTCAGAGCTTTTTGATGGCCCCTTATAGTTGCTGAGAGGTATCCTTTTTAATACTCCAGATCTCAGAACCCGAGGGCATAACAGAGGTTGCCTGCAGAGAGCGGAGCCGCCGACAGATGGTGGCAGGCACGTACGGCTAGAGCTAGCCGGAGGCTGCAGAACTGCTCCTCGGCTTGAGCGCGCGCCAGCCATTGTTTTTACGCGCCATTCCCGGCAGGCATAATAGCGCATTCGCCATAAAGCCTGCGGCCACAGAGAGATTTCTCCAGTAGCGACCGTTATTATTCCGGAGAATGGTGCGCCTCTCGTTCAGTCGACCCTGAGTGTGGGAAACTGCCGGCGCCATGGGAGCCTAGCCCCACGTCAAGAGTCTTCTCCGGAATGCACGGAGGCACGCCGATCCTGCACACAAACTACTCTCTGAAGGCTTAGAATCAACTGTCCAGGATTTAACATAACAGGGGCAGGAATGTTTACAGTACCGCACCCGTTTCTGTGCTCTTATGCTCAAATGCAGAGTAGTTTAAGGAATTTAATATTTGTCAATTTTCGGTAACTTGTCCAGAAAATCTGTGTCACAGGTTCTCAGTATCTTTTTTACTACGAGGGGGAAGACAAATGAAAACCTTAAATTTATAATAACAAATCGAAATTTCGCACCGTTATCCTGTAAGTTGGTATGCATACTGCAAACAGCGTGCAGGATGGCCTGTAGGTGGCAGCATAGTGCAGATGCACAAATGTTCACATGTGTGTGAAATCTTATGGGACTTAACTCCAAAGGTCATCAACCCCTATATAAGTAGGCTGTTTAGGTTTTTATGCTGGTAAAGCCGCGTAGCTCAAAAATGGTTCAAATGGCTCTGAGCACTATGGGACTTAACATCCATGGTCATCAGTCCCCTAGAACTTAGAACTACTTAAACCTAACTAACCTAAGGACATCACACAACACCCAGTCATCACGAGGCAGAGAAAATCCCTGACCCTGCCGGGAATCGAACCCGGGAACCCTGGCGTGGGAAGCGAGAACGCTACCGCACGACCACGAGCTGCGGACACGCCGCATAGCGCTCTATATGAAAATCACTGGCTGTGCTGTGTGCAGTCTGTGGTTGGTTGGCATTGTTCGAACATTCGCTATTGTAGTGTTGGGCAGTTTGATGTGAACAGCACGTAGCGTTGCGCAGTTGGAGGTGAGTCGCCAGCAGTGGTGGATGTGGGGAGAGAGATGACAGAATTTTAAGAGCGGATGATCTGGACTTGTGTCCGCCAGAAAGAGTAAATTTGTAATACTGTATATCATGAACTGATATATATATTATGACTTTTGAACACTATTAAGGTAAATACAATGTTTGTTCTATATCAAAATCTCTCATTTGCTAACTATGCCTATCAGTAGTTAGTGCCTTCAGTAGTAAGAATCCTTCATTTAGCTGGCAGTATTGGCGCTCGCTGCATTGCAGTAGTTAGAGTAACGAAGATTTTTGTGAAGTAAGTGATTCATGAAAGGTATAGGTTATTGTTAGTCAAGGCCATTCTTTTGTAGGGGTTTTTGAAAGTCAGATTGCGTTGCGCTAAAAATATTGTTTGTCAGTTTAGTGTTGATCAGAATAAGTAAAGAGAGAAATGTCTGAGTACGTTCAGTTTTGCTCAGTGTTTGAAAATCAAAAATGTAAGAGGTTTATTAGCACAGTAACTCATAAATTTTTCTAAGGGGACGTTTCACCTAAGCTTACACACTACTCAACCTAAATTATCCTAAGGACAAACACACGCACCTATGCCCGAGGGATGACTCGAGCCTCCGCAGGGACCAGCCGCGCAGCCCATGACTGCAGTGCCTAAGACCGCTCGGCTAATTCCGCGCGGCAGATGCACACATTCCGTCGCAGTATCAGTATAAAGAATGCCGTCCCACTCGCGACTTGCACCAGGGAAGATCAGCATTCGGTTGTTTGGTTTTTGCGTAGTGAAGGTGTGAAACCCATTGAAATTCATCAACGAATGAAGGTTCAGTATGGTGATGCATGTTTGTCACAGCAGCACGTCTACGAATCGAGTAGGAAGTTCGAAAATGGTGTTACTACAATGGAAGATGCTCCTCGTCCAGGTCAAGCACGAATTGTGACTCCACAGAACAATGCAGCAGTTGTGAACTAAAACCGCCGAGTGACAATGACATTGCAGCATGTTTACAGATTAGTCATGGGTCAGCACACCACATTGTGCATGATGTTCTCCAGTTTGGCAAAGTGTCTGCAAGACGTGTGCCACGGCAGCTGACTCCTGAAATGAGAAAACGACGTGTTGATGTTTGTGAAGAACTTCTTCGGCGCTTTGAACGAGAAGGTGATGGTTTCCTTGCAAGAATCGTTACTGGAGACGAAACCTGGGTTCACTTTCACCAACCGGAAACGAAGAGAGCGAGCAAGGAATGGCGCCATTCCTCATCACCAAAACCAAAGAAGTTTCGAACAGAACCATCATCAGGGAAGGTTATGCTGACTCTCTTTTGGGACGAAAAAGGCGTCATTTTGGAGCATTACACGCCTAGAGGGACCACTGTCACTAGTGCATCATACAAAGATCTCCCAAAAAAATCATCTGCGGCCTGCAATCAAATCAAAGCGACGTGGATTGCTGCCAGCAGGTGTCCTTTCGCAACATGACAATGCAAGGCCCCATAGTGCCCATACAACAGTTGCAACAATCACAGACCTGCATTTCGAGTGTCTTTCTCATCTACCATACTCACCAGACCTTGCCCAAGAGATTTCCATATGTTTAGACCACTCAGAGACGTAATGGGAGGAAAGAAGTTCCGTTCTGATGAAGAGGTACTCCACGTGGTGCATGAGTGGCTGCGTGGGCTACCAAAAGAATTTTTTTCTAAAGGAATTTATGCACTTTGTAGGCGCTGGAGAACTTGCATTGAGCGTGGGGGAGATTATGTTGAAAAGTGATACAGCTTTGTACCACTTCTGCACAGTAAATAATATTTAAAAAATACTTCAGGTTTTCATTTGACTCACTCTCGTAGTAATACCCCGTCTTCAGTGACAATATTGTACCTTTTTACCACACTGCCCAGTCACATTAATGTGAGCTGCTGTCAAAGACTTGAATAACCACCTTTTGCATCGCGGACATCTGCGAGAAGTGCGGGAAGAGAGTCACTGAGTTTCTGCAAGGTATCCTCAGGAATGTGGATCAACGCCGACTCCAGCGGCGCGGCTAAGGATACATCGCACGAACAGCCCGATCGAAGAGGTCCCACAGATTCTCGATTGGGTTTAAACCCGGGGATTCTGTTGGTCAGGGAAGTACGGCAAACTCAACCTGCTGCTCTTAGAACCATGTACTTAGACTGCGAGACGAGTATCACGTTGCATTTTCCTGCTGGCAGATGCCATAGAGCCGGGGGAAAACGAGTTGCATGTAGGAGTGGACTTTGTCTCCAAGGACAAAAGCAAACGTGTTGATACATTGTACCTTCCAGAATGACGGGATCTCCCAGGGAACGCCGCGAAAACATTCCCCAGACCATGACGCTCTCTTCTCCGGCCTAGACCCTTTCGACGATTGTTTTAGGTTGTTCTGTTGCTGTATTGACGTGCAAACTTCAGCCTTCGTCGCTGATGTACAGCATTCAGGACGGGTGCATGACCCTGATGCCTGCTGAGGAGGCCCATACGCAGCAACGTTCGCTGAACTACTGATAGTTCCTTGCTCTACCTGGAATGTTAGTTGCTCAACAGTTGCACGTCTATTCGCCCCTACACATCTCCACAGCCGTCGTTCACCCCTGTCATCCGTGGTGCATCACAGTTGCCGGTTTTGGATAGCGCTATTTTGCCATGCACTGTATCCATTGACCACGGGGATACGCAAGACGTTTGAAAACTTAGCCCTTTCGGAAATGCTTCCACCCCTGGCCGAAAGCCAATGGCCATGCCCTTTTGGACGTCAGATAAATACACTCCTGGAAATGGAAAAAAGAACACATTGACACCGGTGTGTCAGACCCACCATACTTGCTCCGGACACTGCGAGAGGGCTGTACAAGCAATGATCACACGCACGGCACAGCGGACACACCAGGAACCGCGGTGTTGGCCGTCGAATGGCGCTAGCTGCGCAGCATTTGTGCACCGCCGCCGTCAGTGCCAGCCAGTTTGGCGTGGCATACGGATCTCCATCGCAGTCTTTAACACTGGTAGCATGCCGCGACAGCGTGGACGTGAACCGTATGTGCAGTTGACGGACTTTGAGCGAGGGCGTATAGTGGGCATGCGGGAGGCCGGGTGGACGTACCGCCGAATTGCTCAACACGTGGGGCGTGAGGTCTCCACAGTACATCGATGTTGTCGCCAGTGGTCGGCGGAAGGTGCACGTGCCCGTCGACCTGGGACCGGACCGCAGCGACGCACGGATGCACGCCAAGACCGTAGGATCCTACGCAGTGCCGTAGGGGACCGCACCGCCACTTCCCAGCAAATTAGGGACACTGTTGCTCCTGGGGTATCGGCGAGAACCATTCGCAACCGTCTCCATGAAGCTGGGCTACGGTCCCGCACACCGTTAGGCCGTCTTCCGCTCACGCCCCAACATCGTGCAGCCCGCCTCCAGTGGTGTCGCGACAGGCGTGAATGGAGGGACGAATGGAGACGTGTCGTCTTCAGCGATGAGAGTCGCTTCTGCCTTGGTGCCAATGATGGTCGTATGCGTGTTTGGCGCCGTGCAGGTGAGCGCCACAATGAGGACTGCATACGACCGAGGCACACAGGGCCAACACCCGGCATCATGGTGTGGGGAGCGATCTCCTACACTGGCCGTACACCACTGGTGATCGTCGAGGGGACACTGAATAGTGCACGGTACATCCAAACCGTCATCGAACCCATCGTTCTACCATTCCTAGACCGGCAAGGGAACTTGCTGTTCCAACAGGACAATGCACGTCCGCATGTATCCCGTACCACCCAACGTGCTCTAGAAGGTGTAAGTCAACTACCCTGGCCAGCAAGATCTCCGGATCTGTCCCCCATTGAGCATGTTTGGGACTGGATGAAGCGTCGTCTCACGCGGTCTGCACGTCCAGCACGAACGCTGGTCCAACTGAGGCGCCAGGTGGAAATGGCATGGCAAGCCGTTCCACAGGACTACATCCAGCATCTCTACGATCGTCTCCATGGGAGAATAGCAGCCTGCATTGCTGCGAAAGATGGATATACACTGTACTAGTGCCGACTTGTGCATGCTCTGTTGCCTGTGTCTATGTGCCTGTGGTTCTGTCAGTGTGATCATGTGATGTATCTGACCCCAGGAATGTGTCAATAAAGTTTCCCCTTCCTGGGACAATGAATTCACGGTGTTCTTATTTCAATTTCCAGGAGTGTAGCTCCGTTTCCTCAGTGCGGCAACGAGTTCACCGTTTTCCGTGTTCCCCCAACCCCCAACATGCTTTATACATCTTTCACTGTTAGTGCTGCCATCTTTCGTCTGTGAGAGGTTATTGCACATTGACGTCAAACATAGGCGTTGGTCATATTGGTGTGAGTGGGCTGTGTATAAACGACTGATTCGTTTTCCGTGTTCTGTAAAGTATTTTATGTGCAAATAAGGTTGGTGTATAAACAGGACAGTTAACTCACGGAGTTTGCATTGTGCCCACCAGTTCTCCCTACGAGTATAGTGCCTTCAAAATGGTGGCAAAGGAAGTGGATGAACGTTTGGCTTCCAAGCTGATCTTCAGCGACGAACCAACCTTCCTTGTATCAGGAGTGGTTAATTGCCCTAACGTGAGAGTATGAAATTCTTCACGGAATTGTGGTGCATGAACGAGATTCGGCTGAGGTTTACGTTTTCTATGCAATATCGCGGAAGAGGCTACATTGGCTTTTTTTATGCACATAAGACATTGACGGCTTCCTCTGTTGCAGTTGTTTCTACAACTAACTGCTGATTCCAATAATTTCGTCTTCCAAAAGGACAGAGCACCACCTCATTCGAGCACCGATGTTTGTCGCTACCTTAAAGGCGAATTTTCGCATGGCTGACTTTGGAGTAGTGGTGAAGATGATGATGATGAGGCGCTGTTCCCTTGCCGCCTCCCTCCCACCCACACCAAGCCGCCTGACTTGATGCGGGTGCATTAAGGATCGTATTTTCCTGTCCCTATAGCCAAGAACAATGGAACAGCTGAGAGAGCAGCTGAGAGATGATGATGATGTGGCTCTGTTCTCTTGCCGCTTCCCCTCCCACCCACGCCAGGTCGCCTGAATTAACACCTTGTTTTTCCTACGTATGTACATTAAGGAGCATGTTTTCCTGCGTCTACGGCCAAGAATATTGGAACAGCTGAGAGATGATGATGATGATGCTGATGATGATGATGATAATGGTGGTGGTGGTGGTGGTGGTGGTGGTGGTTATGGTGTGGCTCTGTTCCCTTGCCGCCTCCCCTTCCACCCACACCAGGTCGCCTGACTTAACGCCTTGTTTTTCCTATGTGGGTAGATTAAGGACCATGTTTACCTACCCCTACGGCCAATAACACTGGAACATCTGAGAGAATGTATCAGTGCTGCCCTGATGACCATTGACATGATGTTACTACATAAATTACTAGAGTACCACTTGGACGTACGTCCTGCGACTGGAGCATTTGCAGAGGTTAAAATGCAAAGTTGGCGAGTTTGTGTTTCTGCTGATGCACCTATCGTATTTGTACTTGTATTACTTTGGAAAACGAATGAATCATTTATGGTAACCCTACATTTTCCCTGGTTTAGTCCGACGCGTTTTGGAGCTACAACTTCTTTCCCATTGTATACACTGATGTGTCTTGCTTTATTTAATGACCTTCATTTCGCCTCGAAGTGTTCATTTCCTGCATCACTGAAAAACTTCTGCTTTTGCTCTTTCATTTCCAGTGCGTTGACATGCTCTTACATTATGACACCATGCTTTTCAAAAATGGTTCAAATGGCTCTAAGCACTATGGGACTGAACATCGGAGGTCATCATTCCCCTAGAACTTAGAACTACTTATACCTAACCAACCTAAGGACATCACACACATCCATTCCCGGGGCACGATTCGAACCTGCGACCATAGCAGCAGCGCGGTTCCGGACTGAAGCGCCTAGAACCGCTCGGCCACAGCGGCTGGCTATGCTTTTAATGCAGAGGACTTTAAGTTACATACTTCAGAAATGTAAAATTGTGCTAGCATGTCTGTCTCAGGGAAAAGTGTACAGAAATTAAGGAAAATTTTAACTCGATGAAAGGTGTGCAACATTTTACAAAATTCCACTTACACTCCTGGAAATTGAAATAAGAACACCGTGGATTCATTGTCCCAGGAAAGGGAAACTTTATTGACACATTCCTGCGGTCAGATACATCACATAATCACACTGACAGAACCACAGGCACATAGACACAGGCAACAGAGCATGCACAATGTCGGCACTAGTACAGTGTATATCCATCTTTCGCAGCAATGCAGGCTGCTATTCTCCCATGGAGACGATCGTAGAGATGCTGGATGTAGTCCTGTGGAACGGCTTGCCATGCCATTTCCACCTGGAGCCTCAGTTGGACCAGCGTTCGTGCTGGACGTGCAGACCGCGTGAGACGACGCTTCATCCAGTCCCAAACATGCTCAATGGGGGACAGATCCGGAGATCTTGCTGGCCAGGGTAGTTGACTTACACCTTCTAGAGCACGTTGGGTGGCACGGGATACATGCGGACGTGCATTGTCCTGTTGGAACAGCAAGTTCCCTTGCCGGTCTAGGAATGGTAGAACGATGGGTTCGATGACGGTTTGGATGTACCGTGCACTATTCAGTGTCCCCTCGACGATCACCAGTGGTGTACGGCCAGTGTAGGAGATCGCTCTCCACACCATGATGCCGGGTGTTGGCCCTGTGTGCCTCGGTCGTATGCAGTCCTCATTGTGGCGTTCACCTGCACGGCGCCAAACACGCATACGACCATCATTGGCACCAAGGCAGAAGCGACTCTCGTCGCTGAAGACGACACGTCTCCATTCGTCCCTCCATTCACGCCTGTCGCGACACCACTGGAGGCGGGCTGCACGATGTTGGGGCGTGAGCGGAAGACGGCCTAACGGTGTGCGGGACCGTAGCCCAGCTTCATGGAGACGGTTGCGAATGGTCCTCGCCGATACCCGAGGAGCAACAGTGTCCCTAATTTGCTGGGAAGTGGCGGTGAGGTCCCCTACGGCACTGCGTAGGATCCTACGGTCTTGGCGTGCATCCGTGCGTCGCTGCGGTCCGGTCCCAGGTCGACGGGCACGTGCACCTTCTGCCGACCACTGGCGACAACATCGATGTACTGTGGAGACCTCACGCCCCACGTGTTGAGCAATTCGGCGGTACGTCCACCCGGCCTCCCGCATGCCCACTATAGGCCCTCGCTCAAAGTCCGTCAACTGCACATACGGTTCACGTCCACGCTGTCGCGGCATGCTACCAGTGTTAAAGACTGCGATGGAGCTCCGTATGCCACGGCAAACTGGCTGACACTGACGGCGGCGGTGCACAAATGCTGCGCAGCTAGCGCCATTCGACGGCCAACACCGCGGTTCCTGGTGTGTCCGCTGTGCCGTGCGTGTGATCATTGCTTGTATAGCCCTCTCGCAGTGTCCGAAGCAAGTATGGTGGGTCTGACACACCGGTGTCAATGTGTTCTTTTTCCATTTCCAGGAGTGTATTTTCCTAGAGCAGAATATATGATTATTCTTTCGCCCCATGCAGACCTATGAAGTTTCCTTTTTGTTTCGCAGATAAATTAGCTGGTCACAATACGAGGCATTACAGCTTTATGATTCCGCCTCTGTTGCGCAGCGGTAGCGCTACCGCCTACCACGCAAGACGGCACGGGTTCGATTCCCGGCAGGTGACTGAGTGATGTGTGTCCTTCACCATCATTGACACGCAAGCCGTCGAAGTGGCGTCAACTAAAAATACTTGCAATACAGCGGCCGAACCCCTAAGGGGATATCCCGGCCAATAAACGCCACACGATCATTTCATTTCATAGCTTTATGAAATCTTGCTTCCGATTAAACTGTTGACACAATTTTTCTTTTCTTTGCAGGTAAGTTGCTGCTGCAGGAGACTTCAGTGGCTCAGCTTTCAGCCGTGGCGTATCTGTCAGAAACAGAGCTCACGGCGAACACCCCGCATGCAGGTTAGTAGACATACAACAGCCACCTTTCCGCATCTGGGTCACGTCTTTCCTAATTTTGCGGCGAGCTGCTTCCAGTTGCAGGAGGAGCTCGGTCAAAAGTTTTGCCTTTTTAAAACGTTTGACGATCATTTCAAATTCCTTGACGTTTGGTTGCTTTAAGATGTTGTTACAAACTGTTAAAAAACATTTTGTCCCACGTCGCTATTTGAGAACGTATAGGGCTTACAGTGAAGAGGATCAGGAAAGTAAGAAACAACCGATAACTCACTTAGAAAACACTCTGCTGAAAAATAAAAAACGGAAGTAAAGGGAGTCTCGTCGAAAGCGCACATATAAGCATGTCTGCAAAATCAGAATTTGCTTCTGGGTAACAGTCAGTAACTTCTTATGCCCCACCCCGCGGATTGTTCCGTGCTTGAAACGTCCGTGTCCTGCTAGCGAAAAGGAAATCGGGACACTGTTTCTCAAGGAGTGGAATAGTGCAACGGATAAAGCAACAGACTGATGTTAGGAAGCAGCACGTTTCAAGTCCGTACCCGGTTGTCTTGGTATAGGTTGAAGGGTTCCTTGAATCGCTCTGGACGAATTCCTAGACGCTTCCTCCATATGAGCGCTTGCTGTCTTTTGCTGTATTTGTGTTCAGCTCAGTTTTTGTTTCGTCTGAATGGCAACATTGTACCTCACTGGCTAATACTAGATACACATGCACTTGTTGTCTGCTTTAAACTGTGAAGCGTGAGAGTGTTCTCTGCATTCTATGCCAATCCTATTACACGTATGATTCGATGAGTTGTTGGACTCTTAACCAAGCTGATGTGATGTGCTGCTTCATAGCTACGAGGCCGATAGTGTACAGCAATGCAGTAAAAAAATGATCGTATGGCATTGTTGGCTGGGCGATCCCATTCGGGTTCGTCCGCCATTGCAAGTCTTATTTCAGTCGGCACCACAACAGGCGACTTGCAACCGAAGATGAGGATGAATTGTTGACGAGAACAACACAACACCCAGTCCACGGGCGGCGAAAATCTCCAACCCGGCCGGAATCGAGCCAGGGGCCAGTGCATGGTAAGCAAGCATGTTACCAACCAGCTAAGCAGGCGGTCAGTAATGCAATGAAATTAAGGGAAGTTTTACTTCATCCATTGACAAAGTAGTCCGGTGAAATTCGTGGTAGCTGTGGACTTATTCAAATGAAAGCTCATTCCCTATGGAAAAATGCCTGACTGAAACACGTGAAGAGATGAAAAAATAAATGAATGTGTGAGCTAAATATTGTGTGTCCTGACTGTGAAATACTGTGAACATGTATCACTGTATGATCATCTTTCGGAACAGACGACTCTGTTGACATTCGGCATTTGGCCGTTGTCTATTGAATTTTCGTAGCGTTGCTATTACGACACACATTATACTCCACGAATTTATTTCATTACAGTAGCTCAGCAAGAAAATAACGACTTAGTTCATACCGAGCGAGGTGGCGCAGTCGTTAGCACTTCGAACTCGCTTTCGGGAGGACGACGGTTCAAACCTGCATCCGACCATCCTGATTTAGGTTTTCAATGATTTCCCTAAATCGCTTCAGGCAAATGCCAGGATGGTGCCTATGTGAGAGCGCGGCCCACTTCATTCCGCTCCTTCCCTAATCCGACGGGACCGACGAGCTCGCCGTTTGGTCCACTCCCCCAAATCAACCAATTAACCAACTTAGCTTATCTTGCCAGGTAAGACATACACTACTGGCTGTTAAAATTGCTACACCAAGAAGATATGCAGATGATAAACGGGTATTCATTGGACAGATATATTATACTAGAACTGACATGTGATTACCTTTTTTCGCAATTTTGGGGCATAGATCCTGAGAAATCAGTACTCAGAACAACCACCTCTGGCCGTAATAACGGCCTTAATAACGCCTGGGCATTGCGTCAAACAGAGACTGGATGGCATGAAAAGGTCAGCTGCCCATGCAGCTTCAACACGATACCACAGTTCATCAAGAGTAGTGACTGACGTATTGCGACGAGCCAGTTGCTCGGCCACCATTGACCAGACGTTTTCAGATAGTGAGAGATCTGGAGAATGTGCTGGCCAGGGCAGCAGTCGAACATTTTCTGTATCCAGAAAGGCCCGCACCGGATCTGCAACATGCGGTCGTGCATTTTCCTGCTGAAATGTAGGGTTTCACAGGGATCGAATGAAGCGTAGAGCCACGGGTCGTAACACATCTGAAATGTAACGTCCGCTGTTCAAAGTGCCGTCAATGCGAACAAGAGGTGACCGAGACATGTAACCAATGGCACCCCATACCATCACGCCGGGTGATACGCCAGTATGGCGATGACGAATACGCGCTTCCAATGTGCGTTCACCGCAATGTCGCCCAACACGGATGCGACCATCATGATGCTGTAAACAGAACCTGGATTCATCCGAAAAAATGACGTTTTGCAATTCGTGTTCGTCGTTGAGTATAACGTCGCTGGCGCTCCTGTCTGTGATGCAGCAAGAGTAACCACAGCCATGGTCTCCGAGCTGATAGCCCATGTTGCTACAAACGTCGTCGAACTGTTCGTGCAGATGGTTGTTGTCTTGCAAACTTCCCCATCTGTTGACTCAGGGATCGAGACGTGGCTGCACGATCCGTTACAGCCATGCGGATAAGATGCCTGTCATCTCGACTGCTAGTGATACGAGGCCGTTGGGATCCAGCACGGCGTTCCGTATTACCCTCCTGAACCCACCGATTCCATATTCTGCTAACAGTCATTGGATCTCGACCAACGCGAGCAGTAATGTCGCGATATGATAAACCGCAATCGCGATAGGCTACAATCCGACCTTTATCAAAGTCGGAAACGTGATGGCACGCATTTCTCCTCCTTACACGAGGCATCACAACAACGTTTTACCCGGCAACGCCGGTCAATTGCTGTTTGTGTATGAGAAATCGGTTGGAAACATTCCTCATGTCAGCACGTTGTAGGTGGCACCACCGGCACCAAACCTTGTTGTAATGCCTTGGTAAGATAATCATTTGCATATCACTTCTTCCTGTCGGTTAAATTTCACGTCCGTAGCACGTCATCTTCGTGGTGTAGCAGTTTTAATGGCCAGTAGTGTATTTATGAGTCTGTGGAGTCACATTGCTACCTCCTTTGATTTCTATAAACTTTTACGCCATCTTTTCACCGAGGACCAGCACCAAGTTTCTTTCAAATATTCCGATGTACGAGGCACTGGCTTACGCACAAAACACAGGACCGGTAGGCTATATTCCAAGTAACGCGCCACTGGATCTCAGTAAGCGACTGTGATTGCATTGAAACTGTTTGGTAATAACTGACAATCGTTATTGCTTCGCCATCATACGGCTATTAAAAGCAAGGCACTCGAGAATAGGTCACTCATAAAAGTCTGACGCGTTTGCCCAAACAAAGCGCTACACTTTTCCTAGTGTAAGAGAAATAAATTTTAAAGCGACGTAATAGTGAATCTGATTTTGTTCTGCTTGATTTGGCGAGCGCCGCAGACACACCGCGCAGTGCCCAAGACAAGAGCGCTCTAGAGAGCCGTGCGCGCTTCGCTATGCTTTCCTAGAAATACGGGATTGTAAAACACGTTGACGTCGCTGGAGTGCGGCAGCCGGGAACTTGTGTGCCCTGCGCTCTGTTTCGGTGGGGTTGCAGTTCTGTGACAGGCGAAATAAACGCAGAAGGGCGAAACGTGAGCAGAAGATGGTGGACGGCGGAGATGAAAGAAAAATAAGTAGACGAGAACGGACTGGATGTCACAAAAATGAGAATGGAGGTGGAGGAAAGAATATCGTGAAGAAATTCAGACTGTACCACGACGAGTAACAAAAGTAACTACCCTTCCCTGGTACGGAAGCGCTTGTTTCTTGTTTCCGGTTGCTGATGGAGCCAGTGGTTACGCCAACTGAGTCCACGTTATGAAACTGTAAAGAGTATTGTTTTACAGTTGTTATTTTTTCGTTGCGACTGTATACAGATCGGCAGTGAAACGACGAAAAAGAAATCACGCCATTGTTGCAATCATTTCGACTTTAGACTGAGTGTTGTTCCATATTTTGAACTGAATAAAAAAAAAATGCCGAGTTCGTGTGGGACTTGTGCACTGAGGTTTCGCTACAAACTTAATTGTGTATATCGATAGTTAATAATCCGCGAATCGAGACTAATGACGATTTTTGCTTGTTATCGATATCGATACTGGCAAGATATCGGTCCCTGGAACCCCAAGACCGAATCAAAATCACTGCAGTAATTCCTGAGACTAGCCCGGATATGCAAAAATTAGCGAACAGCGGATCTCTGTTTATGTGTGTAGAGGGAGATCATTTAATTTTTTAATTCACTTTTAAAACGTGACTGCAGTGTATATTTTATGTTTGCATGCAGTAATATTTTACTATTATGCTTTTGACGGTTGATGAATGCAACGTCCATTCTAATGGCACAAAGATATATTAATGTGATATAATTACAATTTAAGAATTTTCGGACCTTCTCCCTTTATTTGTAGTGTGAAACCTTGCTTTTTGTCAAATTTCATAATCTAGTTAAACGTGAAGAAGCTTGTATGTTTTGATGATTTAGCTTACGAATATCAGAATATGTAATATAAATTTCTTTATATTTTTAATTGCATCTACTAACCTTAATTCTATTAAACCGCCAAGGAATCATAGTATGTGGCGTAAATTTCAACTTGATACGTCTACCCGTACACGAAAAAAGAGTGTCTTCGCGGACAGTCAGGCAGTCGGACAACAATTCACAGCAAATAGTTTTTTGTGTGATATAATTACATATCAATAATTTTCTGATTTTTTGCTTTACTTCTACTGTGAAACCTTGGGTCCTGCCAAATTTCATGATTATGAGTCAACGGGAAGTATCTTATAAGTTTTGATGAGTGAGATTGCGAGAGTCAAAATATGTGACATAAAACTTTGACTGCATTCCGTTTTTACCGAATGATGCACGGAACGGTAGGTATATCACTGAAATGTGTAACTTTTACTTCACTGAAAAGTCGTGTTGATTCAAATAAACGAATGACCAAGGTAAACAGGCAGGAGAAAAAGGTTGGAAATTTGTGGTAAGGTCTTATGGGAACAAACTGCTGAGGTCATCGGTCCCTAAGCCTACACACTACTTAATCTAACTGAAACTAACACTATGGGCAACACACACACCCATGTCCGAGGGAGGAATCGAACCTCCGAAAGGAGGGGGGTGGGAGAGGGGTGGGGGCACCAGCCAGGAGACCATAGACGTTAGTGTATAATGTATCCGTTCCAGACAAGGAGTCTTAATACACGAACTGACGGACAAGCGAATCAAAAATGACAAAATATATATTTTTTGGCTGTGATCTAATCAAGGATCGACATTTTTCCTTTATTTGTAATGGGAAACCTTTGTTTCTTGCCAAATTTCGTGATTCTAAGTCAAAGGGATTTATGATTATAGATTTTCGTGAGTAAGATTGTGAATTAGCATTTTTCGGATTTTTCCTTTGCTCGAACATTGAAACCTTGCTTCTTGCCAAATGTCATGATTCTAGACCAAAGGGAAGTAGGTTATAGGTTTTGACGAGTGAGTTAGCGAGTATCATAGTATGTGACACAAATCTCTTGTGTGCATTTACCTAGAGAGTTAAATGTATTCCACCGTAGGAGACTATATACCTTAGTGTGTGACAGATTTCAGCTTCTTACGTCTACCCGTTCCTTGGAAAAAGGGGCTTTAGCAGACGGACAAAGAGACAGTCGAATAACAGTTGATATAAAATATATTTTTTCATGTGAGATAATAAGGTATCAACATTTTTCCTTTATTTGTACTGTGAAACCTTTCTTTCTTGCCTAATTTCGTGAATCTAAGCGAACGGGAAGTACTTTATAGATTTTCGTGAGTAAGATTGAGGCCGGCCGTTGTGCTCGAGCGGTTCTAGGCGCTTCAGTCCGGAACCACGCTGCTGCTGCGGTCACAGGTTTGAATCCTGCCTCGGGCATGGATGTGAGTAATGTCCATAGGTTAGTTGGTTTAAGTATACTACTGGCCATTAAAATTGCTACACCAAGAGGAAATGCAGATGATAAACGCGTATTCACTGGACAAATATATTATACTAGAACTGACATGTGATTACATTTTCGCGCAGTTTGGGTGCATAGATCCTGAGAAATCAGTACCCAAAACAACCACCTCTCACCGTAATAACGGCCTTCATACGCCTGGGCATTGAGTCAAACAGAGCTTGGATGCCGTGTACAGGTACAGTTGCCCATGCAGCTTCAACACGATACCACAGTTCATCAAGGGTAGTGGTTGGCGTATTGCGCCGAGCCAGTTGCTCGGCCACCATTGACTAGACGTTTTCAATTGGTGAGAGATCTGGAGAATGTGCTGGCCAGGGCAGCAGTCGAACATTTTCTGTATCCAGAAAGGCCCGTACAGGACCTGCAACATGCGGTCGTACTTTATCCCGCTGAAATGTAGGGTTTCGCAGGGATCGAATGATGGGTAGAGCCACGGGTCGTAACACATCTGAAATGTAACGTCCACTGTACAAAGTGCCGTCAATGCGAACAAGAGGCAACCGAGACCTGTAACCTATGGCACCCCATACCATCACGCCGGGTGATACTACAGTACTACGATGAGTAATACACGCTTCCAATGTGCATTCACCGCGACCATCGTGATGCTGTAAGCAGAACCTGGATTCATCCGAATAAATGACATTTTGCCATGCGTGCACCCAGGTTCGTGGTTGAGTACAGTACCGCAGGCATCCCTGTCTGTGATGCAGCGTCAAGGGTAACCGAGCTGAAAGTCCATGGTGCTGCAAACGTCGTCGAATTGCTCATGCAGATGGTTGATGTCTTGCAAACGTCCCCATCTGTTGACTCAGGGATCGAGACGTGGCAGCTCGATCCGTTACAGCCATGCGTATAAAATGCCTGTCATCTTGACTGCTAGTGATATTGGGATCCAGCACGGCGTTCCGTATTACCCTCCTGAACCCACCGATTCCATATTCTGCTAACAGTCATTGGATCTTGACCAACGCGAACAACAATGTCGCGATACGAGAAACCGCAACCGCGATAGGCTATGATACGACCTTTATCAAAGTCGGAAACGTGATGGGACGCATTTCTCCTCCTTACACGAGGTATCACAACAACGTTTCACCAGGCAACGCCGCTCAATTGCTGTTTGTGTATGAGAAATCGGTTGGAAACTTTCCTCATATCAGCACGTTGTAGGTGTCGCCACCGGCGCCAAACTTGTGTGAATGCTCTGAAAAGCTAATCATTCGCATATCACAGCATCTTCTTCCTGTTGGTTGAATTTCGCGTCTGTAGCACGTCATCTTCGTGGTGTAGCAATTTTAATGGCCAGTAGTGTAGTTCTAAGTCTAGGGGACTCATGACCTCAGATGTTAAGTCCTATAGTGCGTAGAGCCATTTGAACCATTTTTAAGATTGTGAATTTAAAAATTTGTGACTTATATATCCATATATTTTAATTGCTTGAATTTAGATGCTTAAGTTTTTTACATCGCCAAAGGACTGTAGACAGCATGTGACACAAATTTCATCCTGACACGCTTACCCTTTCCTGAGGAAAAATGATTCTTAACAGTCGGACAGATAGGCAGACAAACAACAAAGTGATGCTATAAGGGATCTCTTTTTAACGACTGATGCACGGAACGGTGGAAATGTTACTGAAATGTGTTGCTTTTGCTTCCCTGTAAACTCGTGTTGATGCAAATAAACGAATAACGAATGTAAATAGCCATGAGTGTTAAATAAAAGCTTCGCGGAGTGGCCGCGAGGTTTGAGGCGCCATGTCACTGACTGTGCGGTCCCTCTCGCCGGAGGTTCGAGTCCTCCCTCGGTCATGGGTGTGCGTTGTTCTTAGCGTAAGTTAAAGTAGTGTGTAAGTCTAGGGACCGATGACCTCAGCAGTTAGGTCCCTTAGAAAGTCACACACATTTGCACATTTGTACATTAAATGAAATTGGGGATGTGCCCACAAAAGAGTGATATAGAGCAGGGGAGTAGAATTTGCCATGGACTCAAGTTACCCTAGTAACGTTCTTGCCAAAATATCTGAACAGAGAAAAAGTCACTTCAAAAACAAGTTCAAATGGCTCTGAACACTATGGGACTTAACTTCTGAGGTCATCAGTCCCCCATAACTTAGAACTACTTAAACCTAACTAACCTAAGGACATCACACACATCCATGTCCGAGGCAGGATTCGAACCTGTGACCGTAGTGGTCACGCGGTTCCAGATTGTAGCACCTAGAACCGCTCGGCCACCCCGGCCGGCAAAAACAAGTTCAGTTTCAACAGTAGTCGTACGTAGGTTAACAAACTGGTGATGTCCACGCTACAAGCTAGGGCAGTAACATCAGTGCAGTTTATGGGAAACAGTGTGCGACTACCCACGTTAGCCGCGTGGCGTTGTCCGCGGCGCTGGTGAAGGACTCACAGTCACTAGTCCGCCTGCCCTGGACAGCGCTGTGGCCGGCGAGACGGCTGCCGTGCGTGATTGGTGGTAAACAGCGCTTGTGCCAGTTGGTTATGGCACCTCCACACAGGACAGCAATTACCTACAGCCCGCGCTTCTGAGCCCGCGCCGCCAACTGATGGGCACACATACACGGTGGCTACAAGCGCTGGAGCCGTCCGTAGCAGCGGGCTGCCGCTGTGCACTCATGACCAGATCCCACGATTGCTGTGTCCAGCGCCGGCTTTAGGGTGGGGCGACCCGGGCGGTCGCCCAGGGCGCCGGGGCCCAAGGGGCGCCACGTACTAAACGCATGTAAAAAAAAATTACAATTTACAATCACCCATTTCGCGAAACTAAAATATTATTCAGTCTCATTCAACATACGTCGCTAATCTCACGAATGCGCGATGAATTCGGGGTAGCAGAAGAGAAATCATGCTGAATGCAATCTTCGTATTATCTGCAACCATCCATGTTTGACGCGGGCTAGCACGGGCTCTACCAAAGCGCCTCTCTTATTTGTTTCAAGAACTGCAACAAGGAAGAGCCCATGCAGCCGCACCATCTCTCGTTCACAACAGAAACTACCGGTCGCTCCAAATAAAAGAAAATACAGACTGCGAAATATACATTACATTATGATTTAATTAATACGAATGTATTTATATCGAATGTTTGTGACTTAATGACTCATGTACATTAATTAATAGATCATGCAATGCGTGCACTGCGTAATATGTTTTGTGTTCAGATGACTGACAGAAAATATAGGTTTATGGCTTACAGTTATATTAAATTCAATAAAAATATGGTATCCAATTCAAAATTAGTGTTTTTTCGTTATACATATTACCTCCTATGTATAAAAATCAATTGTTGTGTGTTAGTCTCACCAAAACAAAAATTATTCAAATTGGTCAAACCATTTCTTTGTTTTCTTTTGTTCGCTTTAGTACAGGGGTGCTTCAGAAAAGAAAAGAAATATTTGGGATATACGAGCCTGTTTCAACCACATTTTACGCATCTTTTCTTTGTTTGGAAGACGCAAAAACAATTTTCTGGAGTTTTTGTAGATGTACAGTGCAGTACTACGCAATATTTTTAGACAATTTCCCAAAACGTGAATGCCCAAACAATATATCACTGCTATACTGACTGTTACGGCAGCGACAGCAGCATGCTGGACTGACGTCACAGGCTACACAAGACTCACATCCACATGGAGCGTCTTAGCGGGCTTTCAGATAATTTGGATTTCATTTCCATTTAAAAAAATAAAATACTCAAATTTACGATGGAAAAAACCATGTTATGATCATAAGATGACGCTATTAACCACTTAAGACGATTTCTAGAAAACAGTCAAATACCGTGTTGCAAAGCACTGCCAGGTTCGCTATTTATACAATAAAGGGCGCCAACTGGACGACTCGCCCGGGGCACCTGGATGGCTAAGGCCGGCCCTGGCTGTGTCAACTCCTGCCGCCACATCCACACGATCATCTGCAACGAATGCGCCGTTAAATTACACTACTGTCTTAACAGATGAGGATAATAGGATAAGAGAAGCGTAACTGCGGGCTCACAGACCTACAGACAAATACACTGAAGAGACAAATAAACCGGTACACGTGGCTCGTATCGTGTAGGGCACCGTGAGCGTGCAGAAGTTGCGCAATATGACGTAGCATGGACTCGACTAATGTCGGATGTAGTGCTGGAGGGAACTGACACCATGAATCCTGCAGGGCTCTCCATAAAGACGTAAGTGTAGGACGGGGTTGAGATGTCTTCTGAACAGCGCGTTACAAGGCATCACAGATATGCTCAATAATGTTCAAGTCTTGGGAGTTTGGTTGCCAGCGCAAGTGTTTAAACTCAGAAGAGAGGTGGCGGTAGAAGTGATGGCAGGTAATGTACTCCACGCTTTCACCATCCCAAACACTTCCATCTTATTGCCGCAGGTTATAACGTGATTCGTCATCCAAATCGCTCGTGTCCAGTTATCTATAACTTCAAGCGTCACTCAGCATTGACTAGATGATGATGATGTCTGGTTTGGGGGGCGCTCAACGGCTCGGTCATCAGCGCACGTACAAATTCCCAACCTTTGCTCAGCCGAATCTCGCCACTTTCATGAGTGAGGATGAAATGATGAGGACAACACAGTCATCTCGACGCAGGTTAAAATCCCTGATCCCGCCGGAAAACGAACCCGGGACCCTGTGCTCGGGAAGCGAGAACGCGACCGTGAGATCACGAGCTGCGGACAGTATTGACTAGGGACTTTTGTGGCTTATGAGGAGCTGCTCGATCATCGTACCACGTTCTTTTTGACTTCTTACACGTAGTGAGTCTATTAGCTGGACTGCCGGCCGGTGTGGCCGTGCGGTTCTAAGCGCTTCAGTGTGGAACAGCGTGGCCGCTACGGTCGCAGGTTCGAATCCTGCCTCGGGCATGGATGTGTGTGATGTCCTTAGGTTGGTTAGGTTTAAGTAGTTCTAAGTTCTAGGGGACTGATGACCTCAGATGTTGAGTTCCATAGTGCTCAGAGCCATTTGAACCAGCCATTTTCTATTAGCTGGACTGCTTGTAGCAGTCTGGAATTCACTATAAGTACATGTGACTTTTTACAGACACTCTCTTCAATGTTCGTCGACCTTCTACGCCGCTATAATAGATCTCAAACGAAAAAATGGCTGACATCGAAATAAGTGTCCAAGGAATAGAAAAGCAACTGGAATCACTCAATAGAGGAAAGTCCACTGGACCTGACGGGATACCAATTCGATTCTACACAGAGTACTCGAAAGAACTTGCCCCCCTTCTAACAGCCGTGTACCGCAAGTCTCTAGAGGAACGGAGGGTTCCATATGATTGGAAAAGAGCACAGATAGTCCCAGTCTTCAAGAAGGGCCGTCGAGCAGATGCGCAAAACTATAGACCTATATCTCTTACGTCGATCTCTTGTAGAATTTTAGAACATGTTTTTTGCTCGCGTATCATGTCATTTCTGGAAACCCAGAATCTACTATGTAGGAATCAACATGGATTCCGGAAACAGCGATCGTGTGAGACCCAACTCGCCTTATTTGTTCATGAGACCAGAAAATATTAGATACAGGCTCCCAGGTAGATGCTATTTTTCTTGACTTCCGGAAGGCGTTCGATACAGTTCGGCACTGTCGCCTGATAAACAAAGTAAGAGCCTACGGAATATCAGACCAGCTGTGTGGCTGGATTGAAGAGTTTTTAGCAAACAGAACACAGCATGTTGTTATCAATGGAGAGACGTCTACAGACGTTAAAGTAACCTCTGGCGTGCCACAAATGGTTCAAATGGCTCTGAGCACTATGGGACTTAACATCTATGGTCATCAGTCCCCTAGAACTTAGAACTACTTAAAACTAACTAACCTAAGGACATCAAACAACACCCAGCCATCACGAGGCAGAGAAAATCCCTGACCCCGCCGGGAATCGAACCCGGGAACCCGGGCGTGGGAAGCGAGAACGCTACCGCACGACCACGAGACGCGGGCGGCGTGCCACAGGGGAGTGTTATGGGACCACTGCTTTTCACAATATATATAAATGACTTAGTAGATAGTGTCGGAAGTTCCATGCGGCTTTTCGCGGATGATGCTGTAGTATACAGAGAAGTTGCAGCATTAGAAAATTGTAGCGAAATGCAGGAAGACCTGCAGCGGATAGGCACTTGGTGCAGGGAGTGGCAACTGACCCTTAACATAGACAAATGTAATGTATTGCGAATACATAGAAAGAAGGATCCTTTATTGTATGATTATATGATAGCGGAACAAACACTGGTAGCAGTTACGTGTGTAAAATATCTGGGAGTATGCGTGCGGAACGATTTGAAGTGGAATGATCATATAAAATTAATTGTTGGTAAGGCGGGTACCAGGTTGAGATTCATTGGGAGAGTGCTTAGAAAATGTAGTCCATCAACAAAGGAGGTGGCTTACAAAACACTCGTTCGACCTATACTTGAGTATTGCTCATCAGTGTGGGATCCGTACCAGATCGGGATGACGGAGGAGATAGAGAAGATCCAAAGAAGAGCGGCGCGTTTCGTCACAGGGTTATTTGGTAACCGTGATAGCGTTACGGAGATGTTTAATAAACTCAAGTGGCAGACTCTGCAAGAGAGGCGCTCTGCATCGCGGTGTAGCATGCTCGCCAGGTTTCGAGAGGGTGCGTTTCTGGATGAGGTATCGAATATATTGCTTCCCCCTACTTATACCTCCCGAGGAGATCACGAATGTAAAATTAGAGAGATTAGAGCGCGCACGGAGGCTTTCAGACAGTCGTTCTTCCCGCGAACCATACGCGACTGGAACAGGAAAGGGAGGTAATGACAGTGGCACGTAAAGTGCCCTCCGCCACACACCGTTGGGTGGCTTGCGGAGTATAATGTAGATGTAGATGTAGATGTAGATGTAGATCTGCCAGGCCTTGGTTTATTGTGGTTGTTCCTTCGCGTTTCCACTTCGCAATCACCTAATCAGCAGTCGATGTGGACAGGTTTAGAAGGGCTGAAAAGTCCCTAATAGATTTCCTACGCGGGCGACATCCGGTGACCAGTCCACTTTCGAAGTCAGCGAGCTCTTCTAACAGACCTACTGCGCTGTTACTGCTCCCTCTGTGACAGCGGATTAATCCGTACCCTGTTTTATATTGCCGGAGCCCCCACTCATGACATCTGTTTGTGATTTCCGAATTACATAGGGGTGTTCGAATGTTTACCGAGAGAGGTGGCGCAGTGGCTAGCACACTGGACTTGTGTTCGGCAGGACGATGGTTCAATCCCGCGTCCGGCCATCCTGATTTAGGTCTTCTGTGATTTCCCTAAATCGTTCCAGGCAAATGCCGTGAAGGTTCCTTTGAAAGGGCACGGCCGTCTTCCTTCCCCGTCCTTCCTTAATCCGATGAGACCGATGACCTCGCTGTCTGGTCTTCTTCCCCAAACAACCCATCCCGAATGTTTTTGATCAGATATTGTAGATGAATTATAAACGGGAGTTACAGGAAAACTTTCTCAGGACCAAGCGGAATGCATACAGTTGTGAGACCCTTAAGGAAAAATAAAGAAAAGCTGTCAAATTCTGGCGACAGCCAAACCGCTCGTGCAACTACCGTAAACTTCAAGTAACGCGAAACTAGATAAACCACTGCACTTTTAGCTCCATCAGAAGACAGCAGAAGGCTCGATTTTAATAGACAAAGTAGGAGTGTTCAATGAAACGCCGAAGACGGAAGCAAAATGTAACGTTTCAGCAGAATGGCTGACCCGAGAAATTGCTGTTGAGTACAGGGAACTTTGTGCTAACGAAGGTGCAATTGATTATCTTTGTGCTGATTGCTTATATCGAAGTGATCAGATCTTTTTCACGCCTCATACGTTGTCATTCTACTAGTTGGACTGCTGGTAGCATTTTGGAAGCCACGACTGATCCCTTCCCCGTATGAAACTGGACTGTACTGGAAGGCATAACTAAACTGCTTGTAGCCTCTCGCGCTGAGAAGAAGTATGTGACGAGCGCTCGTGACCGGGTCTATTAGTCGATAAGAGTTCAGCTTTCCATCGTCGTGGTATTAGGAGGGAGAGGATAGTAGGCCCACAGCTCCGGCCGCCTTTTACCCATGGGAAAGACCCAAGGTACTCAAGTGGATATGAAACCGTTCTGAAGGGGCAGGAACTGCCCACCCCTGTCCAAGATTGAGCTCGTGACGTCCAGAGGGCTGTAGTATAGTGCTCTATCCACCGAACAACCACATTTGTTCTCGGACTGAAGCACTTGTTAATTTTGGATTATCCGTTGTTTCCGTTTATTCTTGCAGTGCCCGCCTGCATTGGCCCCGATAACAGGGTACTTGCTGTGCTATTTTTGTAGCGTTGTAGTGCTGTAGGTTTGAGCCTATTCATGCTCTATATCTTATGAATGGTCCCACGGAAAGTGGAGCTGTAGTGGCCATTTGTGGGGCGTCTGAGCGCGCAGCCGCAAAAGTGTCCACACACGAGGACATAGTCTTTCCTGTCGCTTACATAAGCGGACGTACTTGTCCGACTGCCAATATCCGCGAAATCCGTTTGTGTTGGGTAGAAAATAGGGAATGAGGGTAGGAGTGGTCGAGGAAAGTGGGTACTGCTATGCTGGATATCTCGTCAACTGGAACTTATAGCGGTCGCCTCTGCATCTGGGGCAAAAGGCAGCCAACAACTTCAGAAGAAAATCTTGTCTCTTCCTCACCAGTGCAAACCGCAGCGGTGTACCGTTCTTGTTCTTTACCGCGATACGATATTCAGTCTCGCCTCCCGCGTAGGAAATTGTGGGCTCACTTCGCTTGTCTACTTCCTGCTAATAGCAACGTGCAGTGCTGTAGTACATTGCGTTTTACCGTTATGTGCGATCTAAAGCTTTGTGATGAGCAGTCCGCGCTGTCTAGATTTCAGTTTAGCTCTTGTCGGTATGACGCGACGGGAAAGGTGCCGTGCGTAGAGTGGTGGCCAAGGATAAGGACACACAACGCGCCAGAGTTGCACTATGTCGTCAAAAGTATCCGAACACCTTGCTGAAAATGACTTACAAGTTTGTGGCGCCCTCGTCGGCAATGCTGGAATTCAAAATGGTGTTGGCCCACCCTTAGCCTTGATGACAGCTTCCACTCACGTAGGCATAAGTTCAATCAGGTGATGGAAGATTTCTTGGGGAATGGCAGTCCATTCTTCGCGGAGTGCTGCACTGACGAGAGGTATCGATGTCGGTCGGTGAGGCCTGGCACGAAGTCGGCGTTCCAAAACATCCCAAAGGTGTTGCGTGTGATTTAGGTTAGGACTCTCTGCAGGCCAGTCCATTACAGGGATGTTATTGTTATGTAACCACTGCGCCACCGGCAGTGCATTATCAACAGGTGGTCGATAGTGTTGAAAGATGTAATCGACATCCCCGAATTGCTCTTCAACAGCGGGAAACAAGATGGTGCTTCAAACATCAATGTAGGGCTATGCTGTGGCAGTGCCACGCAAAACAACAAGGGGTGCAAGCTCCTTCTATAAAAAACACGACCACACCATAACACCACCACCTCCGAATGCTACTGCTGGCACTACACACACTGGCAGATGACGTTCACGGGGCATTCGCCACACACACACCCTTCTATTGGATCACTACATTGTGTACCGTGATTCGTCACTCCACACAACGTTTTTCCACTGTTAAATCTTCCAATGTTTACGCTCCTTACATCAAGCGAGGTGTCGTTTGGCATTTACCGGCGGGATGTGTGGCATATATGTAGGCGCTCGAAAATGAAATCCAAGTTTTCTCACCTCCCGCCTAACTTTCATAATACTTGCAGTGGATCCTGAAGCAGTTTGTAATTCCTGTGTGATGGTCTCGATAGATGTCTTTCTATTACACATAGCGACCCTCTTCAACTGTCGGCAGTCTCTTGTCAGTGAACAGACGACGTCGGCCTGCGCGGTTTTGTGCTGTACGTGTCCTCTCACGTTTCTACTTTACTATCACATCGAAAACAGTGGACCTAAGGATGTTTTGGACTGTAGAAATCTCGCGTACAGACGTATGACACAAGTGACACCCAATCATATGACCACGTTCAAAGTCCGTGATTTCCGCTCTCTCGCAATGTCTAATGAGTACCGATGTCGCTGATATGGAGTACCTGGCAGCAGGTGGCAGCACAATGCACCTAATACGAAAAACGTACGTTTTTGGAGGTGTCCTGATGCTTTTGATCACATAGTGTACGTATGACCGTCGTAAAGTAAATCCGCGTACAGTCGTATCGGATTTGACGAAGTCGGATTACGAGCATAGTTATCAGGCAGCAAACGGATTTCCTCTGAATTATAATATTACCTAAAGGGTGTTTCCATGATGATAATGCAATAGGAAACTCTCGCGGGTAAATAATGGAAATGACATTGTCTGTCACGACGATATCCTGCATTATGCTAACCGCAAATCGCCGCTTGTTCCTTCATATTCCATAATCCATCTAGAAACTGGGTAGAGTTCTATCTTCAACGGCTTTTATCTCAGAACGAGCGTTATTTTCTTCCATTTAGACTGTATCGAAGGTCGCTAAGGCATACTTAATTGTGAAATGGAACGTCTAAAAATTACTCGTTACAACCATCACATTTAAGATTTACGTTCCTCTCTGATTCTCAAATTGTAAAATTGTCATATGACTGTGCTTATAATTTTCTTTGAAAGCTTTTTTTTAAAACAAGACTAAAGATAAATGGTATTAATTTAAGTGTTTTATTAAACTACGACCTAATGAGTCAGTGAGACAGTTGACATTGCTTATTTCTACCTACCTTTTTGTGGTGAATGCAGTTCCTCAGAAAAGAAAGCTAACTATTCTTATTGAACACAGACACTTGTTAGAAGAAAGTTTTTCTCTGCACCACTAGTCTCCCAAGCCAGTCTTGCTTCACCCACACCGTACACCCCCATTTAAAATCAACAAAGTACAAATGTGTGCACTATACTCACCGGTTATAAATCAGTTTGTTGCTGAACTCCCTACTTCTGAAATAGCAGATACTGAAAGACGTCAGGCTGCCAATGCTTTGTTTCTGACCAGTGCCACTAATAATAATAATAATAATAATAATAATAATAATGATAATGATAATACCGTACAGCCCCTGCGGGAGTGTACTGTACTGACATGGTTACTATTATGTCATTCAGTCAATTAGTTCGTTTATCTGTTAGGAAGTTAGTAACGAGGCAATCTCTGAGAAAGCATTTTCGTGGGATATTTAAGCACATGCGATAGGTACGTTGTAATTTAATTGTCTCATATGCATGGTACAAAGTACCTGAGTAGCGGTCGAACTGTGTGAGGAAGATATTCATACGTTCGTTTCACAAGCTGTAATCTACACCACATTGTCTCATCTGATAATACCAGTATTTGAAATAAAAAAATGGAGTATCTGGTAACTTATGTAATCAGTATTACAGTTTTAAGAAGTAGATATCTTTTAAAACTAATTTATTTTCTTGACTGAAACACATTTGAACCATTCTGTTTTTTACCCCTCACAAAATTTTATTTTATCCCTCAGAGGATAATCACCCCAAGCTTGGGAACCACTACCATAGGGAATACTAGTGCACAAGTGTTCTTGCGTAAACAATAAGCATTAACAGCAAATGTAAGTCCAAAGATACTGAAAACTATTACGTTTTCTCCCGAAGAACTGTTTCTAAAAACCTAATACAATTTGCTGTATATGGTAACACATGTTATTAGTGGTCACACATTATATCTTAGTGATGTAACGACTGACTTAATGCCTATGTAATACAACGAGTATTTAAAAAAGGCTGCATACTACTCATATACGAATCAGCTTGCACAGCAATGAAAATATTAGTTCAGTAAGTCAAACAGGAGTATAACAGACTTTCTAACCTTCAACGTTCAGAACTTATTGTGTATTGAGACAGATACCATTTTCAAGATTGTTTCTGTTGACGGGTCATCCCCAATTTTTTTTTGTTTCCTTGACGGAAGCCAGAACCCTGCTTCGGGATCCGTGTCCCATCTTCATGTGCATCTTTTATTAAAATTAATACAAGCACAAACATTCATTAATTTGTGAGGAAAATCAAAATTTACTTTCCTTTTAGGAAATAAAATGTTTTACAACTGAAGCGGACCTTGTTATTGATGACGAGTATTAACAGTGATGGATGTCTTGTCGAGAGAAAACTCTTTCAAATGATGCCTAGCAAGGAAGTGGGGCCATGCCAAGCACATTTTAATTTATGTGGCAAAGTAGTGGTCGTTTGTGCTGCTATTAATTTTATTAACAGATACATCTGAACGTGGGACAAGACTCCGAAACCAGATTGTGCTTACCTTTTAGGAAATATAGAATTTTACACCTGTAGTGGATCATATCACTGATGATGTATTTTAAAGATTTTGTTATAATTGTAAAAATGTTGCTTTTGTACGTCCTCCGGGATTTACCATTCGATAAAGGAATTCATTTTGCTTTCTGTGTTTTAAATGGAAGGTATTTACATGAATACGAAACAAAAGTGGACCTAGAATTGAATCTTGTGGAACTTCAGAAATTTTATTCAGTTTCTCATATACAAAGCTACCTCATTACTAAAGCTCGTTGGAGGTTGCTGAAAAAGATGTGCGCAATTTGTTACCTGATCCACATGCTGTTACTCCTAAAGCCGATCTATATTTCGAGTGTACTCCGCGAAGAAACAGAAATATTGTCTTTGGTGCCTGTGGGATGCCGAGCTGCCCTTGTGCAGCGCCAGGCGGTGTAGGGAAGCTCTAAGCCGGCAGCAGCGCAGCGTGTAAGCGGGGTGGCGGAGCCGACAGCAATTTGCATGTCAACACTCGGTCAGTAATGGCGGGGGTTGTTAATGTAATTAGGCCGCGGCGGCCACGCCCTCCGCCGGGACACGCCCTGAGCTAGCCACGGCTGTCAGCCCACCGTCTTGCGGCTCTGCTCAGCTGAGTAACTGTTCAGCTGACACTCTCACTCCAGGCTAAAATACACTGGTGCTCTGATCGTCGTAATAGACATTACAGGATTGTGACTTACGCAGCTGCTCTCTACGTTAGTTAATGTTTCAGATTCGGGCAGTGATAAGATATAGTCATAGACCACTAACAGGATGCCAACAAAGGACAAAAATTACGACAGTTCTCAGTAATTTTTCTTCCAATTGAGGAAGTTGTTCTCCAGCAATTCATTTTAAGTGAACAGAGTTCATGCAACCAATTGGAACCAGTTGCCCATTAACTATCTGAAATAGTCCCAAGTATTATTATGGATCTTCTGTTGAAATTTTGGTCTTGTCTGCCATCGTCAGGCCCCAAGCGTAATCTGCCATCAATGTACGAACCACATTGACAAAGACCAAGCGGCGTGTTAAAATGGAAACAGTACAACTTACACTGAAGTACTACTATTCAAATAAAGAGATCTGTAAACAGGCAGAACACGGCCCTGTGGTCGGCAACGCCTGTATAAGACAAGAGTCTGGCGCGGTTGTTAGATCGGCTACTTGTGCTACAACGGCGGGTTATCAAGATTTAAGTGACTTTGAACGTGGTACTATAATCGGCGCACGAGCGATGGGGCACAGCATCACCGAGGTAGAGATGGAGTGGGGATCATCCCGTACGACCATATCACGAGTGTACCGTGGATATCAGGAATCCGGTAAAAATCAAATCTCTGAGATCAGTGCTGCCGGAAAAAGATCCTGCAAAGAACGCGACCAAAGACGACTGAAGAGAATCGTTCAGCGTGACGGAAGTGCAACCCTTCCGCAAATTGGTGCAGATTTGAATGCTGGGTCATAAACAAGTATCATGCGAACCATTGAACGAAACATTATCGATACGGGCTTTCGGAACGGAATGCCCACTCGTTTACCCTTAATGACTGCACGACTCAAAGCTTTACGGCTCTCCTGGGCCCACCAACACCGAAATTGGACTGTTCATAACTGGAAACATGTTGCCTGGTTGGGTGAGTCTCGTCTCAAATTGTATCGGCTGTACAAGCCGGTTTAGGCTCTGCAATTGTGTAGGGTCTGTGCAGTTGGAGTGGTGTGGGACCCCTGATACGTCTACATACGACTCTGACACGTGACACATACGCAAGCATCCTCTATGATCAACTGCATCCACTTATATCCATTGTGAATTCCGACGGACTTGTGCAATTTCAGTAGGACATTCCACACCTCCAGAACTGCTACAAAGTGGCACCAGGAACACTCTTACGAGTTTGAACACTGCCGCTGGCCAGCGAACTCCCCAGATGTGAACATATCCGGAATGCCTTGCAACGTACTGTCGAGAAGAGATCTCCAGTCCCTCGTATTCTTGCGGATTTATGGACAGCCGTGCAAGATCCATGGTGGCAGTTCCCTCCGGCATTACTTTAGACATTAATCAAATTCGTGCCACGTCGTGTTGCGTCGCTTCTGCTTGCTCGCGTGGGCCCTACACGATATTAGACAGGTGTACCAATTTCTTCGGCTCTTCGGTGTATTAAGAATGCGCAACCAACAAAGTCGAGTGCAGCGAGGCCAAAATCAGCTGGATCTCGTAATTTCGTGCCAGTAACGAGTCTTTGGTTTCAGGCATCATTATTTAAGTACAGGTACTTCATGTCCGGCTGTTGTCCCGCTGTCCTCGATGGATTAGCCGAAACATTGGATTATATTCGACATAGGACGCAAGCGCTTAGTACGACGTTGTGAGGAACCATCAGCGCTAAGAGAGGCTCCAATCACCGCTTGCGCAGTGGTCCCAATGTCGGACTCTGGCAGGTTGCGTGTTGGTGTTAGTTGAATTGACCTATATCAGTACCATAAATGGTCCACAGAGGTTTGAGTGTTGATGAGTTCATCTGTAGATCACACTGGACTCACTCTCAGTGATCAGTCTAAGTAATTTATGGTTATCTTGTAACCATCACATATAATGTGCCATTTCCCAGTGGGCACTAATCCCGTTGTCGACTCTGCATCATCGATTATCAACATATCTTATCTCTAGGTTGTCCGCCCCCGGTAGCTGCGTGGTCAGCGCGACGGAATGTCAATCCTAAGAGCCCCGGTTCGATTCCCGGCTGGGTCGGAGATTTTCCCCGCTCAGGGACTGGGTGTTGTGTTGTCCCGATCCTCATTATTTCACCCCCATCGACGCGCAAATCGCCGAAGTGGCGTCAAATCGAAAGACTTGCACCCGGCGAACGGTCTACCCTACGGGAGGCCCTAGTCACACGACATCTCTAGGTTAACTGCTGATAACAAAATCGTAGCGTGTAATGTATTACGTGTAAACAAAACCACAAGCATCAAAATCATCGTGAGAAACATACTTAAAACAAAAGGCAATTTTGGCTTAAAGCGGTGTTTCGTTCGAAATGGCAATAGCAGTAACGATCATTCGAAGCGAGAGGTCTAGTAAATATGGGCTCTAAAATGCATACCTTATGAGCAGTGAATATAAGCTCTTCTTCATCTTGGATGCTGTGAAACAAATCTCTTCTACTCCAAGTTCTTTGTTTTCCGTGTTTTGTGAGTAGGTATTATAAACCAAAATAAGAATAAATTTTCTTGTAAATTTTGGCTCTAAAACGCATACCCTAAGAGCTATGAGCACTTACTTAGAAGAAGAGATGTGGTCTGCAGAAAGCCGTCCGGGGTGGCCGAGCGGTTCAAGCCGCTACAGTCTGGAACCGCGGGACCGCTACGGTCGCAGGTTCGAATCCTGCCTCGGGCACGTATGTGTGTGATGTCCTTAGGTTAGTTAGGTTTAATTAGTTCTAAGTTCTAGGCGACTGATGACCTCAGAAGTTAACTGACATGCTCTACATGATTGCCGCGCGGGGTAGCCATGCGATCTAGGGCGCCTTGCCACGGTTCGCGCGGCTCCCCCCGTCGGAGGTGCGAGTCCTCCCCTGGGCATGGGTGTGTGTGTTGTCCTTAGCGTAAGTTTGTTTAAGTTAGATTAAGTAGTGTGTAAGCTTAGGGACCGATGACCTCGGCAGTTTGATCCCATAGAACTTACCCCAAATTTTTTCTACACCATTTCGATGAAAGAACCATTCAGGTGGTCTTTGGAATATGTAACTAATTTCCATACAGACTGTGGATGTTGTTAGTCGTAGTTACTTCGCGGGAGTGCACTGAAATGTTAATTATTTGATTACTCAGGCATGTAGCAGAGTAGCAGCCAGTTTGAAGTTTGTTGTCTGCCGCCTTCATGGGGCAGCTATTTTAGTGACCAGCAATGTAAACTGTGTGCCCATAACAACACCGACGAACTTTAGGGACAGGATCCTTATACAAAAACAATAAAAATAGTTTCTAGTAAACATGGGCTCTCAAATGGTTCAATTGGCTCTAAGCACTATGAGACTTAACATCTGTGGTCATCAGTCCCCTAGACTTAGAACGACACTACTGGACGTTAAAATTGCTACACCACGAAGATGACGTGCTACAGAGGCGAAATTTAAGCGACAGGAACGAGATGCTGTGATATGCGTATTATTAGCTTTCCAGAGCATTCACACGAAGTTGGCGCCGCTGACGACACTTACAACGTGCTGACATGAGGAAAGTTTCCAACCTATTTCTCATACACAAACAGCACTTGACCGGCGTTGCCTGGTGAAACGTTGTTGTGATGCTTCGTGTAAGGAGGAGAAATGCGTACCATCACGTTTCCGCCTTTGATAAGGGTAGGATTGTAGCTTATCGCGATTGCGGACTATCGTACCGCGACATTGCTGCTCGCGTTGGTCGAGACCCAACGACTATTAACACAATATGGAATCGGTGGGTTCAGGAGGCTAATACGGAACGCCGTGCTGGATCCTAACGGCCTCGTATCACTAGCAATCGAGATGCCAGGCATCTTATCCGCATTGCTGTAAAGGATCGTGCAGCCACGTCTCGTTCCCTCAGTCAACAGATGGGGACGTTTGCGAGACAATAACCATCTGCAGGAACAGTTCGACAACGTTTGCAGCAGCATGGACTGTGAGCTCGGAGACCATGGCTGCGGTTACCCTTGACGCTGCATCAGAGACAGGAGCGCCTGCGATGGTGTACTCAACGACCAACCTGGGTGCACGAATGGCAAAACGTCAGTTTTTCGGATGAATCCAGGTTGTGTTTACAGAATCATGTTGGTCGCATCCGTGTTTGGCGACATCGCGGTGAACACACATAGGAAGCGTGTATTCCACCATACTGGCGTATCACCCGGAGTGATGTTATGGGGTGCCATTGGTTACACGTCTCGGTCACCTCTTGTTCGCATTGACGGCACTTTGAACAGTGGACACTACATTTCAGATGTGTTACGGCCCGTGGCTCTACCCTTCATTCGATACCTGCGAAACCGTCCATATCAGCAGGATAATGCACGACCGCATGTTGCAGGTCCTGGACGGGCCTTTCTGGATACAGAAAACGTTCGACTGCTGTCATGGCCAGCTCATTCTCCAGACTCTCACCACATGAAAACGTCTGGTCAATGGTGGCCAATCAACAGGCTCGTCACAATACGCCACTCACTATTCTTGATGAACTGTGGTATCGTGTTGAAGCTGCATGGGCAGCTGTACCTGTACACGCCATCCAAGCTCTGTTTGACTCAATGCTCAGGCGTATCAAGGCCATTATCACGGCCATAGGTGGTTGAAGGGTACTGATTTCTCAAGATCTATGCACCTAAATTGCGTGAAAATGTAATCACATGTCAGTTCTAGTATAATATATTTGTGCAATGAATACCCGTTTATCATCTGCATTTCTTCTAGGGTGTAGCAATTTTAAAGGGCAGTAGTGTACGTAAACCTAACTAACCTAAGGACGTCACATACATCCATGCCCGAGGCAGAATTCGAACCTACGACCGTAGCAGCCGCGCGGTTCCGGACTGAAGCGCCTAGAACCCCTTGGCCACAGCGGCCGGCAAACATGGGCTGTGAAATGCATACCTTAAAAAATATGAGCACTTGTCCATCTTTGATGCTATGAAACAGACCTCTTCTAGTGTACGGTCTTTGCTTTCCTTATTTTGGGAGGAGGAACTGTTGACCACGACAAGAAAAAATGTCTAGTAAGGATGTTGTCATAAAATGCGTCCTTTTGGAGCTATGAGCAGTTTTCCATCTCCGCGAGTATGAAAAACATCTCTTTCACTGAACAAATACTCATAGCTCTTAAGGTATTGCTCTTGTTTACCAGTCTGTTTTTTCTTGATTTGGTCCGCACTACCTCCTCCCAAAACATGGAAAGTAAAGAGCTTTCAGTAGAAGAGATTCTTATTCTTCCGTATCCGGATGCAGCAATTATATCTTCCCTTCCCAGTAATTAGCAACGTAGGTCGCTTTGTCATTTATTTTCAGAATATAGTCTTTATAGCATGTTACAGACATCTATGGGCAAATAAATAGGTGGTCCAAGTCCTGTATTGCTCCGCATCCACACCTATCGCTATCACTGTAGCCGTATTTAAATAAGTTTGATTTGCACCCAGTTACTCCAGTGCGCAGCTGGTTTAATGACCTCCAAGTTGTAAAAGGTAGTTGAAATCCTGCAGATCCCTCCTCAAGTAGTTCCATTGTGGAGTGTGGCACCATTTCTTCCCAAAGAGATAGCCGCCTTGCGACGGGCTTGGTGGCGAGCTCTTCAGTAGTTTCAATGAAACTCCTGCGAGATTTCAGCCGGACACGTTGTTTTCGGTGCATATGCATCGCGTGTCGAGGATCATTCTTTTGTTTTGATCTTTAGATTTCGGCGGCTACTTGTCTGCGGATAGTGGGTGGTGCTATGCCTATGATGGGACAAATGATGTCTGTGGGAGTTGGTTTGAGGCATCCTGTGGCAATACGTACAGTTTCGTTTACGGCGACGTCAACTTGCTTAGTGTGAGCAGAGTTCCTCCAAACTGGCGCCGCATATTCCGCTGCTGAGATACTCAGCACCAGACCCGTGGTGCGCAAAACGTGTGGTTGAGCTTCCCACGATGAACCTGTTAGCTTCTGCAGTATGTTGTTCCTGGCACAGACCTTTTTTTTTAGTGTTGTGATTGTGCTACTTAAAAGTAAGCGCTCTGTCCAATGTTACTCCCAGGTGTTTTGGGCTGTTTGTATGCTTCAGCTCTTCCCCTTGTCACGTGAGTCGGAGTTTCCGTTTGGCTTGTTTGTTCCTAAGATGGAAGGCGGATACTTGAGGTTTACAGGGGTTTAGTTTGAGATTATTGCCTTCGTAATAGGTAGCAAGTTCTGTTAAGGCTCCTGTGAGTTTCTCCTCCACTTGTACAAATGTTTTATTCCGTGTGGCCACTGCTGCATCATCGGCATAAATGAACATTCGCGTCTGGTGGCTGATGGGAAGGTCATTCGTATAGATGTTAAATAATATTGGAGCCAAGACACTACTCTAGCCTGTGCAAGTCCATTTTTCTGTGTCCGCCATCGGCTGTTTTTAGATTGTAAGGTTACATAGTAGAGATACGTTTCATAGAATCGAAGATGAACAAGTGCTCATATCTCTTAAAGCTGTCGGCACACGGACCGTGCATCCGAACGTTGAACGTTGAGCGTGCCCAGTTTCTGACGTCATAGCGTGGAATAGCACGTTCGGGAGTCTTTCCCCCAATATCTAGCATGTCAGATATTCTGAGCGTGCGTCTGAGCGTTGACCAATGAGATGGCACAACGCCACCTACGTCACAGGCACGCCGTCTCCCTTCAGCACAGAGTTGTTAGGCGCCATATTGGCATTCATTTCAAGTCTATAAATGTATATGCCGTTTCTGAGCACCAGCGAAGTGAGAATCACTGGAAACCCCGTTGTTAACTGTGTGATTCGTTCCAATAAAATAATGAGAAACACCATAGTCGTGGCAAAAGAATTATTGTAACGAGCGTATTATGAGAGTAGGCCATTTAAAGGCAGCGACTCACTGAAGATCCATCCAAAGCGCATTGTTCTTCGTACAATTTGTTATAATTAAATTACAATTAGTAACATAATTATCTACTATTAACGTTTTTAGCAAGGGCTAATTGAATATATTTAAGAAAAAGCATTGTATTGTATGTTTAGCGTAATGAGTAGCGTCTCTGTCCAGAAATGAATTTTTGTTGGGGTGGTGGTTCGCGTCTGAACAGTTCCAAATTTTGTTTCCCAACATTCGCGTTTTTATTAGGTTCTGATACTTTATTATTAGTTTAAAATAAGAATATGCTACAATATTTGATGTTATGTAAAGGTCACCTTTTTATGAGGGGTGACTGTTGGATTGGCTTAATCTACAGGTCAGCTTGCGCTACTTGTATAAAGATATTTTGCTCCTTTTTCTTTTACGCTTCGTAATTCACATGTTGCAGAGATTCTGCTGCTGGGTAGGAACAGTGATCAAGTAAGACTGACCTTGGGGTTTTACTAAAATGTGGGAATGATGAAATAATGTTTATCTTATTCGGAGAAGTATTCTAAATTTGTACCGCACTGATTGTGATGGAACTTTTACAAGCCTGTGTACTTATTAATTGGACATGGCACTTTCCTTTTCGTGGACGATAGCGGAAATGTGCGTTTTAATAGAGCTAACGTGGGAATTTTACGCACGCCCGTTGAGTAAACAGTGTGATTTACGAACTAGAAACATCCCTCAAACTGCCGCTGGAGTGCGTTGCGATCGCGTATACCACGATGAGGCCCACGTACCGTATGCACGAGTCGCATTATTCCTGAGCCTTCAGCAGCACGTTGAACTTGGCACGCTCAACGTTAACGTTCGACAGCACGGTCCGTGTGCCGACGGCTTAAGGTATGTGCTTTAGGGCCCTTGTTTGCTAGACATTCTTTTCATGTTTCAGTGTAAGAAACCTATACCGAAATGTTTCACCGTTTTTGGGACACCCTGTAAATAATGGTAGGCTCCGAATCGATAAGAAGCTTTAAAAAGCCGTAATCAGAGCGTGCACGCTGACTGTTACGTATTCCGTGCTTTGCAGTGCGGCGCCTGAGTACCGCTGATCGTTGTCAGAGGCAGGGCGCTTTGTGCTGGACAGGTGAGCCGCGAGGAGGACAAAGCACTGAACAGCGCGCCCCCGCCTCCTGGAGGTGCGACTGTAAACAATGCGCAGCGATCAATCACGGCCGCCCTTCCGGCGAGCGCCGGGTCGCCACCCAGGGTTGTTGGACCCGCGATGAGACACGCCCTCGCGCTCTGCCTGCGGAAAGCCACGGCGCGGCTTATGACTCCTCTTCCGCCCTGTTCCCTCGATAACGAAGACTCTCGTGTAATGAATCTATAACGGCTACTCTCAATGAGATTTGTACTCTCTTGTCCCAATGTCTCGAAAGGAGTATATAAGATGAACATCAACAAAAGCAAAACGAGCATAATGGAAAGTAGTCGAATTAAATCGGGTGATGCTGAGAGTATTAGATTAGGAAATGAGACACTTAAAGTAGTAAAGGAGCTTTGCTATTTGGGGAGCAAAATAACTGATGATGGTCGAAGTAGAGAGGACATAAAATATACACTGGCAATGGAAAGTAAAGCGTTTCTGAAGAAGAGAAATTTGTTAACATCGAGTATAGATTTAAGTGTCAGGAAGTCATTTCTGAAAGTATTTTATGGAGTGTAGCCATGTATGGAAGTGAAACATGGACGATAAATAGCTTGGACAAGAAGAGAATAGAAGATTTTGAAATGTGGTGCTACAGAAGAATGCTGAAGATTAGATGGGTGGATCACATAACTAATGAGGAAGAATTGAATAGGACTGGGGAGAAGAGAAGTTTGTGGCACAACTTGGCTAGAAGAAGGGATCGATTGGTAGGACATGTTCTGAGGCATCAAGGGATCACCAATTTAGAATTGGAGGGCAGTGTGGAGGGTAAAAATCGTAGAGGGAGACCAAGAGATGAATACACTAAGCAGATTCAGAAGGATATAGATTGCGGTAGGTACTGGGAGATGAAGAGGCTTGTACAGGATAGAATAGCATGGAGAGCTGCATCAAACCAGTCTCAGGACTGAAGACCACAACAACAACAACTCTCTTGTCATTCAGACGTGATGCTCACGAAAATGCTTTAAACTGACGCCAGTTTGTTTGAACATTAGAAAGTGGTAAGTAAGATAATATTTATTTTCATAGGTAAAAGTAAAATGGCTCTGAGCATTATGGGACTTAACATCTGTGGTAATCAGTCCCCTAGAACTTAGAACTACTTAAACCTAACTAACCTAAGGACATCACACACATCCATGCCCGAGGCAGGATTCGAACCTGCGATCGTAGCGGTCACGCGGTTCCAGACTGAAGCGCCTAGAACCGCACGGCCACACCGTCCGGCTAGGTAAAAGTAAGATGTCTTAGTTTTTCTATGGAGTTGTGAATACAGTTAACTGCTTTTCCGCCAGGCCCGCATAGTATGCCATAATACGACGTTTTCTAACCAATAATTGCCGGTAAGGCGCAATAGTTTAATTGTTGTTGTTGTTATGGTCTTCAGTCCTGAGACTGGTTTGATGCAGCTCTCCATGCCACTCTACCCTGTGCAAGCTTCTTCATCTCCCAGTACCTACTGTAACCTACATCCTTCTGAATCTGCTTAGTGTATTCATCTCTTGGTCTCCCTCTACAATTTTTACCCTCCATGCTGCCCTCCAATACTAAATTGGTGATCCCTTGATGCCTCAGAACATGTCCTACCAACCGGTCCCTTCTTCTTGTCAAGTTGTGCCACAAACTTCTCTTCTCCCCAATTCTATTCAATACCTCCTCATTAGTTATCTACCCGTCTAATCTTCAGCATTCTTCTGTAGCACCACATTTCGAAAGCTTCTATTCTCTTCTTGTCCAAACTATTTGTCGTCCATGTTTCACTTCCATACAAGGCTACACTCCATACAAATACTTTCAGAAATGACTTGCTGACACTTAAATCTATACTCGATGTTAACCAATTTCTCTTCTTCAGAAACGCTTTCCTTGTCATTACCAGTGTACATTTTATATCCTCTCTACTTCGTCCATCATCAGTTATTTTGCTCCCCAAATAGCAAAACTTCTTTACTACTTTACGTGTCTCATTCCCTAATCTAATTTCCTTAGCATCACCCGAGTTAACTCGACTACATTCCATTATCCTCGTTTTGCTTTTGTTGATATTCATCTTATACCCTCCTTTCAAGACACTGTCCATTCTGTTCAACTGCTCTTCCAAGTCCTTTGCTGTCTCTGACAGGATTACAATGTCATCGGCGAATTATTTAATTATTAGTATTTATTTCTTTACTGCAAGCTTGTTTCGACTATGGCGCCTTGTAAGTAAACCTCTTCATGTTACATTTGGTGAGTTTACTTACGTTTACAAAAGTTTTACATAAAGGTTAGTTTACATATAGACTTGTATCTAGTTGGAATAAGTGCCCATATTACCTCAGTGCGTAAACTGTCGATTATTTATGTGAAACTCTTTTCTTCTCATTGATTCTTTTTGTTTACATAGCAATTTTTCCTAGTCAGTGATGTTACTTGTGATTCACTGATATGATTTGAGTCTATGGTTAACTTTTAATTTTTGTCTATTGTGTTTCTTAAGCGCTCTTATTTTCCAAAATGTCAATAAAATTTTCTAGATAATTTATATGTTTGAGATCGATTTGCTCATTATGGATGTCGTTTGATGTTTTGTATGCAAATGGTTCAAATGGATCAGAGCACTATGGGACTTAACTTCTGAGGTCATCACTCCCCTAGAACTTAGAACTAATTAAACCTAACTAACCTAAGGACATCACACACACCTATGCCCGAGGCAGGATTCGAACCTGCGACCGTAGCGTTTGCGCGGTTCCAGACTGTAGCGCCTAGAACCGCTCGGTCACCACGGCCGGCTGTATGCATGTGTATTTCTAATTCTGCCAGAACGTTCACGGCATGCCCTATTGGTATTCTGTGTAGGACTTTTTGTACAGATTTTGTAAACGTAATTAGACTCACCAAATGTAACTTTAACAGGTTTACTTGAGAATGCTGCTATAGCCGAAACAAGTTTATAGTAAATAAAATAACATTACTAATTAAGCTATTGTAGGTTATCTGGAGTTATTCATTATAAAATAATTTATTTAGTTATTTTGCAGAGAGTTACAGCAACGAGTCACAATATTTTAAATCGAACAATATTTTGTCCGTCAAGTAGCTGATGTATTTAAACCAGCCATGCACAAGTCAATTTAAATCAAATTACTATCAATTTCAGTTACCGAGCTGGAAACATTAAAATTTTAGAAACGTATGGAACACGCCTCTGTTTGTACTGAAATGGATGTTCTGGTGGCGGAAATTCATTTAAATGATGTGTGCTAACTAGTGCCCATCTTCCTGAATGCACACCTTAGTGTGTCATTTAAACGAGCTGCAGATTCTGGTGTCACAGAGCAGTCTGAAGTCATCTAGCGCTCTGGGTTCGGTGATACAAACACGATTCTTTAGATACATTCACTGAAAGAAATCTGCTGGTGTTAAACAGGGCGAGCATACAGGCCATTCCTGAGTTCCACGGCTTCCTAAACATCTTCCTGGAAATCAGTTGTTCTTGCAAAACATCAGATGCTGACTGGGCTGGGTGACAATCATCCTGCATCAATATACCGCCTATAATACCTAGATTGACATTTTCCAGGACAGCATATAAACTGCCGATGGTGAAAGCGCCATACATCCCACTTGTCACAGTACTTGTGACAATAAATCTCACCATCAGGTCGTTTAGAAGGCACATTGAGCTATTTGAATATCCCACTTTAATGAATTAACGCCACCAGAACATCCATCTCAGCACAGTCAGGTATGTACAACATGTTGCATACACCCCCAAAATTTGAACGCTTCCAGCTCCCTAACTGTAACAAATTCTTAGAAATTGGATTTAAATTTATTTCTACGCAGTTCATTTATATTCTTCAGCTACATGAAAGAAAAAAAATAATGAACTATTTACAATATGATTTCTTGCTCTAAATCTCTGTAAAATAATTAAGTAACCAACGTTCAGAACTCCACAGAAAGAGTAACATTTATTACGTCTACTTTACTAAATAAATATTTTATTAACTTAGTATTCTGTGAGTTACAGACAAAAGCACTTTATCCGGAGCATCCTACAAGTGGTTCTCGTCTATTTAGTTACTTATGTAACCTCGGGTGTACACGGAATATCAGAAAAGAGCTTGTGAAGTTCAGGAACGGATTCCCCACAAAATATTAAAAATACTTACCCCCTAAAACTTAACGTTCCTCGATTTTAAGTGAAGTCTGAATGTAAACAAAATACTCAATTTCCTCTCCTTGCTACTACGCACACATATTTGTGATCGAACACAATCCTTATAGAACAATTCAGGCTCTATACCAGCATTATTTAAAGAGTAATCTCAGTAAGTCCATGTAATCTTCCAATACGTTTTACAAATGCTGTCTCGAAGAACTATACTCGGAACACTTTTCCAGATGTGCTACATAGTGTGCCCCTGCAAATAACATGACTATTTTCTGCCCATGAGTAACCTTTACTACAACTGGATGATGTGTCCAACGACAGACTTAAAAACTTCTAATAGCTATCTATGGGTCCACTTACATCTTTTCATGCATCTACAGACATACTCCGAGACTGTTCAGTAATGCACATGTTGGGCAGTTCTGTGATGATGTTACAAACTCTCAGCGATTTAGAGAAGTGTAAATGTGTCAATCAGAGGTCCGGAAACGACCCAATCGAAAGTTATAAGCGAAAACCATTCTGATATTTCTTACAGTGGAATACGAGTACCGCTATTGTTGTCGCTTAGATTGTATGGTAGGCAACTTTCAGAGTTGGTAGTATGGACTTAAACAAGAAAATAACGTCTAGTAAAATGGGCTCTACAGTGCATTCTTTAAAAGGTGTGAGAAGTTGTTCATCATCGATATTATGAAACACGTCTCTTCAACTGCATGGGCTATGATATTAATACATTTTAGAGCCCAGGTAGCCGGCCGCTGTGGCCGATCGGTTCTAGGCTCTTCAGTCGGGAATCATGCTGCTGCTACGGTCGCAGGTTCGAATCAAGCCTCGGGCATGGATGTGTGTGATGTCCTTAGGTTGGTTGGTTTGTTGGGGGAAGGAGACCAGACAGCGAGGTCATCGGTCTCATCAGATTAGGGAAGGATGGGGAAGGAAGTCGGCCGTGCCCTTTGAAAGGAACCATCCCGGCATTTGCCTGGAGCGAGTTAGGGAATCACGGAAAACCTAAATCAGGATGGCCGGACGCGGGATTGAACCGTCGTCCTCCCGAATGCGAGTCCAGTGTCTAACCACTGCGCCACCTCGCTCGGTGTCCTTAGGTTAGTTAGGATTAAGTAGTTCTAAGTCAAGGGGACTGATGACCTCCGATGTTAAGTTCTATAGTGCTTAGAGCCATTTGAACCATTTTTATAGAGCCCAGATATACTAAACTTGCTTTGACCCATACCATCTCTGAAAGTTACCTGCCCTACAGTATTAACAATATCAGTATCGGTGTTCCTTTTTCCCACGCGCCATTCGAGAGTGGAATGGTAGAGAAGTAGTATAAAAGGGTTCCATGAACCCTCTGCCAGGCACTTAAGTGTGAATTGCAGAGTAACAATGTAGATGTAGATGTAGACATGTATACTACTGTCAGTAGTATCAGGAGATTCAGTCGTTTCTGGACCAAGGTCCCTCATACCAAACTGATACATTTACCCTTCTCCAACATCTCTGGGCCACTCACTGCTGCCGCGCACTCAGCGAGTGCTCGAGCGCGTGGTGGTGGGTCAGCGAACTGCCGGCCGCGTGCAGAGCGCCTGGTGGGGAGCTATGCCACTCACGCGCTTTCGCTAAGCGGATGCGGTGCTCTAATAGTAGGGGGTATGTTGCTTATCGAAGCACATTGGCCACTTTGTTCCAGTCTGAGGGTTGTCGTACGGCATCTCCATGTTGTTATAACTTACACAGAGTTGACAAAAAGTCGTGGGACACCTCCACAGTTGGAAGTGCTCGGCAGAAATATTGAGCAATGCTGCATCTGCAACCGTCCGTAATTGAGAAAGTGTTGCCAGTGAACGATTTTGTGCACCAACTGACCTCTAGATTATGTCGCAAATCTTGGAGGGCGTTAATGTCGAGTGCTCTGGTGTGGCCAAATCATTCGCTCGAATTGTCCAGAATGTTCGTCAAAGCAATTGCGAACAAGTGCAGCCAGTGAGATGACAGCGTTGTTTCGGAACATGAAGTCCATGAGTCGCTGCAGAAGGTCTCCAAGTAGCCAGACATAACCCTTTCCAGTCAATAATCGGTTCCGTTGGACCAGAGGACTCTGGCCATTCCATGTAAACACAGCCCACATCATAATGGAGCCACCAACAGCTTGCACAGTGCCTTTTTCACATCTTGGGGCTATGGCTTCGTGGGGTGTGCGCCACACTCGAACCCTAGCATCAGCTCTTACCAACAGTCGTCTTGGGTCCAATTGATATGGTCACGAGCCGAGGAGAAACGCTGCAGGCGATGGCGTGCTGTTCGCAAAGCCACCCTCGTCGATCATCTGCTCCAGTGGCCCATTAACACCAAATTTCGCCACACTGCCCTACAGGATACGTTCGTTGTACGTCCCACATTGATTTCTGAGTTTATTTCATGCAGTGTTGCATGTCTATTAGCACTGACAACTCTATGCTGTAAGGGGTTACCACCCTGCTGAAGCAAATGTAATTTCGATGTATTGCTCACGCGCTGCCTGCGACTTAAAATATCTTTGCTGCAATAGAGTCGCAGGTCAGAGCAGTCTCGGCAGTAGTTGCAATCGCTGGCTGCTACAGATTAGTTGCAGTCGCTCGCCGCTACAGAGCGCTGGTACAGCGCATTTCATAGCCGTGTACTGTAAGGTAAATTTTATTATTTTTATTGGAATGCGTGTAGTTAAATCACTTGTCTGAGATGTTAATATGAATTTGTTTCAATCTTTTTGTGATTCGTCAGCACCATTTAACCAAGATTTGTAATATTCAGTTTTTCATATTGCAGATTGCAGATCTTTATCAACTTTGTAAAAGATTTTCAGCCGCGTGGGATTAACCGAGCGGTCTAGGGCGCTGCAGTCATGGACTGTGCGGCTGGTCCCGGCGGAGATTCGAGTCCTCCCTCGGGCATGGGTGTGTGTGTTTATCCTTAGGATAATTTAGGTTAAGTAGTGTGTAAGCTTAGGGACTGATGAGCTTAGCAGTGAAGTCCCATAAGATTTCACACACATTTGAACATTTTTTGAAAAGATTTTCAGAATATAATTTTTACCAGTCAACAAAAAAAGGAAGGAATAATTTTGCCTTAAGTCATTACCAGTCTCCATCCAGTCATTTATTTAAATTTAAATATTTCAGAAATTTTCGCAAATTATATTCATGTGTTCCTTACTAAACAGACGACCAGCTGTGCAGCTGTGTCAATAAGCAAAGTCAGTTTTTCTTAATAAGTCAGATGTCAGATCTGAGACAAATGTTGTCCAGTATTAGTAGATTGGCCAGCATTGCTATAACTTGTGCGATTTACGAACAGATATATAAACGGCAACACCATCACGAGGTAAGAATTTTTCAGATTGATTTCACAGGGGCATGGCATAGCGCTGCTTACGTCAAAATTGATCAGTTTTCATAAGATAATATATTAACAAAAAGAATATCATTTTTATTGTTTTATACGGGAAGGTTACAATGCAAACGCCGCTTCTCTGAGTCGTTAAGTGAAGGCCGTCGGCCACTACGTTGTCCGTGGTCAGAGGTGATACCTGAAATATGTTACTCTCGGCAGTTTTTGAAACAGTGGATCTCGGAGTATTACATTTCTTAAGGGGGGTAGGACGTCGACCGGGCCGACTTGGAGCAGGAGAGGCACCACAGGACATTTTAATTTCCACTGTCTATACTTTTACAAATAAATTCATAAAACTTTGTCAGCATAACCAGGAAGGATTGAGAATTCACACTCGTAGGAGTGGAAGTTCGAAAACATAACGAAATGATTTTTTTTACGTGTGAAATTTCCTCATTTTTTTCACTTACTAATGGCAGTATTTGTTGCTGTAGGTACACTTTTCTTCGTAAGTAAGAGAGATTCATCGACGAATTTTGCACAGCATACAAACCATACTTAAAGGTGTATGAAACTCTAGAATATTCCAAATCTATTAAAAACTGTGATAAAAATTGAGGTAATAAACTATAAAATTTGTGTTTTTTCTAAACATGAAGTTTGAAATATAACAGTTCATTAGCTTTTTCATAAATTAAATAAATTCTAGAGTTTCATACACCTGTGAGTATGGTATGTATGCTGTACAAAATTCATCGAAGAATCTCTCTAACTTATGAAGAAAAGTGTACGTATAGCAACAAATGCAGCCTTTAGTAAGTGAAAAAATGATGAAATTACGGATGTAAAAAAATTTTTTTGTTATGTTTTCGAACTTCCACTGCAATGAGTGTGAATCCTGAATCCTTCCTGGTGTTGCTGACAAAGTTTTATGAATTTATTTGTAAAATTATAGACACTGGAAATTAAAATGCCCTGTGATGCCTCTCCTGCTCCAAGTCGGCCCGTTTGACGTCCTACCCCCATTAAGAAAATCCGAAATAGGATGTCCAAAGCATCTAGCTCCAACTACCATTCGAGGGTCAAAGTCTGTTAAATTCCCGTCGTGCGCTCATAAACACGTCGGGTAGCTTTTCACATGAGTCACCTCATTACAAATGATACATTGTGTAGCCGGCCGGTGTGGCCGTGCGGTTCTAGGCGCTTCAGTCTGGAACCGCGTGACCGCTGCGGTCGCAGGTTCGAATCCTGCCTCGGGAATGGATGTGTGTGATGTGCTTAAGTTAGTTAGGTTTAAGTAGTTCTAAGTTCTAGGGGACTGATGACCACAGATGTTAAGTCCCATAGTGCTCGGAACCATACATCGTGTATGCGATACTACCGCCATATGCGTATTTGCCATCGCTCAGTGTAAATGGCAAGCAGTGTAGCTCTAATCCCATTGCCTAAGTATACCTGTTGCTCGCTCCATAGCCGCCACTAGGCAAACGGACCTTAAGTATTTGTACCAGTCGACAGACAACAGGGAAGGCAGCAGCCGTGCGTGGCAGGACAAACACGGCAGCTGTTTCGGCCCGGCCTGGCTCGCTTCACCCTTGGGCCTACGCCGTAACGTATTGACACAGCGGGCGTCTGCAGAAGGCAGAACACACCGCCACAACGCACAGCGGCACAGCGACACACGACACGACACGTAGCCAGCGGCATACGTCACGGCCCGCAGTTTCATCAGCGCCCGCGGCGCAGCGCGTTTTTAATTTCGCAGCTGTTTGTCATGCGGGCGCGCCATTACCGCGGACTTGTCTTTTATTTATGGCCGATTTACGTGTTTGCCACCGTATTACTGGCCCCGCACTTGGACGCGACGCAGTCTCGCCGCTCGATGCCTGCTGTCGTCCCGGGATTAAAACGCGCGCCGAGGTATTTGTTTAAGCCAACACACTGACCGCCAGCAACCTGCTACTGGAGCTGTCGCGTAGTGCGAAATCGGAGTTTTGCATGCGTTCAGGATGACGCCTGAAAGGCATTAGAAACAGTTCCGCACTGTCGTTTATTTCTTTAATCTGATTTATAAAGGGCTGGTCCTCTCTTACACTGGGTCAGAGTTTTTCAGACGTACAGTACTTCATTGTTACACCATAGTTACCTAAGAAATGCCGGTCGTTGTGGCCGAGCAGTTCTAGGCGCTTCAGTCTGGAACAGCGCGACCGCTACGATCGCAGGTTCGAAACCTGCCTCGGGCATAGATGTTTGTGATGTCCTTAGGTTAGTTAGGTGTAATTAGTCCTTAGTTGTAGGGGACTGATGACCTCAGAAGTTAAGTCCCATAGTGCTCAGAGCCATTTGAACCATTTGAAGCTAAGAAATGACAATTTTAATATGAAAAGTAGTATTATCGTGATCTGAGTATCTTAAGCGGCAGTTTGAGTGTATAATAGTGACTATGAACTAATAAAGTTGACATTATTTTCCCTACTGCTGCTGCTTCCACTGATGATAGTCATAATACACTACTGGCCATTAAAATTGCTACACCAAGAAGAAATGCAGATGATAAGCGGGTATTCATTGGACAAATATATTATACTAGAACTGACATGTGATTACATTTTCACGCAGTTTGGGTTCCTAGATCCTGAGAAATTAGTACGCAGAACAACCACCTCAAGCCGTAATAACGGCCTTGATACGCCTGGGCATTGAGTCAAACGGAGCTTGGATGGCGTGTACAGGTAAAGCTGCCCATGCAGCTTCAACACGATACCACAGCTCGTCGAGAGTAGTGACTGGCATATTGGGACGAGCCAGTTGGTCGGCCACCATTGACCAGACGTTTTCAATTGGTGAGAGATCTGCAGAATGTGCTGGCCAGGCCAGCAGTCGAACATTTTCTGTATCCAGAAAGGCGCGTACAGGACCTACAACATGCGGTCGCGCATTATCCTGCTGAAATGTAGGGTTTGACGGCCGCTGTGGCCGAGCGGTTCTAGGCGCTTCAGTCTGGAACCGCGCGACCTGTTCGGTCGCAGGTTCGAATCCTGCCTCGGGCATGGTTGTGTGTGATATCCTTAGGTTAGTTAGGTTTAAGTAGTTCTAAGTTCTATGGGACTGATGACCTCAGATGTTATGTCCCATAGTGCTCAGAGCCATTTGAACCATAAAGTAAAATTTGTGGGGAAAATCTCAGAACCCTTTGACTTTCGAATAGGAGGGACTCTCTGCTATTCTGTTCAGCGTCGGCCTAGACAAGGTTTTGGAAGAATGAGGGAAAGAACTCAAGAAACTTGGGTTTTGAAACGAGTCCTACTAGGTTTTCCCAAAAACAATCTCACCGTACCATACCTTCAGTTTGCGGTCTACCCGGGGATACTTACGGAGGACGAAGAGACTGCCGTCAAGCGGATCGAGATGGAGAATATGTAGGAAAAGTAGGGTTACGAATTTGAGAAAACTGAATTTTTATGTTCAAAGATAAAAACCACGAGCCTGAAAACAAAATGCAGTAAAATCAACAGGGTCCCGCACTTTAGATACCTCGGAGAATATATCGAACCGACAGGCCTTGAAAAACTCTCACAGTAAAATCGCCTCCAAAAAGTCGGAAAACGTTTATGGTTTGTCTAAAACCTCTACAAGAAAATATCCATGTCAAGAGAGCAAAACTTCATCACTACAACACAGTCATAAAACCAACAGCTGTCCTCATCATCATTTCATCCCCATTGTCGACGCGCAGGTCACCCAATGTGGCGTCGCACTCAATAAGACCTGCAATTGGAGGCCGAACTTCCCGACTGGGAAATCCCGGCCACTGACGCCATACGCTCATTTCTATTTCAGTGGCCACCACGCTCGCCAGATTTAGCCCCCGTGACTTTTTCCTATGAGGCTCTGTTAAATCCGTGGAGTATACCAATCGTCCGCGGATTCTGGGTGAGCTGCGGAAGAATATTCGTGTCGTTATTGCCAACATAGACAAAGACATGCTGGACAAAGAGGATCAAAATTTCAGATTTCCATTGTCCAAATGCATTGAGCAGAACGGAGACCACCTTTAAGATAGCATTTTCAAATCATAATGAAGTAAAACGTTAAAGATAGCTCTCTCTCTCTCTCTCACACTCTCTCTATCGCGCGCGTTGTGTGTGTGTGTGTGTGTGTGTGTGTGTGTGTGTGTGTGTAAAAAAAACCTGATTTTTCCTAAAGCCTTTTGTTTTAAAGAAAGGAAGTTCCCTTGCCACAAAAATCCTGTACAAAAATCTGCCAGATACGTATATTAACACTAGAGCTGTGGAACTACCGAAGGATACTGTAGACTATCAAAAATAAGAATAAACTACTGTAGTTTTCGTAGCAGCTTTGATGTATTATTTGTACACACATTACATGTTGGTTCAAATGGCTCTGAGCACTATGGGACTCAACTGCTGTGGTCATCAGTCCCCTAGAACTTAGAACTACTTAAACCTAACTAACCTAAGGACATCACACACACCCACGCCCGAGGCAGGATTCGAACCTGCGACCGCAGCAGCAGCGCGGCTCCGGACTGGAGCGCCTAGAACCGCACGGCCACCGCGGCCGGCACATTACATGTATGTTAGGTGTATTGAATACCTGTAAGGCATTACCTCATAACGGTTGCTTTCTTTACGTATGCGATCAGTGTCTTACTAGACTCCTCAGAATCAGAAATCGGTGAACCATCTAGAAACTGAATGAGGGTATATATAGAGCTACGTAACCTACGGAACGTTTTGGTTCTACATGGTTATGCGCCTGTCCGGTACTTAAAAATAAACACCAGTTACAGCAAAATTGAACTTGTCTATGCTTAATTCAGGTTTTATTCGAAAATTGTTGATTTTTAACGTACAACAGAGAGATGTTGTAAAAATAAGGAAAACAATACGGATTATCATACAGCGGTATAAAAAACAATTTCCTCAACTAAATGGTAAAACAGAAAAGAAACGCAAAATAAAAATGTATCAAATATCGATTCAGTACTTTTCATATGCATATGTCGTGGTTTATCAATAATATCAGGGAACTATAGCTTTCGATTATGAATAAGAACATCCTCATACGTGTGTGTGTGTGTGTGTGTGTGTGTGTGTGTGTGTGTGTGTGTGTGTGTGCGTGTGTGTGTGTGTGGGTGCGTGTATGTGATTGCACGCGTGTGAACTTCATTTGCATAAAAACTAATTGCTTTAGTTACACGGAAAGGCAGAAGTTCCGCGATCAACTAAATTTTATTATCTTTAAAATGAAATTTATATTCTTTAAGACACTGAATGATGTGTGGTTCTAATTATGGCCGCGCGGGGTAGCCGCACAGTCTTGGGCGCCTTGCCACGGTCCGTGCTGCTCGCCTCCGACGAAGGTTCGAGTCCTCCCCCGGGCATGGGTGTGTGTGTTGTCTATAGCGTAAGTTAGTTTAAGTTAGATTAAGTAGTGTGTTGGCTTAGGCACCGATAATCTTAGCAGTTTGGTCCCATAAGACCCTACCACAAATTTCCGAAAAAAAAAATTCTAATTATTTACAAAATAAACAACCAAACAAAAGAAAAATGCAAATCGTTGTCTCCCGGTTTCTCTCTTACGTGTTCATTTATGTTCCTTTTCCTACCCATGTTACCAATGCTCTCGATAATACTATATTTACTAACCCATTTAAGTAGTTTTAGTAGAGTGTAACTCTAATTAACAGGATAAACTGTAGCGTCTCGTTTGCTTGAATTTTAAAAAAAATGTGATGTACCGGGTGATCAAAAAGTCAGTATAAATTTGAAAACCACGGAATAATGTAGATAGAGAGGTAAAAACTGACATACATGCTTGGAATGACATGGGGTTTTATTGGAACCAGATCTCTTGCGAGCGTCGTTTGGTGATGATCGTGTGCTCAGCCGCCACTTTCGTCGTGCTTGGCCTCCCAGGTCCCCAGGCCTCAGTCCGTGCGATTATTGGCTTTGGGGTTACCTGAAGTCGCAAGTGTATCGTGATCGAAAAATGGCTCTTAGCACTATGGGACTTAACATCTGAGGTCATCAGTCCCCTAGAACTTAGAACTACTTAAACCTAACTAACCTAAGGACATCACACATATCCATGCCCGAGGCTGGATTCGAACCTGCGACCGTAGCGGTCACTCGGTTCCAGACTGTAGCGCCTAGAACTGCTCGGTCACTCCGGCCGGCATCGTGATCGACAGACATCTCTAGGGATGCTGAAAGACAACATCCGGCGCCAATGCCTCATCATAACTCCGGACATGCTTTACAGTGCTGTTCACACCATTATTCCTCGACTACAGGTATTCTTGCAGAATGATGGTGGACATATTGAGCATTTCCTGTAAAGAACATCATCTTTGCTTTGTCTTACTTTGTTATGCTAATTGTTGCTATTCTGATCAGATGAAGCGCCATCTGTCGGACATTTTTTGAACTTTTGTACTTTTTAGGTTCTAATAAAACCCCATGTCACTCCAAGCATGTGCGTCAATTTGTACCTCTCTACCTACATTATTCCGTGATTTATTCAGTTTTCAAATTTATACTGACTTTTTCAACACTCGGTAATTTTGTGCCCACTGTGTACAAAATAAACAGCACAAATTACAGAAGTTGTAGAGATGAGGCGTGGCCTTTAGAAGAAACATGACGACGCAGATGACTATTGTGGTGTGCGTACTGTAAGACCTTCGGTACACACACCATCAGATTATTTGACTTGTCGCTCTAGCGAAGTAGGCGAGTGTCAGCAATATGTCTCGTGGTCTTATCGTGGAGTGTTTATCTTCTGCTGTTAGGTCAGACGATAGAAATGCCGCTTGCACGCTTAGAGTAGCAGATTGACGGTGACCAACTTTAAACAGAACTTGATTAATTTTCACACACATTTATTAAAATAATAACAATCAAAAACCTTACTTAACTTGATTCTGGATGCTATTTACAATTGACAATCTGAAGTTCCTTTGGTCTTGGTACGTTAATCTTATTCTCACATATCTCTGATACTTGACAAAGTGTCTATACATTTCTCTTCATGGCTATGTACAGGAATATGATAATCTTATTAGGCGCAGACTGAAACTTGACTATAGACTGGTACAGATTGGTGCAGACAAATGCAGACTGACTAATCGGAGGTCTGTACACTGGTTATAATACCTCGCTCGTTCAGGTATCACTGCGCGAGTGTGATCCACGAGGAGAAAAGATTCTACGTTAGCTGCAATCTCATTGGCTGCGTTAGATATTAATACGCGAATCGGCGGAAGCAGAATTTGGTCCGTCTCTAAGACAGCGCCATCTCGTAGTGCGGAGACGGACGAGCGCTGCGCCTGCGCTGTTGTGCTTAGCGGGTCGCGCTCTAGTTGGAAAGTTGTGTACGCGCTGACTACGCGGAACTATGTACACAATAGCTATGAAGTCAGGTCGGCCGCAGTGGCCGAGCGGTTCTAAGGACTTCAGTCTGGAACCGCGCGACTGCTACTGTCGCAGGTTCGAATCCTGCCTCGGGCATGGATGTGTGCGGTGCCCTTAGGTTAGTTAGGTTTAAGTAGTTCTAAGTTCTAGGGACCTGATGACCTCAGCTGTTAAGTCCCATAGTGCTCTGAGCCACTTGAACCATTTGACTGTGAGGTCAGTGACGCAGCAGAGACGCGGTAAACGAGGCGGATGTGCGGCAGGTGTGTCCGCGGCGGCAGCGGGCCATGTCGTCCCGCATGGAGGCGCCCCCATGGCGATAACTGCGGCCGCGGGTCTCCACCTGGCCGCAGGTTCAGCAGACGGGGCCGGAAGCGGGCCGCGTGCCCCACACTCCTAATTACCGCCAGGCGGACAAACACGCCCCTTGCGGGCGAACCAGTTCCGACTGGCGGCGCCGCGACTGCTTCTCGCGGTAAATCCACTATCGCAGTTGGGGCCAGCCGGTGCGTGAAGCCAGGCGCCAACTAGGCACCACGCTGCAGGCTAAAGGGACTCTCCGACGGTAACGGTTATGTATCTATCATCTATCCGAGTGCAAAGGATGGCCACAGCCGTATTTCGCTATACTGGCTGAACCCGAAATCCAGCAACGAAGTGTCCAAAGTTAATCATCGGCTTTTCTAAGTGAACGAATAAGCTGTTGATATAACCCAGCTAAAGCCTACATCAGAAATCTGTAATAGAAGAAAACTTTCAGTTACTGAAGGCAACGGAAGTGATACGTTATTCCTTAATTGTACCACACTTCCACAACACAAATACCATAAAAGAGGAAGGGGGATGGAATCTTGGTTGGTAGTCAGAATTTATAATTAAGACAGTTTACTGATATTACCCCTTTAAAACAAGCCGGCCGCGGTGGCCGAGCGGTTCTAGGTGCTTCAGTCCGGAACCGCGTGACTGTTACGGTCGCAGGTTCGAATCCTACCTCGGACATGAATGTGTGAGATGCCTTAGGTTACCAGAATGAGATTTTCACTCTGCAGCAGTGTGCGCTGATATGAAAATTCCTGGCAGATTAAAACTGTGTGCCGGACCTTTGCCTTTCGCGGGCAAGTAAGGCTGTGAGGACGGGGAGTGAGTCGTGCTTGGATAGAGCACTTGCCCGCGGAAGGCAAAGGTCCCGAGTCTCGGTCCGGCCAACAGTTTTAATCTGCCAGTAAGTTTCGCCCTTTGGTTAGTTAGGTTTAAGTAGTTAAAAGTCCTAGGGGACTGGTGACCTCAGATGTTAAGTTCCATAGTGCTCAGAGCCATTTGAACCAATTTAAAAAAAATAAACAAAATTGACAATTACAAATAGTGGACTAGCCACCAGATAAAACTTTGCAAATACAATTAGAAACCCAACGTACTCAGTACTCTAACAAACATTTTTAAAACAAAATTGACAATTACAAATTGTGGACGAGCTACTAAATAAAACTTTGCAAATACAGTTAGAAACCCGACGTACTCAGTATTCTAACAAACAATTCCAAATTAAGAGAAGGGGGTTACTGACAAACTTGAGAACTTCAAACTCCCATATAGGACTTCCCTCAAAATAGATATAATGAAACAATTACAGGTAAATGGTGACTTAATAAGACTTGAACACTAGTGCCAAACTAAGGTGCCATTACGTAACAAGAAGATATTATCTCTAAATTTAATATGCCAAATTACATTTAGAGATATGTTTTACCCCTTAAAAGTGAAATTTGACAAAACTGATAAAACACATGGCGCATTATTTTGACCCCTCCACATACCCGCCAAGTTTCATCAAGATTGCTTATTTACACCAGGGAATGTTCCCTTGTGAGCCACAATGATACAAGGCGATTAGGGGGATAGAGAGTCAACCGGACTGGTCCAACACAGCTGCAACATTTTTGAAGGCGCCTCGCTTCGACAAGTTTTCTGAATGCTCGCGGCCAGGCGGGGAACCCATGTTAGGATTTTCAAAATGTGTTAAGCGCAGTTGCAGATAAATCAGGTAGCAGACTTCGATTCTTGGGTAGGATGCGGGGAAGATGCACTAAAGTCCACAAGGGAGACTGCTCACAAAATACTCTTGCGAACTAGCCTAGAACACTGCTCAGTTGTGTGGGATTTAAGCCAGACAGGATTAACAGGGAATGTTGAAAGTACACAGAGAAGGGCAGTATGAATGATGACAAGTTTGCCTGCCTCACGAAACTGCTAGAAGGCCTAAACTGGCAGATCTCTGAAGGTAGATAAGCAATTCTATGAAAGCCCGCTTACGAAGTTTTGAGAACCACTATACGGCATTTTATTCGTAGCAGTCGCTCTTCCTGCGTGCCAGATTCAGTAGTGACAGAGTTGTGGAAATTAGGAGTGAGCTAGCGGGTGAACGGATGTTGTGAGGTTGTATCGATAGTCATGAATGGATAATTGAATCACTCCCTTGCGACTTTCATCATTTTTATAGAGCGACTTTAGTATTAAATATGAATGAGTTGATGAACCAGCTCATACTGAATATTGAGATGGCTCCTTAAAAATGCCGTAAAGTCCCAATTGAGTCACTGAGTTACCCACTCATAACCATCGCAGAACCTAACAACTTCTAAATGTGATATGTGCAAGCTACAAGATTTTCACCATATTGACTGAACTATATTTTTTGAAACTCTGTAGGTAGCTGGGATAAAGTACAGGAAGCCAAAAGGTTCCTTACAACTTCTACAAAAACCATACTGCAGTTATGAGAGGCAAAGGACATGAAAAGGAGGCCATAACTGAGAACGTTGTAAGACAAGGTTGTAGTCTATACCCCATGTCATTCAATCTGTAGATAGAGGAACCAGTAAAGGAAACCAAGGAGAAATTTGGGAAAGGAACTGAAGTTCATGGAGAGGAAATAAAAATTTTCAGGTTTTCCAATGACCGTCATTCTGTCAGACAAAGAATTTCGGGGAACAACTGAAAGCAACAGACAGTTTAAAAAAAAATTGCGCTAGCAACCGTACAATTGTATATTTATTCTCAGCCGTTTTCAGTTATAACAACAGTTTGCACAGGAGAATAACAATATACACCAATGGATCAAAAATACCTTTTCGTCAAATACCTCCACAACCAAAATGACAAATATAAATGTCATAAGAATATATCTGAACGTAGCCCATATAAACGTGTTGTGTATTAGTACAATAACAGTAACGTATTCGTAGTGAGAAATTCACACTTCATAATCACAGCTGTTGACAGCGTCTTGAAAGGAGAATATACACAGAAGCGCCAAAGAAACTGGTTTAAGCATGCGCATTCAAATACAGAGACATGTAAACATGCAGAATACGGCGCTATGATTGGCAACGCCTATGTAACACAACAAGTATCTTGCGAAGTTTTTAGATCGGTTGCTGCTGCTACAGTGGTAGGTTATCAAGATTTAAGTAAGTTCGAACGTGGTGTTATAGTTGGGACACGGGAGATGGGACACAGCATGTTCGAGGTAGCGATGAAGTGGGGATTTTCCCCTACGAGCTTTTCACGAATCAGGAATCCGTTAAACATCGAATCTCCGACATCGCTGTGGTCGGAAAACGATCCGCAAGAACGAAACCAACGATGACTGAAGAAAATCGTTCGACGTGACAGAAGCGCAACCTTTCCGCAAATTGCTGCAGATTTCAATGCTGGGCCGTCAACAAGTGCCAGCGTGCAAACCATTCAACGAAACAGCATCGATATGGGCTTTCGGAGTCAAAGGCCCACTTGTGTACCCTTGATGACTGCACGACACAAAGCCTTACGCCTCCCTTGCTGCCCGTGAACTCCAACGCTGGACTGTTGATGACTGGAAACATGTTGCCTGATAGGACGAATCTCGTCTCATGTTGTATCAACGGGATGGAAGTGACAACTTTATACCCTTGGGCCCAGCATGTCAGCTGGGGACTGTTCAAGATGGTGAAGGTCCTGTAATGGTGTGGGACCTCTGAAACGTCTTGATACGACTCTTACAAGTGACACGTACGTAAGCATCCCGTCTGATCACCTGTATCGATTCATGTCCATTGTGCATTCCGACGGAGTTGGGCAATTCCAGCAGGACAATGCGACACCCCACGCGTCGAGAAATGCTACAGTGTGTCTCCAGGAACACTCTTCTGAGTTTAAACCCTCCCGCTGGCCACGAAACTGTCCAGACATGAACATGCCATGCAACATGCTGTTCGTACTCTTACAGATTTATGGACAGCCCTGCAAGATTCACGGTGTCAATTCCCTCCATCACTACTTCAGACATTAGGCGAGTCCATATCATGTCGAGTTGCGGCACTTCTGCGTGCTCGCGGGGGCTCTACACAGTATTAGGCAGATGCACCAGTTGCTTTCCCTCTTCAGTGTAAGATGAACATCAACAAAAGTAAAACAAGTAATCGAATTAAATCAGGCGATGTTGAGGAAATTAATCATGACAATGGAACTAGAGTTCTAATTTCCATTACGATGCATGCGGAAGTCCTACAGTTAATATCAGTTATCATTTCGACTCTCGCAGAAGCCCATTATCGGAGACTAAACAAAGTTAGAGGAAGACGTTGAGCTTAGTGTTGAATGAAGGAAACAGCGACACAGCAGCCTGTGTGGGAGTTTCGGCGTCATAAATACACACAGCTGCCTGCAGTTCCAGTCGAATCCATTGAGGCACGCCGATGATCGCTTTGCGACGGCGGTTTCGGAAGGGGGAGCACGACCAGGAGGTCCCGTTGTCGCAGAATCCTCACGTTTTGCAGCCTTCTGATCTCGCTCGCGTGAGCCGTTTAGTTCCGCAAGACATTCGGGCCTAAGGGATCGTGATGGATGAAGAAGGCGGAAGAGGGCAGGCAAAGGATGGCCTGCTGTCAGCCAGGAAGGAGGGACTCAACGGGACTGCGACTGCCGGGAGAGGGGGGAGGGGGTAGCGGAGAGAAGGGGGACGACAGGGGGGCTAAGCAGAGCGAGAAGCGTGAACACGCCTCGCTGAGCGGCAGTCGCTGCCACCGTCCAGGTCCTCAGAGGCCCGTCTCTTCTTCTCTAGAGCTTACGGCTGCAGGTGTCTTGTCCGTTCACTTTGTTCCTGGTACTTTGGTTCAAATTGGTTCAAATGGCTCTGAGCACTATGGGACTCAACTGCTGTGGTCATCAGTCCCCTAGAACTTAGAACTACTTAAACCTAACTAACCTAAGGACATCACACACACCCATGCCCGAAGCAGGATTCGAACCTGCGACCGTAGCAGCAGCGAGCTGCCACTCACTGCCGGCTCTGGTACTTTCTGAAACATAATTATTACAAGGAAAAACCACATTTTTTGCTATCGTTTCATAAATCATTCGTTATTTTTTGGATATTTGACCTTGAAAAATTTTCAAATGCGTGTGAATTCCAAAGGGACCAAACTGCTGAGGTCATCGGTCCCTAGACTTACACATTACTTAAACTAACTTACGCTAAGGACACTTTTTTTTCACTAGCTGCTTATTTTTTTATGACCCACCGTCTAATTTCTTATGGTGTGTCGTATGTTGCCACTTAACCGCTGTGACTGGGTCCGGGGTCCGGTGTGACTGAATTAACACCACCTCGGTTGCCGTCCCCACTCACACCGTTGCCCGTGTCCCGCCACGTGGAGGCGGGCTCTATTTGTTTACATCCATTTGATATCTTTTTTGTGCAGCATTAGAAAAACTTATAACTAATACAAAATCAAGTGAGATATTAATAAACAAATCGAAATTAAATATTTAGAAAGAAGGAAGGAAGAGAACTGAATAGAGAAGAGATAGGTATAATATTGCCCGTCACCTGGTTGTGGGCGGCGACCCGGGTCTTGGAATGACCCTCAAGACGCTGGCCGTCGCTCACGATGCCTTTAACACCTACCATCCTAAAAACTAACTTAACTAGAAGAGATTAGGGTACGTTAAAGCTAGAAACTAAGACCTCCATGTCCAGCCTGCTAAACTATTTACGATATACAATGGAGAGGTAACTGATTTTGTGCTTGGTTCAAAGTTGCTAATGAAAGGGTTCTTTTGGTAATAGTAATAAAGGTAATGACGCTAACGGTTTGTGTTGAGCCTACAAGGCTCCTGGTAGAGTACATCAGGCGCAAGCACCTCCCGGCCCCGCCGACAACACGACCTGAACGGTGGTTTTCCCCGATCTACCATAGGTAACCGTCGGGTTGGGCTCAAAAGGGAGGAACCACAATTAAGATCCTTCCATCCAGGCCGTGCGCCGCCTCTTACCAGGAGGCGTAGGTCCCTTGAAGAGGTGCCTAATTTTAAGCTTCAGATCAGAAGTGTAGTGCAGGTTGAGGTGTAGGCTGTGTAGGTTGGTTGTTCAAACAATTCATGCTGAGCCAATGAGACTTATAATGATACGTGGTGTGGCAGCACCTTCCGGTCCCGCCAGCAACACATCCTGAACGGTGGTTTTCCCCGATCTACCATAGGTATCCGTCGGGTTGGGCTCAAAAGAGAGGGACCACAATTAAGATCCTTCCATCCAGACTGTGCACTGCCTCTTAACGGAAGGCATAGGTCCCTTGAACAGGTACCTAGCTTTAAGCTCTTATTAGACATGGAGGTACTGTTAACTATTTACATATAAGGTGCAATCTGTTTTTAGGATTGAGTGTGACTTGTGCACCCCTTGTCGGTTTTTCCAGACTATTCTTTGAAGTGGACTTGGTTGACACTATGGATCATCCGCGCTGCACGCTTCCATATCTGTGATGGTGCCCTGGTCTGTATCTGTTTCTTCTTCATCACTCGCGATGCTAATCATATCTGTGTCCCCCTGGGCATCATGATGTCTGTTTGGACCGACTTGCCTTCGGTAGGGTCTGTTGCGCAAGTATTCTATTTGTTGAGTTCAGTCCACCTTTCCGGGTCGGACAACACACACACCTTTGCCCGAGGGAGAACTCGAACCTCCGACGGGAGGGGCCACGCAATTCGGGACGTGGCGCCTCTAACAGCGCGGCCTACTTCACCTAGATTTCGAGCTATTAGCCTAGGAGATAATGGTGCAGCCCAGCACTTAAGATTGCATCACTAGTAAGCATATACCTGTATGAACTGTTATGCTGGACAAAATTCAAATATTCAAGCGTCTTTTGGTCGTGCGTTCGTGGTAGTTCCTTCCGGTATTTCTGCTGATAAACTACACCAACCTTCAAGGTGAGTCACAGGCGGAATTGAAACCACTTGATTACCATGGAGTAAACGCGCTTGCGTCAAGAGGTAAACACTATCTGCAAGAAGAAATAATACTATCCCTAATGACGAATATTCTACACTCCTGGAAATTGAAATAAGAACACCGTGAATTCATTGTCCCAGGAAGGGGAAACTTTATTGTCACATTCCTGGGGTCAGATACATCACATGATCACACTGACAGACCCACAGGCACATAGACACAGGCAACAGAGCATGCACAATGTCGGCACTAATACAGAGTATATCCACCTTTCGCAGCAATGCAGGCTGCTATTCTCCCATGGAGACGATCGTAGAGATGCTGGATGTAGTCCTGTGGAACGGTTGCCATGCCATTTCCACCTGGCGCCTCAGTTGGACCAGCGTTCGCGCTGGACGTGCAGACCGCGTGAAACGACGCTTCATCCAGTTCCAACATGCTCAATGGGGGACAGATCCGGAGATCTTGCTGGCCAAGGTAGTTGACTTACACCTTCTAGAGCACGTTGGGTGGCACGGGATACATGCGGACGTGCATTGCCCTGTTGGAACAGCAAGTTCCCTTGCCGGTCTAGGAATGGTAGAACGATGGGTTCGATGACGGTTTGGATGTACCGTGCACTATTCAGTGTCCCCTCGACGATCACCAGTGGTGTACGGCCAGTGTAGGAGATCGCTCCCCACACCATGATGCCGGGTGTTGGCCCTGTGTGCCTCGGTCGTATGCAGACCTGATTGTGGCGCTCACCTGCACGGCGCCAAACACGCATACGACCATCATTGGCACCAAGGCAGAAGCGACTCTCTTCGCTGAAGACGACACGTCTCCATTCGTCCCTCCATTCACGCCTGTCGCGACACCACTGGAGGCGGGCTGCACGATGTTGGGGCGTGAGCGGAAGACGGCCTAACGGTGTGCGGGACCGTAGCCCAGCTTCATTGAGACGGTTGCGAATGGTCCTCGCCGATACCCCAGGAGCAACAGTGTCCCTAATTTGCTGGGAAGTGGCGGTGCTGTCCCCTACGGCACTGCGTAGGATCCTACGGCCTTGGCGTGCATCCGTGCGTCGCTGCGGTCCGGTCTCAGGTCGATGGGCACGTGCACCTTCCGCCGACCACTGGCGACAACATCGATGTACTGTGGAGACCTCACGCCCCACGTGTTGAGCAATTCGGCGGTACGTCCACCCGGCCTCCCGCATGCCCACTATACGCCCTCGCTCAAAGTCCGTCAACTGCACATACGGTTCACGTCCACGCTGTCGCGGCATGCTACCAGTGTTAAAGACTGCGATGGAGCTCCGTATGCCACGGCAAACTGGCTGACACTGACGGCGGCGGTGCACAAATGCTGCGCAGCTAGCGCCATTCGACGGCCAACACCGCGGTTCCTGGTGTGTCCGCTGTGCCGTGCGTGTGATCATTGCTTGTACAGCGCTCTCGCAGTGTCCGGAGCAAGTATGGTGGGTCTGAAACACCGATGTCAATGTGTTCTTTTTTCCATTTCAAGGAGTGTACCTGCCGAGAAAACTTCAACAAACACATTCTCAAGATACCAGTATAGCCCAACCATGACATAAGCAAAGGAAACTTCTTCCACGAGCCCAGACCTAACGTTATAGAATTTTATACAACGCCACGCTGTGTACGATCAAAAGCCCTAGAAAACCTGCCTTCGGACTTGAGAGAAATAAAAACTGAAAAGGTTTTCAAACAAATCTCTCAAAACATATACGGTAGAAAAATGTAGCTAAAGTAAAACTGGTTTTATGAGGACTACACTGTAAGACACTCTGAGATGTGATACTATATATAGAATGAGTTGCAGCTTGCATAAGGCGCAAAATACGTTCTTAACAAGAAAGAACGTCTCAAACCTTACAGAAATGTATATACGTGAGGCAATGATGATGTAAGAAAAATTGTAATTAGAATAGTATGGGCCTAGAATATTGACATGTTCCATCATTATTTGCTAAATGCTAGTTGTTCGATGGGCGTTCAGTTAGTATTGAAAGACTTTTTTTTCTGAAAGGAGACTGCTTCTATTCAGGATTCCAATACACCATATTATTCCCCACTCGTTTAGTACAAAACCCTGTTTTTTGAAAATAGTGTCTGTTCGGTGCGACGGCCTTAACGCCCCCTTACTGGGTGAGCCGGTGTCCACATGGTATCAGTCTACTGGTCGACGTCGGAACCAACGCCTTGTTGCATCAATAATCTCCGCATTATCAGCGCACTGCTTCTCACGGAATAAGAAGCGTCTTGCAAACAGACTTCAGGTACTCTCCACTGTTGCGTCTGCCAAAATAGATAACAGAAATCTGACGGATGGTCTAACACAATTGTGTTAAGGCATGCGCCATTATAAACGATTTTGTAACTATTTGATTTGTAGCATTGGACCGTTCCTTCCAATCCACCGATCCGATTATGGCACTTAGTTCAGAAAATAGTTTCTACAAACTTAATTTTGAATCTTTTTTAAAACGTTTTCGCTCACACACCCATAAAATAATGAAAGGGAACAAATTTACCTCCGGCCGCTGTGGCCGAGCCGTTCTAGGCGCATCAGCCCGGAACCGCGATGCTGCTACAGTCGCAGGGACGAATCCTGCCTCTGGGATGGATGTTTGCGATGTCCTTAGGTTAGTTAGGTTTAAGTAGTCCTAAGTCTACGGGACCTCAGATGTTAAGTCCCATAGTGCTTAGAGCCATTTGAACAAATGTACCGCTTACTACATTTCGCTCTTCATTCAGTGAAACTTTACGCATGACGTTTTAATTTATTATTTGTTAACTACTAACTTTATTCGTAACACATATTTCAAACAGAATTCACAAATTCCACTGAACGTATACTACAAAATTATATCATTTTATGGCACTTAGTTCAGGAATTAGCATGTCATAAACACTGAGAAGCCCGAAACAGTAGTTTTTCTGAAAAAGGAGCCCAAATTTCCAAGAGAATACTCTGACAATGTATGGTCAGCGAACTGTCTTAAACTTCAGTCGACCTACCGAAAATAGAATTTAGGTCTCGTACTAATATTGAACCTTGTAACCTCATAAATGCATTAGGGTGTTATATCGCTACGGTGTACGATGAAATAAATCTTTTTGGCCAATTAAAGATCGTGATCCCATAAGTGCGCATTCGACTGGCAACATATTCCCATCCGCACGTCAGTGGGTTCGCATCCAATCAGGGCTTCAGGTTCAGCCAATACAGCACGTAGTTGACTCTACTGCTCTACGAGCACCAACACGAAGCCAAGTCACTGGAGAATCGCGAGATATCATAATGGTGGAGGTTTCTCTACTTGTATTGAAGTTCACTGATCTTAAGGCTTGCTGGATCCGGTTTACGACCAGGTCGAGCACGCTCGTGACCACAGCCCTTCCATGCGGCAGTCGATGTGTACCGCCAGCGGTCCCTGCGTGGCGCGGACCTGGCTCCTTCTGAGTCCCCAACCGAACTGCCACTCTCATACGACACGGAAAACAACGACGTCGCCCCAAAGATAGGGCAACAGTTACTACATACCGATAACCGCCGCTGCTGCCACTAGCGGACAGGCAACGCTTGCGAAACGGGTGGCGCCAGTCAAAACGAGAAAAAGACAAACAACCGCAACCACGCCAACTAAAGGATACGGTCTGGCCTCCAACAGAGGGCGGAAACCTAGAAACAGCACCAGTACGAGCCGCAGCACGGGTCATCAACATATTTTTTTTTTGTACTGCGATTTTTTTCCTGTCATTCTTTTGTTGTGTAGTTATAAACAAGTGGGGTAAGATTATATCTCTTAATGAGAAAATTATTACAGTATCTTAAATTTTTTCAGTTTGGTTAATAACTATTTCAAATAATGGCAATAATATGTTTGTTTCCTATGAAACCCGTTAGATAGGCTCCTGCAATAACAAGCGGGTAGCGGTCGCCGGCTGGTAACAGAGATCTGATCCCGTATCGCAGATTGACGGAACGCCTAACAGACTCCCTCTGTAGTGACCATCTCTGGCTGACTTGATTAGTTCGGTGACACAGCTGGAGGGCGAAAGGGTGATGCTGGCACCCATAGGGCTGTCTGGAGTGACGGATTGCTGCCCTGGGCTCTAACCCCTGTCCGTCGCTGTGCTTCGTCTCCTCCGATAACACGAGGCCAGGGGCTACATCCAAGTTTGGCACCTCTATCATAAGACCCCGCTTTTACGTTCGCCTTTTGTGTTACAGTTCCTGTGATGCTGAAGGAGAAGCCCTGGCCGGCTGGAAAAAGGCTAAAAATATGTATTGTAAGGAACTGACAGAATCGTTAACAGAGAACATACATTAAGAGTAAATACTGCAAGGACGGAAGTGACGGGTGGTGTTATAAAGGAGAATAGCGTTCTACGTGACGTGAGAATCTGAAACGATGCAGAACAGTCTACTTGTCTATGTCCCAGCGAGGAATGTACCAGAAGTAGATAAGTAGCTGAACACAGTCGAGGAAAGATTTGCGAAACTAAACCCCCTACTGATATCAGATTTTCATGTCAAACTGAGGAAGGAACCGCTCTAAGTGTACATCCGGAGCGCAGTGTTATACGGAAGACAAAAGAAAATCCAAGGCATAAGAAACTGGAAGAAAGTTAAATTTGACGTTACGAGATAATATTAAAAATTAAGTGAACAGATCAAGTACGAAATTCAGAAGTGTTAAAGTGAACAGATATGTTAAAAGAGCTATGGAAGGTCCTCAGGTGCAAAAGTGATCGGTTAATGGGGTATCTGCTACGGCATTTAGGGAAAAGTTAACGTTGCGTTGGAAGTGAAAGATGAAGGGAGAAATAATGGCTGCAGGCCAAGAATAGACTCTGCATAACAGATTACACATAATGAATTCCGACATGCGATGTTCAGTTACGAATTACTTCACGCAGCTGTGACGTTCCGATCACTCCATCAAAGACAGCAATACGTTTCTGCAATGAATATGTACGATTTCCAGTATAAGCGAAAAGGTGACAACGGTAAAGTCAGGTAGTTTTCCATTGTTACTTGAGAAACAATTTACAATCAGTCCTTTAATTGCAAATTTTCTGCTCCTTTCGTATATACTGCTGATCTGTTCGTCTCTTTGCAACTGCTTTACGTTCACGTTTATAGTGGCAACAAAATTCCACAGGGAGGTGAGTTCAGTATAACTTCAAAATACTCTTCATTCTACGTCTACATCTACGTGATTACTCTGATATTCACAATAAAGTGCCTGGCGGAGGGTTCAATGAACCACCTTTAAGCTGTTTCTCTACCGTTCCACTCTCGAACAGCATGCGGGAAAAACGAGCCCTTAAATTTTTCTGTGCGAGACTTGATTTTTCTTATTTTATCGTGATGATCATTTATCCCTATGTAGGTGGGTGCCAACAGAATTTTTTCGCAATCGAATGAGAATACTGGTGATTGAAATTTCATGAGAAGGTCCCGTCGCAACGAAACACGCCTTTGTCTTAATGATTGCCACGCCAATTCACGTATCATGGCTGTGGCACTATCTATACTGTGATCTGTATCACAGTCAGTAGCAGATATGGATACGGGAAAATTGTACTATGGTAGAAAGGGAAAGGTTGCAATAAACAGGGTTGCGGAATGAGCTTATGCGAGACATTTGCCAATGTGTGACTACGAGATACCACTGACTACAGTATTAGTGCGCTTCTAGTTAAGATCAACGCATTTGAAATATGAACTATTCGAGTAAATCCCCCATCTAACTCAGTTCAAACTTCACCCCGCCGGCCGGGGTGGTCGAGCGGTTCTAGGCGCTACAGTCTGGAACTGCGCGACCGCTACGGTCGCAGGTTCGAATCTTGCCTCGGACATGGATGTGTGTGATGTCCTTAGGTTACTTAGGTTTAAGTAGTTCTAAGTTCTAGGGGACTGATGACCTTAGAAGTTAAGTCCCATAGTGCTCAGAGCCATTTTGAAACTTCACCCGTGACTCCATCGATGCGGAATGTGATACGTGTTTAATGGTGTACCAGCACATTTTGCTGCTGATGTAAACCGATATCCATGTTTCCAGTACTGTCCAAAATGAATAGGACGAGCAGAGCTCATACCTCGCGAAGATCACCTGACTTCAATCCTCTGACTTTCTCTGCCTGCAAGCACCTCAAAAAAGATGTTTACAGCATTTCAGTTGGTATGGTTGAAGAACTTGAGCAGGAAAATGCACATTCTCGTCAACATTTACGAGGTTGTATGGCAGCGTTAGAATTTGTAAGGTACTGCAGAAACACTGCAGTATTTCATCCATATGCGACGACGATGCGTGGCACACCTCTAGTAATATGCAAGAAACTGTAGTAAACTGTAACACATGACGTACATCTGTCTAAGGAAAGACATGGGTGAAATTTGAGCCTGGTTATTAGGTTGGTGCATAAGTTCGCAGCGTTTTTGTATTCCATGTTGGTATTACGGTTGCCATAGGTTTATAATCCATTTTCATTTTTTTGTAGTTCGCTCTTGCTCTTTTGAGTTTACATATTGTCATCTCGTCATTTCGAGACAGTGAGTTGAGCTGTGGTCGCTAGAAAATGGAGTGCGAGGTGGAGAAATCGGAACATTTCCGACGTATTCTTCTGTTTGAGTTCAACATATGGGAGACAGCAGCCGAGGCAGCCAAAACATTTGTGCCGTGTATGGATATAATGCTGTGGACAAAGCGCGGCAAGAAAATAATAGTTTTCACGTTTTAAGGAAGATCGTTTTGACATCAGTGACTCTTCACGTTCAGGGAGGCTTCGGAATTCGATGACGATCGTTTAAACGCATTAGTTCACAACGATACACGTCAGTGTGCTCTAGAATTAGCAGATGTGATGAACTGTGATTGTTGCACTATTATGCGACATTTACATGCATTGACAAAGGTTCAGAAATCGTGTTTACAGCATGCTCTAAGCCAAAATCACAAAAGTCAAAAAATGGTTCAAATGGCTCTGAGCACTATGGGACTCAACTGCTGAGGTCATTAGTCCCCTAGAACTTAGAACTAGTTAAACCTAACTAACCTAAGGACATCACAAACATCCATGCCCGAGGCAGGATTCGAACCTGCGACCGTAGCGGTCTTGCGGTTCCAGACTACAGCGCCTTTAACCGCACGGCCACTTCAGCCGGCCACAAAAGTCAGCTGGTGGCCATATGCGCATATTTGCTTCCTCGTCGTCAGTTGGCTCACGAATAACACCGACCATTTTTCTCCTGTATCATCACTGGTGACGATACATGGTGTGTTTAAGCTAAAATATGGAAAAAAAAGGAATGGTTGATCTCAAACAAAGCAGCAGTTCAAATCTTGGCGTCAGATTCAGTGTGTCTCTAGACTTATTAACAGTAGTACCGACGATTGCAATGAGGACAATACAGCGACCCAGCCACGTTACTTCATGTCAGTGTATTTGATAAGTGGATCACCAGTCAAGACTATTGGTTATAATCCAGAACTTCAGTTCCATTCGGTACTGAGAGCGTTACGAAACCAGCTGTCAAAACTGTATTATTTTTAGCAGAAATATTTCGGGACTACGTCACGTCGTTGTCAAATGCTAGAAAGCAAGGGAACCAATCAATAAATCACAATAACAGTTGGTAAGGTGGTGGCTCCACAATGGTGTGGGTTGTGTTTACATTGAATGGACTGGGTCTTCTGGTCCAAGCGAACCGATCGTCGACTGAAAACGGCTACTGACGGCTATTTGGAGTTCATTAGTAACCATTCATGCACTTCATGTTACCTGACCACAATGAAAATGTTTCGGATGAAAACGCGCTGTCACTGGGACTCATTTATTCGCGAAGAATATTCTGGACAGTTCGAACGAGTAAATTGGCCATCGCCCAACATGAAGCCCATCTAAAATTTTTCGGGCGTAATCAAGAGATTATTTTGTGCACAAAACCCTGTACCGCAACAAATTTCGGAACTATGGATGGCTATAGAGGCAATGAGGCACAGTATTTCTGCAGGGGACTTTGAACGACTTGTTGAGTCCATGTCATGTCGAGTTACTGCACCACTCCGGGAAAAAGGAGGCCCGCGACGATGTTAGGAGCCATCCAATAACATTTGTTGACTCAAAGTACACTACTAGCCATTAAAATTGCTGCACCACGAAGATGACATGCTACAGACGCGAAATTTAACCGACAGGAAGAAGATGCTGTGATTTGCAAATGATTAGCTTTTCAGAACATTCACACGAGGTTGGCGCCGGTGGCGACACCTACAACGTGCTGACATAAGGAAAGTTTCCAACCGATTTCTCATACACAAACAGCACTTGACCAGCGTTGCCTGGTGAAACGTTGTTGTGATGCCTCGTGTAAGGAGGAGAAATGCGTACTCGTACCATCACGTTTCCGACTTTGATAAAGGTCGGATTGTAGCCTATCGCGATTGCGATTTATCGTATCGCGACATTTCTGCTCGCGTTGGTCGAGATCCAATGACTGTTAGCAGAATATGGAATCGGTGTGTTCAGGAGGGACGCCGTGCTGGATCCCAACGGCCTCGTATCACTAGCTGTCGAGATGACACGCATCTTATCTGCATGGCTGTAACGGATCGTGCAGCCACGTCTCGATCCCTGAGTCAACACATGGGGACGTTTGCAAGACAACAACCATCTGCACGAACAATTCGACAGCATGGACTGTCAGCTCTGAGACCATGGCTGCGGTTACTCTTGACGCTGCATCACAGACAGGAGGGCCTGTGATGGTGTACTCAACGACGAACCTGGGTTCACGAATGGCAAAACGTCATTTCTTCGGATGAATCCAGGTTCTGTTTACAGCAACATGATGGTCGCATCCGTGTTTGGCGACTTCGCGGTGAACGCACATTGGAAGCGTGTATTCGTCATCGCCATACTGGCGTATCACCCGGCGTGATGGTATGGGGTACCATTGGTTACACGTATCTTGTTCACATTGACGGCACTTTGAGCTGTGGACGTTACATTTCAGATGTGTTACGACCCGTGGCTCTACCCTTCATTCGATCCCTGCGAAACCCTACATTTCAGCAGGATAATGCACGACCGCATGTTGCAGGTCCTGTACGGGCCTTTCTGGATACAGAAAATGTTCGACTGCTGCCCTGGCTAGCACATTCTCCAGTTGCAAACGTCTGGTCAATGGTGGTCGAGCAACTGGCTCGTCACAATTCGCCAGTCACCATTAAGAAAAAATGTTGCTTCATCACTGAAAACAAGTTTCGCACTGAACGCATCCTCTTCCACGAGCTGTTGCAACCGCACCGAAAATTCAAAGCGTTTGACTTTGTCATCGGGTGTCAGGGCTTGTAGCAATTGTAAACGGTAAGGCTTCTGCTTTAGCGTTTTCCGTAAGATTTTCCAAACCGTCGGCTGTGGTACGTTTAGCTCCCTGCTTGCTTTATTTATCGACTTCCGCGGGCTACGCGTGAAACTTGCCCGCACGCGTTCAACCGTTTCTTCGCTCACTGCAGGCCGACCCGTTGATTTCGCCTTACAGAGGCATCCAGAAGCTTTAAACTGCGCATACCATCGCCGAATGGAGTTAGCAGTTGGTGGATCTTTGTTGAACTTCGTCCTGAAGTGTCGTTGCACTGTTATGACTGACTGATGTGAGTGCATTTCAAGCACGACATACGCTTTCTCGGCTCCTGTCGCCATTTTGTCTCACTGTGCTCTCGAGCGCTCTGGCGGCAGAAACCCGAAGTGCGGCTTCAGCCTAACAAAACTTTATGAGTTTTTCTACGTATCTGTAGTGTGTCGTGACCATATGTCAATGAATGGAGCTACAGTGAATTTATGAAATCGCTTCAATCATTTGTAATAGCCCTGTACAGTAGGCTGCAGTAACGCCCTCAGAGGGACAGTTCTTTATCGACCGTATAGCTACGACACTGAATGGCGACTGAGGCATTAGAATGAAAACAGCTGATATAGCTTGTGCAGCAGACCTAAGGGGTCGGAAATTGCCTTGCCTTGATAAGGTATTGATAGCAGCTTTCTTTTCGATATGAGATTTAATTTATGACCCAAATCTCTCCGGGAGACGATTATGAAGTGTACGACGCATGTAGCTCAAGGAGGCAGTTTTCCGCACAGGTGGAAGGCAGCGTCTGAAGGCAGAACGCAAGAGTGCAGGTCAGGTGTTCGGCGACGAGGCCCAACACTACCTGCTCAGCCCGCAGCGTCCCCACAATATTTCTCCGTAAAGAGTTTAGGAGCTTAAAGCAGCCGCAATTCCATTACACAAATGCGTTTTGCAGCGATGGCTCGTGCACCGTGAATTATGTGCGCTGGCCCGCGGTCGCCGGAACAACTCGCTTTCCCGAGCAATTAAACTGCGGAAAATGTTCGCCAAGTAAAAGCCGGCAGGACTGGGGCCGGCTGGAAGTGCTCTCGCCATTAGGGGAGCAACCACCTGCGCGCTAAGTGAGCGCGGGACGCCTCCACAAAACACCGCTCTGTCCTGCCCGGTTAGCATAACTCTGCCGAGCCGGGAGACCGCCGGCGGCCGATTTCGCCGAGCTCTGCTGTATATCGCTTCAGACCGCACCTCCAGTGGTTTCTGCCCCTTACAGCAGCGACACCTCACAAGCTGCCTCATTGCGTTATTCAGTAGCGACGTGCATAATATTGCTTCCATATGCGTAGATGAGGGACTATCGAAGCTGACTGCCACACGGAGAGACATCATTCCTTGGTGGAATAATTGGAACAGATGGCTCAACGCGGCTAGAAGAACTTCTGATGCTTACTTCACATGAGTCAATTTTTCGGCATGTATCTGCTCCGACAAATACGAGGGCGTGCTGAAAACTAACTTGTCCGAATTTTTTATTCTATTCTCAATTTCGGTTGAGATATCACAAGTCTTGCATACGAGTGTCACTCCAAAAGAAATGCACACTATTTTTTTTTTTACATCCATCTTTTATTCTACATGTTTGAAAGTGTTACAGTGTGTAGATACATCCTTTAGGAACAATATTTTCATTTCTCCACATAATTTCCATCCCTCTCAACTGCCTTACCCCAGCGACCGTAGCGGTAGCGCGGTTCCAGACTGAAGCGCCTAGAACCTCTCGGCCACACCGGCCGTCGGTATGGGATGAACGGCTGGGAGACTGCGAAGGACAGGTGCAGCGGTCAATTCAGAAAAGTTTTCCTGTTCTCCGCGCCCGCAGGCACCTTTCCTTCTCGATGTGTCAGGTCTGTGAGTGCAAGTGTATCTGGTTGAGCACTGATTAGTCGGAGCTAACCGCTGGGATGTACGTGAACAGGAAGCGCATTACCACAATCATAACAACCGAAAGAGTCCAAACTCAATTCGTTAATTGGGATATACGTAATCCGTCTCCAATATCTGCGATCAATAGAACACGAATATTAAGCATTGAGATCGGGCCGAAAGAGTGCAGTAGTGTTCAGTATCACGTCCACTTGTTATAAAGCATCAGAAAAACTAAAAGTTGCTAAAATGTAATCGGTTGAGTCCTTATAAGATTAAGACGAGTGAGAGCAGAAATGCCAGCAACGACGAGCAGCATTGGAACGTGATGGCACGTTACCCGATCTAGGCCTCGCGGGATTAGCCGAGCGGTCTCGGGCGCTGCAGTCACGTACTGTGCGGCTGGTCCCGGCGGAGGTTCGAGTCCTCCCTCGGGCATGGGTGTGTGTGTTTGTCCTTAGGATACTTTAGGTTAAGTAGGGTGTAAGGTTAGAGACTGATGACCTTAGCAGTTAAGTCCCATAAGATTTCACACACATTTGAACATTTTTACCCGACCTATAGGCTGTAGCATCTCGTCGTGTTGTGTTCATGACGGCTGTATGGAGACGAACGCTACGTGCTGCGGAATAAATCTGAAGGTGAGTGAAGCTGCTGGGTCCCATTTAAAATCTCTTTCCCAGCAGGGAAAAAACAAAAAAATCTCAGGATTATTTTGTATTTCCACCCTATATAGCCGTTCCCAGAAAAATCTGTGTGTCTTATCAATGAGTTGGGACGGAACTCTTCATCTCTGTTAGGTTGCCATTATCTGTTTGGTACTAACCCCAGCTGTCACCCAGGAATCTGCCCTGCGTTCCTGACCTCCTCTTTCAAACCAAGGAGCTTCTGTAACGGTCACAGCTATCTAGGTGACCAGCAACAATTACAAACGCGTTGCCTTAAAACTAATCTGGCCTAAATTTGCTTACGTACAGAGGCAATAATGTTCAGTAATTTCCGTATCTCGTCTCGGCGACACACAGAAAATCAGGAGTCAACGTTTTCTTGATCTAATTTATAACTTAATTCCCCAATAAAATAAAGATATGACATGCTGGTTGTCATAGTTGGCTGTAGAAGGTGCATTACCGTTCGCAGCTGAAGTCTGCCTGGGGAAAGGGAGCTGAGCTGTGCTATCGCCAAATCGACTTCCCGCACACAAGATAATGAACGAGCGGGCACGAATTGCGCCACGTGGAACCCTATCAGCAATCACATGAAGCGGCAACTAACAACTAGCGTCAAAATAAGCTTGTAGCAAGTTAAAACCACCCCACCTTTCTGTCTTCATTCGTGTAGAATATACAGCCGTATCAAAACGGATGATTATTTTTGAAACATCATAGAAATTAAGTACTAAACTGAGAATATTGTGTTGCTAAGAACTTATCTGTCGTAGAATACACTCTATGACAAACATCCGAATGAGATGGAAATCAGTAGATATTGTTTACATGTACGTACAAACAAATGGTTACAGTTTCAAAAAAGTGGATGCTTTATTCAAGAGAAAGAGATTCACAAATTGAGCAATTCAATAATGTGTGGGTCACCTCTGACCCTTATCCAAGCGTTTATTCGCTTGATGTTGATTGATACAGTTGTTAAAAGTCTTCTTGAGGAATATCATGCCAAACTCACTCCAATTGGTGTGTTAGAACGTCAAAATCCCCAGCTGATTGGAAAGCCCTGCCCGTAATGCACCAAGCGATCGCAATTGTGGAGAGATCCGGCAACCTTGCTGGTCAAGATATGATTTCGCAAGCAGCAAGACAAGCAGAAAAACTCTCTCCTTGTGCGGGCGGGCATTATCTTACTGAAATGTAAGTCCCGGATGGCTTGGATGAAGGACAAGAAAACTGAGCGTAGAATATCGTAGAGGTATCGCTGTGCTGTTAGTGTGCCGCTGATAATAACCAAAGATGTCCTGTTATGAAAAGAAATAATGGCACCCCTGATCGTGAGTCTCGGTTGTCGCGCCTTACGGCAGGAGACAGTCAGATTGATATTCACCTCTCTCCAGATACGTCTTCTCTGGTCATCGGGGCTCAGTTCGAAGCTGGACTCATCCCTGAAGACAATTCTGCTCCAGTCATTGAGACTCCAGGCAGAATGTAGCCAACGCCACAGTAAACGGCCTTGTTGGTGTTCAGAGGGCAATATTAGTCGGCTTCAGGGGCGCCGTGAACTCAGCTGCCTTTCCGTCAGACGCCTGTTAACGGTCTTTGCGGTCACTGAAGCATTATTTTCACGTCGGATCGGTGATAACTATGAATCCGGGTTACTGAATGCCTCTCTGGCGACTGTTCGGTCCTCACATCCTGTCGTGTGGGTAGGTGAACCGCTTCGTGCTCGACGCTGTATTCCACGATTGTTCAGCCATTCCTGCCAACTTAGTCGAATAGCGGCATCGCTCGTATTCAAATGTCGAACGAGTCGTCAATAACTCCATCCGGCTTCCTCCAGCCCAACTACTGAAAGGTGGCTACACTGACCCACTGCGCCAGAGATTGCGCCAAAGAATATTATTCAGCCGCCTCCACAGTGCTTGTCGAGAGCTCGTAGTAGTCAGTGCCTGTTAAGAACTCGTAGCAGTCAGTGCTTGTTAAGAACTCGTAGCGGAGTGTTTGTTGAGATGTGCTAGTAGGCAGTGCTTGCTGAGATGTGATGCTGAGGAGTCTTGTTGAGATGTGGTAGTAGAGAGTCGGTGTGGAGATATATTGTAAGGATTAGAGTGATTTTCATCAATATAAATGAGGTAACAAACTCCGTTGCTTTTTATTTCAGTGTCCTAAATAATGCGTCATTACAGGTTCAGTCAACAAAGCATCTGGCGTGTGTCTTGTATTAGAGTTTAATTCTGCTTTCCTTACGCAATTATGGTATTTGTAATTTTCTTTTATCACGTCAGTAAAATTGGTATTTAAAAATTCTTGTCTTGTTGAAGAAGAACCGTGCCAGATGTGCGTTGAGTCATACTTCCACATACAGAACAGTTATACTTGTGCTTTGGTTTCGTAGGTTTCATAGTTGCTGGGGACTTAATTAATTAACTGTGTTAACGAAAATTTTCTTTCATTGTTTGTTGTTATTCTATGCAGTCAGATTGCGTACAAAAACTAGTCAGGGCCAACCGATTACGAGACACAGTGTAATCGGACATACAGCTACTAAAAACTAAAAAATATTTTCAATCTTATTTAATTAAGCCCCCATGCACTACACATCCTCTCTCTACGTATATTATTCACACGACTGGCTGTGACGCATAGCTACTGCCAAACTTATTTAATTAACACGACTGGCTGTGATGCATAGCTACTGCCAAACTGAGTACGAGGAATGAAGTTCAGAATGACTTTTTGGCATCTATCGACATATTACCTGAATGAGATTTTCACTCTGTAGTGGAGTGTGCGCTGATATAAAACTTCCTGGCAGATGAAAACTGTGTGCCGGACCGAGGCTCGAACTCGGCACCTTTGCCTTTCGCGGGCAAGTGCTCTACCGGTTGTGCTACCCAAGCACGACTCACAACCCCACCCTCACAGCTTTACATCTGCCAGAATCTCGTCTCCTATCTTCCAAACTTCACAAAAGCTCTCCTGCGAACCTTGCAGAACTAGCACTCCTGGAAGAAAGGATATTGCGGAGACATGGCTTAGCCACAGCGTGGGGGATGTTTCCAGAATGAGATTTTCACTCTGGAGCGGAGTGTGCACTGATATGAAACTTCCCAGCAGGTTCGCAGGAGAGCTTCTGTGAAGTTTGGAAGGTAGGAGATGAATTACTGGCAGATGTAAAGCTGTGAGGACGGGACCTGAGACGTGCTTGGGTAGCTCAGCTAGTGGAGCAAAGGCCCCGAGTTCGAGTCTCGGTCCGGCACACAGTTTTAATCTGCCAGTAAGTTTGACGAGTCACCTGTTTACTATCGTTGCCAACTGCGCAACGAAACTGCGCTGCAGCATCACACATTCATCCCCCGCCAGGCAAAATTAACGATTTTTCATTTTAAGTCGATAGCAGTAAGAATGTCAGTCTTGGCCAGTTTGCATAACGTCTTCGTGATGCGTCAGTCTCTTTGCCTTAGAGGGTATTATGCGAAAGAATGCGCCTTCCTAACGCTTTACCAAATTTTCTAGACCGGCATGCTGACTATTCTATTACAAACTTGTCGGAGGCAATTATGTTGTCAGATACAGTTCTTTTTGTAAAAAATCTTTTCATGTATTCTACATTAGACACATTCTATGGTCAATGAGCAACTAACTAAACTAAAGAAAGGAGAAAGAAAGATTAATATTTAACGCCTCCTCGACTCCAAGGAAATTAAAGATAGAGAACAAGCTATGATTCGAGGCGGATTTGGGAGAAATTCGGGCGTTCCCTTTCAAAGGAATCGTCCCGGCGTTAACCCCAAGCGGTTTATGAAAATCACGGAAGACCTAAACCTGGACTGTAGGACGGAGATTTTAACTGGGTAACAAAAGTTTGATTTTCAATATCTCCTGTAATGTTTGACAGAACATAAAAATTTAAAGTGCTCCCGTAATCTACTCACTAAGACGTATGCTCTTATGTTAAAGGTTTAACTTAATGATACAATTATTGAAGGAAGGAAGGGAGGAAGACTTGGTTTAACGTCCCATCGACATCGAGATCATTAGAGACGGAGCACAAGCTCGGATTGTGTCAAAGATGGGGAAGGAAATCAGCTTTGCTCTTTCAAAGTAACCATTTCGGCATTTACCTGCAGCGATTTACGGAAATCACGGAAAACCTAAATCAGGATGGCCGGGCGCGGGTTTGATCCGTTGTCCTCCCGATAATACAAGTATTGAAGTTAGAAACTGTGTTTACAGGGTGTTCGGAAATCCCCATTGCAAACTTTCAGGCGTTGTAGAGGGGAGTGAGTACATAATATTTGGAGTAGGAACCCATGTCCGGAAACGTTCCGTTTCCGGTCTAGGACAGTTATAGTTCAGATTTTTGGACTCGTCCACTTCTGCTTGAGGAGGAATTGAATTAGGCGTGACGCAGCACAATTATTAGTTAACAATTCGAAAGGAAACATAACGAAGCATTCATTTATCACTGTAGCACATTTGTTTGTTTTAACAATTAAAAATTGCGTGTTTACATTATTCCAAAACAAAAGAGAACCCAGTATACTGTACGCACAATACATTACAAGAGCGGCTCGATGTGGCCACCACCAACGCTCTTACATTGTACCTACGAAGTAGGTTGTGGTGCACGCTCTCCATGCCACTTGGTGACTCCTCAATTTCTAGTGCAGCGGCCAGAACTCGTGCCAGAAGATCTTCCTCTGGCTTTACAGGAGTCTCGTAAAATTTTTCTTAAATGACATCCACCCTATTGCATACCAGGACAAGCAACACTGTGACTTTTTTCTTTCCCTCGGCTGAGGTGGACACGGTACACATCTGAACTGGAACCGCCGTAGAGACGGAACGGAACCTTTCCGGACATAGTTTCCTACTCAGAATGATATATATTCACCCTCTCTACAAGTTCTAGAAGTTTATAACGGGAATTTCCGAATACCCTGTATGTACTGAAGCAGTGTAGCTCACAGTGCGTAAATTACACTGTTCAGTATTTGAGAATGAGAGACGACTTCATACAGAGTCTACACATAATTTCAAACGTTTTCGATTTTTTTTCCTCCGCGCACTCACCATAGAATAATGAAACGAAAAACGGTTATCGCTTATTATATTTTCACTGTTCATGCAGTAAAACTTTAGCGACAGGCATGATGTTTTGAGTTATCGCTTGCTTACTACCAACTATATTAGCAACATATTTTCAAGACAGTATCCATATATACTAATGAATCTGCAAAACTATAACATTGTACGACACCTAGTTCAGGAGATACAATGTCTTAGACACTGAAATGCGTGAAAAACTACGCCTTTAACCATAAAGATCTTACAAGCTTACTTGCAATATTTAACATTTTAACTTATTTGTGAAGTAAGCGGACACTTGAAGCTGTTTTTAGATCGGAGTTTGATTCCTTAACGAGTCAATGGAAGAGGGTATGAGCTTACTGGTATTTTATTATCTGCCACCTCGCTCTGTCTGGAGTAAACCAAATTCTAGATTCGCACTCATATTGATGTGTTGGTAAATGTGCCAACACCTTGTAGATATAGGAGGCCGAAATGCACGCTATCTAACGCAGACGGGCGTGAATTCTGGAACAGGATAAGTAGTGAATTCTAATAAGAAAACTATGCAGCTCCTCGAATACTTGTCTTTATTCCATCCTTGTCGTACATCGCTCTTGATAATACAAATAAGACTATCTTCAGATACGGTTAATGGCGCCTTGCTAGGTCGTAGCCATGGACTTAGCTGAAGGCTATTCTAACTGTCTCTCGGCAAATGAGAGAAAGGCTTCGTCAGTGTAGTCGCTAGCAAAGTCGTCGTACAACTGGGGCGAGTGCTATTCCGTATCTCGAGATCTGCCTTGTGGTGGCGCTCGGTCTGCGATCACACAGTGGCGACACGCGGGTCCGACATGTACTAATTGGACCGCGGCCGATTTAAGCTACCACTTAGCAAGTGTGGTGTCTGGCGGTGACACCACACATATTCAGCCTTAAAAACGCACTAGCTGCGCTGCTCAAAAGAATTAATTATTCCATTGAGCAATAATAGAAGACTGGGTATGTTTCCAAATTATAGCTTCATCTTCCACAAATGAAGTACACAACAAAACATCATTACATCCACATTCGTTTACATAACAAGAACTGAAATAGTTAAACGAAAAATTAACTCCAAAGTTGCAAATTTTATTTTGTTTCTTCACTCGATGAGCAGTTTCCGACCGGGATGCATTTTCAAATCAAATGCTCGAGGTATCTGCATGCTCTGTAACTGTTCTTCTGAACATTTTTAGCATGGATTTTGCGTTTTCGGAAATATCATTTTCACTATGCTACGATGATTTGGAAATTGATTCCAGCGCGAAAATAGTCAAGGATTACATAAGAAAGTGAAATTTGCAACTTTTAACTGGTTTTTCGTTGCACTGATTAGCAGAAGCTGCTGATCCAGAGCTACTGCAGCATGCTGCAAGTTCGTAAAATGGAAATAATCATTCACCTCGTTATACTCGATGCCTTTCAACGGACTTTGAGAACTTCAGTACCGTGCATGCCGAACACCTAAATGGTATGATCCGCGTGAGTCTACGGACGTCATGTATGGTATCCGTTCCCATTTCTCAAAGAGAGCCCTTGACCTAGAATAGTCAAAAAATGGTTCAAATGGCTCTGAGCACTATGGGACTTAGCACCTGGGGTCATCAGTCTCCTAGAACAGAACTACGTAAACCTACCTAAGGACATCACACACATCCATGCCCGAGGCAGGATTCGTACCTGCGACTGTAGCGGTCGGGCTGTTCCAGACTGAAGCGCCTAGAACTGCTCGGCCACAGCGGCCTACTCTTGAATAGTCTATGATAGAAAAGGACGACCAGGAAAACTTAAGGATGTCCCACACATGTTCGATGGGGTTTACGTCGGGACTCATCGCTGGCTATTCCATTACTTCTGCCCAGCCTTCGCAAGACATCCCTGGGGATGCCCGCCACATGGGCCCTGGCACTATCTTGCATTCAGGGCTGCCATCGAATGCAGCAGTCACCAGATGGTCCAACAGGTAGCGTTCGAGGTGCTGCCAGGTGGTAAAGCTTCCATGGGCAACGACAAGATCCGTATGGCTGTCAACATGAATACCTCCTGACGACCGCAGAACCTTGGTCGAATCTGTATATTTGTCGCACAAAATTCGGCAGGTAGTGCTCACCACGGTTTCTTCATACACGAACACGACCAACACCTTGCGTCATACGAAATGGGAACCCGTCAGTGAACAACACGTTTCGCCAGTGACGAATTTGCCAATTAACATGGAAACGATAGAACTAAAGGCGAGCTACTCGAACAGCATGTCTGTGCCTTAAGGTCCTTTCTCGTAAACTGTTCCTTACAGTCTGATCAGGCAGAATGGCTCTGGTGCCCCTTCGGAGATGGTCTTGCAGTGCTCTGACAAGGAAGATACTGGTTTTCACGTTAGTTTGTAGTGCGTCTGCAAATGATAACTGTGTTCCTCACTAGAGAACATTGGACCACCGATACTCACTTCCTTCTGAGGAGTAACTTGATGCTGTACTGCGTAACACAGCCGATAGTTGGCGAACGACTTTATTGTTGAATTACTTTGAAAGGGAAGATCTCCTGTGTAATAAGACCTCAAGTACCGACTTAATTCCTTTGGCCTTTTTTCCTAATTCCTTTGGCCCCTATGGGGGCACAGAGCATCCAGGAGAACTCGCCATCCGTCTCTGTCTTTGGCCATTTGCCTCAATTCTGCCCAGGTCTTGCCAACTCTTTTTGCTTCCCCTTCCACTGTCCTCTTCCATGGGCCCCTTGGTCTTCCTCTCTTCCTTGTTCCCTGGGGATTCCATTCCAATGCTTTTTTCTCGATGGCTCCATCTGGTTTTCTCAAGGTGTGCCCCAACTAACCCCACTTTCTCTCTCGTATCTGGTCTTCTATAGGTATCTGGTTTGTTATTCGCCAGAGCTCCTCATTACATATTTTTTCTGGCCACCAGACATTCATGATGCGTCAAAGACATCTATTTATGAAGCTTTGTAACTGGGATGTTATCTTTTTATCCATTTTCCAGCTTTCACTGGCGTACAGAATGACAGCCTTCACATTTGTATTAAAAATATGGATTTTTGTTTTGTACGTGATATTTCTATTTTTCCATATTGGATATAATTGTATGAAGGCAGCATTTGCCTTTTTAATGCGGTTTTTCACGTCATCTCCAGCTCCACCATCATCCGTCACTATACTACCCAGATACGGAAATGAGTTGACGGTCTCCACCCGCTGCTCACCTATTAACAGTGGCACCTCCATGTTCCCTGAATTTACTCTCATTTCCTTTGTTTTGCCTGTATTTATCTTGAGGCCAGCAGTCTCTTCTTCTTCTTTCAGCAAGTTTAATTTAGCTTGCATATCAGTCAGCCTTTGAGCTAATAAAACTATGTCGTCTGCAAAATCCAAATCCTCCAGACGTTAATGGATCCCCCACTGGATTCCTCGTCTCCTGCCTGCTGTGACACTTCTCATAACAGAGTCTAGAACAAGTAGAAAAAGTGTTGGTGATAAATTGAGACCCCACCGGACTCCAGTTGTTACTTTTATGAGCTCTGTCACATTTTCCTTGTGGAGTACGCAACATTTGTACCCATCATATAGATCTTTTATGATGTTTAAGATCTTCTGTGGCATGCCATCCTTCCGCGACACCTGCCAGAACACTTTATGTTTCACGGAATCGAAGGCCTTTTGAAAATCAATGAATGCCAGGTACATGGTTGCTTGGAATTCTTTGCTTAGCTCTAAAATTATCCTAAGAGTGTTAATAAGATCAACACAACTGTGTTGTGCCCTAAAACCGGCCTGTTCTTTACGCAGTCGCTCTTCAACTGATTCTTTAATTCTGTTTAAAATAATTCTGGTGAGGACCTTTCTGGGCACTGACAACAATGTAATACCACGCCAGTTGTTACAGTCTGACAAATTTCCCTTTTTTGGAAGCTTTACCACCAAACCATTTTTCCATTCCTTTGGAGATTTCTCTTCAAGCCAAATATGCTTCAGCAAAGGATGGAGCATTTTAACAGTACTTTCAATATCGGCTTTTAAGAGCTCCGGTGCTATGTTGTCTAGGCCTGGAGCCTTTGTATTTTTTAGTGTTTTCAAGGCAATCCTAATTTCGTCCATTGTGGGGCAATGCAATTTATATCTTGATCTTCTTCGACTTCCTCTGGAACATCTCTTACCTGTTCCTCTTGGTTGTCTTCACAATTTAACAGTTCCTTGAAGTGCTCCTCCCATCTCTGTAGCTGTGCCTGTTGAGTTGTAAGCATCACCTCATCCTTGCTCTTAACTGGTCGTTCATGTCTGAAGTTCTTCTTTGACAACCGTTTGGTAATATTGTAGAGCTCTTTCATATTTCCTCTTTTGCTAATTTTGCATGCTCATCTATCCATTTCCTTTTATCTCGACGTAGCCATATTTTCAATTTTTTGTTCGCCTCCGTGTATTCTTTATGCGCTTCGCTCTTCTGCTCTCTAGTCTTACAAAAATTTAACTTAAGTTTTTGTTCTTTCCTGTGCCTGATTTCATTCCATGTAGCATCGGAGATCCATTCCTTCCTTTTATGTGCCTTAAATCCTAAGATTTTTTCTCCCACATCCAAATAACTGTCTTTGATTTTTTGCCAACATGTTTCATTTCCTTCTTCTATAAAGTTTTCTTCAGAGAGGACCTGGAATCTATTTTGTAGTTCAAGGGCAAATATTTCTATGATCTGTTGGTCTTTTAACCTCTCCCCATCTATTTTCTTGCACCTGTAATTGAGCTTGGTTCTATTTACCACTATCTTCAGTCTGAATTCCGCGAAAACTGGGTGATGATCACTTCCAACGTCTGCTCCTCTTCTATTTCTGACATCTAACAGAACTTGCGGCTTATGACTATGTGGTCTATTTGATTTTCAGTAACGTGGTCTGGAGAATTCAACGTTATCTTATGGCAGCTACGATGTGGAAACAATGTGCCTCCAATGACTAGGTCTTGTTCAGCGCACGTATCTATCAACAGTTCACCATTTACATTCCTGATCCCCACGCCATGCACGCCCATGATATGTTCAAGCCCTTCATTTTCTGAACCAACCTTTGCGTACAAGCCACCCATTAAAATTTTTATGTCCCCAGCATGTACCGGCTGTATCAAAATAGAACATAGCATAGATAGGTGTTTACTTTTTATTTTCTAAATTTACTTTCTTTCCATATAAGAATCAGACATTCTTATAGCTTTAGCTCAAATATGCACTGAGATACAAGGTTATACTAATTGTACTTGTTCCCGTACTTCTTTAGAGCAATGTATTTCCGTCCGTATTCTTGGCTCAGTCCGAGCTCGCGGCCTGTCCTTAATGACCTCGGCGTAATGGCGACGTTAAACCCTAACCTTCGTTTCTGCCTTAGACTAAACTGCCGGTCCCCACAGCGCGGTGAGTAGCCAGAGCCGGGAAAACGCAGGGCATGCGCGACTCCTCCCCGGCGGTTTCCGCCGACTCAGTGAGGCGTGTAACCGGGCCGTTAAGGCCACCTGCCACCCGCCACCAGCCTCCAACCTCCTCCCACGCTGCCACGCCGCGCGACAAACTCCGCGCCGCGCTTTCTCAACTTCTGCATTATTCCGCCTGAAATTCGCGTCGCCGCTGTTTCCCTGGGAGGGCGGGGGGGGGGGGGGGGAAGCGGATGAGCATTACTGAGAATTATACGCGTCAACTTCCCCGAGTCGGATTGTGTGTGCCTAGGGAGAAGGTATCGGGGTAGCTAAATATATTTTTAATCGAAATCGAGCTTGCCGTGTGTCCGTTTGACATTTGGGATTATGAGATGAAGAAGAAAACTTTGGATTATTTCAGTTCTCGGAAAGCCAGTCAGGTGTGCAACTGACACTGCAATGAGTTTCATAACAAATTATCTGTAGAAGCTGTGTTGCGAAAAGCTGTCCAGATGCTAATAAATAACGGAAAAGGCGAAGAAGGTTTCATTTGTAATTAACATAACTGATCTTAGACAACGAGCAGGAAATATGAGGAAAAATAAGTAAAACATATTTTGAATGTAATTATTTCTTTCCAATGGTAGCTAAGCAGTGAGAGACTGACTGCCTCTAGGTGTGACATAGTTTCAATTTGAGGACATACGGATGTCATACATAAATATATAATATATACGCTGATTATTCAATACCCACAGAAAGTATGAATAATTTGTAAATTAAATTTCCATTTTTTGTTTTCCGCAAATGGTTTGGCGGTAACCAGTAACATCTCCTCCCCCCCCCCTCACCTTTCTATTCCTTAAAGAATCGAACACCCATGTATGAAATAGTTTCAAACGTCTGGTTACTTTAAAATGAGTTAATGTGCTAAGTATACGACGATAAGGAAGCAAAACCTTTATAACTGAAGACACAAAACACTAATTATTTAGGATTGATTAGCTTCGTACAAGAAAGTTTTTTCACTTTTTGCAGGCCCATCTAGGAAATAGCACTGTACCCTACTTTGTTGTCGTGCAGGTATGGTAGCCACATTTGAGAACTATATTCCAAGACCTTCTTTAAATTCTAGAAACATTTATACAATCGATGTAGCGAACTGTTTATATTTTTCCGTGAAACTGTGCTCCGTTTTAAGAAAATCTAGTTTCTCACGTATCGCAATGGTTCAAATGGCTCTGAGCACTATGCGACTTAACTTCTGAGTTCATCAGTCGCCTAGAACTTAGAACTAATTAAACCTAACTAACCTAAGGACATCACACACATCCATGCCCGAGGCACGATTCGAACCTGCGACCGTAGCGGTCGCTCGGCTCCAGACTGTAGCGCCTAGAACCGCACGGCCACTCCGGCCGGCGTATCGGAATATTTAAGACGTCACATCTGCTGAGCCTTAAATCGTACAGAGATATAATTACGCAGGCACAATCAGTGGTATATGTGGATGCCGTCTGCAAAATGTGCAGCGAATAGGTTTAGTTATAAAGAAGTAATAAGTTACACGTTATGTCTGTGCTGAAGCTGTACTGCACGAAGAGCGAAAATGTAGTAAGCGGTGAATTTTTTTCCTTTCATTAGTGTGCGAGGAGTGCCAGCGAGAAAAAAATTCGGAAAGATTTGAAATTACGTGTAAAGCTTGTTGGAAGTCGTTAAGTTGTCTCATTCCAAGCACTGGATGAGTATAATCTGGGTAATTTGCGTTCCCTGAGTTATGCACCCTCCAGAAATGTACAGACTTTCTAACCTTAACACATGACTTTTTGTGTTAATCCTGTAACATATTATTGTACCTCTTAATAAGTAAACTACTGCAGCATTTCAAATTTTTAAATACGGTCAGTAATTATTTGAAATACTGAAAATCAAATTTTTTGTACTCCTTGAAGCCGATGGAAAAGCATCCTACAACTCCGAGTGGATGAGCGAGTGATTGTTTCAGCCGTGTAGATTATATGGAAAGGTTTTCATTTATGGGAACGATCATCAGCAATTGCACGGGGGCAGAGCAAGTACCCACTGGTTAGGTTTCGTGGTTGACGCTGATAGTACACTGCTAATCTTGGGGGAAGCATTATGTTGCCGAAGTTATGACCTTCTTTCGCTTGGTTCACTACTGAATCTTTTCGTACATTCTCCGACGAGCTAGGAGAATAACAAATGATACACAGAGTAGTTATCACTAAAGTTTCGCTACTCGAAAGAGCCCCTAAGAGCAACGGGCGATCGTAAGACAATGAAACATTGTGAAAACGCTTGTAAGTACATGCGGAAAGGAAATAACATGTTTTACTCTCCTCATGAGATGGTGGCAGTTGTTAATTCCTTACCACGAGCTAGGAGAATAACAAATGATACACAGAGTAGTTATCACTAAAGTTTCGCTACTTGAAAGAGCCCCTAAGAGCAACGGGCGATCGTAAGGCAATGAAACATTGTGAAAACGCTTGTAAGTACATGCGGAAAGGAAATAACATGTTTTACTCTCCTCATGAGATGGTGGCAGTTGTTAATTCCTTACCACGAGCTAGGAGAATAACAAATGATACACAGAGTAGTTATCACTAAAGTTTCGCTACTTGAAAGAGCCCCTAAGAGCAACGGGCGATCGTAAGGCAATGAAACATTGTGAAAACGCTTGTAAGTACATGCGGAAAGGAAATAACATGTTTTACTCTCCTCATGAGATGGTGGCAGTTGTTAATTCCTTACCACGAGCTAGGAGAATAACAAATGATACACAGAGTAGTTATCACTAAAGTTTCGCTACTTGAAAGAGCCCCTAAGAGCAACGGGCGATCGTAAGACAATGAAACATTGTGAAAACGCTTGTAAGTACATGCGGAAAGGAAATAACGTGTTTTACTCTCCTCATGAGATGGTGGCAGTTGTTAATTCCTTACCATGTGACGACTATCTTAAACCACTACTGCCTGCAACCACGCGTAATATTGCTCTACTACAGCCCGAAGCATCTCAGGTGGGATGATTGCTACCTCCATCGCTATGCTCATCTTCAACCTCCAACATGTGCTAGCGTCCCGTTGATAAACTCTGTCCTTCAGCTACCCCACAGCCAGAAATCACGAGTTTTCAAATCTGATGATCTCGGTGGCCACGCAGTTTGGAACCAGCGGCGCTTTTCTCCAAATGAGTTACGGAGTAACCGAGTGTCGTCACGAGCAATGTGAGATTGAGCTCCATCGTGTATCAAAACAATTGAATGAAAAAGCACCTCTCTCCCGCAGAGCGGGGATCACATATTGGCGAAGCAGATCGCAGTAGCGTGTGGCATTTACGCTGCATGTCGTTGGTCTTCGGGGTCCGAGGTTCTCAAAGAAAAATGGCCCAACATGAAGTTTGCCGTGAAGCCACATCACACAATGACGCGTTCGTTACGCAAGGGGCTCTTTCTGAACGTTCGTTGAGGGTGATGATCCCCAAACGCGACAATTTCAAGTTGGTTGGTTGGTTTGGGGAAGGAGACCAGACAGCGTGGTCATCGGTGTCATCGGATTAGGGAAGGATGGGGAAGGAAGTCGGCCGTGCCCTTTCAGAGGAACCATCCTGGCATTTGCCTGGAGTGATTGGGTAAATCACGGAAAACCTAAATCAGGATGGCCGGACGCGGGATTGAACCGTCGTCCTTCCGAATGCGAGTCCAGTGTGTAACCACTGCGCCACCTCGCTCGGTCAATTTCGAGTGATCACTGCCCAAGTGAGTGTAAAGCGCGCTTCTTCAATCCACAAAAAGTTGCAAAGCCACATGTCGTCAACGTCAACCGTTGAAGAATCGCAAGAAATAAGTCTAAGCGAATGGCTGCGTCACCTGGCAAAAGTTGGCGAGTAGTGAGAATTTTTTACGGATACCATGTCACAACTTTTCGCTGTATTTTGTGAACTGTGAACCATGGTATGTTCAGCTCTCGTGACACAGCCCGTGCACTGCTTGGAGACTGCACATTCCGTCCAGCATCCTCAGTCACGGCAGTGGTAAACCCAGCGAGGTGACGAGTGGTTAGCACACTGAGCTCGCATTCAGGAGGATGGCGGCTCACATCGGCGACCAGCCATTCAGATGTAGTTTTACCCTGGTTTCCATAAACATCTCCAGGCAAACTCCGGGATCGTTCCTGTGCAAGGGCACCACCGATTTCCTTTCCCATTCTTCACACAATCCGAGCTTGTGCTTCGTCCCTAATGACTCGACGTCGACGGACTTTGGTTGGTTGGTTGGTTGGTCTGTGGGAGGAGGCCAAACAGCGAAGTTATTGGTCCCACGGGATTAGGGAAGAGTGGGAAGGGAGCCCTTTCAAAGGAACCATCCAGGAATTTACCTGAGGCGATTTAGGGAAATCACAACAGGACTTTAAAGCTAGTCTTCCTTTCTTTTTCATTTTGGCAGTAGTAACTTCAGCGATTTGTAGCGCAATTACTCGTCGATCTCTGCCAAGAGCAATTCCCAAAGCACCAGATAATTCAGACTTCTGAATCCCGTTCTTCTTCCCTGGGGCAGGAAAGGGGCCTCTCCGTATTCCTATAATGGGTCGACACCTGCGAAGAACAGAAGCACTACTGAGCGAGGTGATGCGGTGGCTAGCTCACTGGACTAGCATTCGGGAGGTCGACGGTTGAATCCCATGTCTGGCCATCCTGATTTAGGTTTTCCATGGTTTCACTAAATCACTAGAGGCAAATGCCAGGATGGTTCCTTCGAGAGTGCATGGCCAACTTCCCCGTCCTTTCCTGATCCAATCAGAACGATGACCTCGCTGTTGGTCTCCTCCCCCAAAAACAACCCAACCAAAAACAACAACAACAGAAGCGCTACTGCTGCTATTTTAATAAAGTGGCACTCCTGCTATTATTTTAATACAGCAGCTTTACGAGTACAGTCATGCTCATCTTGTCCAGACCATCTGTAACAGTAACACACACTGGTGCTTGTGTTTCAACACTATGTCGAGGTACCAGTAGCGGTGCCTAACGGCAAGTAATGACACTAACACTACTAACAACGCGAATACAGCAGTGCACAGTCTAACATCATTCTTATTAAGTTGTTTACACATCTTTTTCAGCCACCCCCCCTTACCCTGCCCCCTCCCCCACCCACTCCTTTGAACGGTAGGTGGTCCTTACCCCACAGCAATAATTTCCAGACAGTAAGGGATATGTGTATCAAATTTGGTTGTATTCCTTTCTTTTTCTTTTTGGCAGTAGTAACTTCAGCGATTTGTAGCGCAATTAGTCGCCGACCTCTGACAAGAGCAATTCCAAAATCTTCAGATAATTCAGACTTCAAAATTCTGTTCCTCATCCCTGGTGTGGGAAAGGGGACTCTCCGTATTCCTTTAATGAGTCGATACCCGCGAAGTACAGAAGCACTTCTGCTGTTATTTTAATAAAGTAGCACTACTGCAGTAATTTTAATACAGCAGCTTTACGAGCACAGCCCTGCTCATCTTGTCCAGACCGTGTACAACAGTAACGCACACCGGTGTTTGCATTTCAACCCTACGTCGAGGTACCAGTAGAGATGTCCAATGGCAAGTAATTACACTAACACTACTAACAACGCAAATACTGCAGCGCACAGTCTAACATCTTTCGTATTATGTTGTTTACATATCTTTTTCAGCCCCCCCCCCTTCCTAGGTAGTTCTTACCTCACAGCTTTAATTTCCAGACAGTAAGCGATATGTGTACTAAGTTTGTTTGTATTCGGTTGAGTGGTTCAGAAGCAGATTTGAAACATTAAGATATACGTACGTCCATTTTTATAATACGTACGGACCAGCAGCGCGGTAGGTACCTCAACGAGCTACGAGTTCTTCTCCGTCAAGTACTCCTAATTAATTTCCGAGCTGGCATAGAAGTGCTGCGGCACTCGTACAAAGCAACGTACTCCCCGGGTGATGTAATGTTTCTTTTGCGAGTTGCTGCTCATCGCAGAGTTATACGCAGGCAGAGCGGACAATGTGTGACTCTGCGGGACACGAAGCGGGAAGGGAAGCTCGTGTTGGCCGGTGGGCTGAAATACTGCGGCCAGCAGCCACAGCGACGGTTTTTCGCAGGAGAGCCGCTAAGCGCGCCGGGCAGGTGGGGGGACGCAGCCGTGCCGTAAATTCAGGGCCCAATATTCCCTGTTAAACGACACCGGAGAACGCGTAAATCTGCAGCACGGTGCCCAGCGCAGCGCCGCGCCGCCATATTCGTACCAGTGGCCAGCAGCGCAAGAAATGTAGCCACTGCCTCCACAGCACGTCTGATACGATAGTTGCGCAGCAGTATGTTTCTGCAAAATGGCCTGCGTGTCTTCGTATTTGGTAATGTTTCTCCCTAAGCAATTCACCACTTTGGTGGCCCACTGTACTTATTACACTACTTGCCATTAAAATTGCTACACCAGGAAGAAATGCAGATGATAAACGGGTATTCATTGGACACATATATTATACTAGAACTGACATGTGATTACATTTTCACGCAATTTGGGTGCATAGATCCTGAGAAATCAGTACCCAGAACAACCACTTCTGGCCGTAATAACGACCTTGATACGCCTGGGCATTGACTCAAACAGAGCTTGGATGGCGTGTACAGGTACAGCTGCCCATGCAGCTTCAACACGATACCACAGTTCATCAAGAGTAGTGGTTGGCGTATTGTGACGAGCCAGTTGCTCGGCCACCATTGACCAGATTTTTTCAGTTGGTGAGAGATCTGGAGAATGTGCTGGCCAGGGCAGCAGTCGAACATTTTCTGTATCCAGAAAGGCCCGTACAGGATCTGCAACATGCGGTCGTGCATTATCCTGATGAAATGTAGGGTTTCGCAGGGATCGAATTAAGGATAGAGCCACGGATCGTAACACATCCGAAATGTAACGTCCACTGTTCAAAGTGCAGTCAATGCGAACAAGAGGTGACCGAGACGTGTAACCAATGGCACCCCATACCATCACATCGGGTGATACGCCAGTATGGTGATGACGAATACACGCTTCCAATGTGGGTTCACCGCGATGTCGCCAAACACGGATGCGTCCATCATGATGCTGTAAACAGAACCTGGATTCATCCGAAAAAATGACGTTTTGCCATTCGTGCACCCAGGTTCGTCGTTGAGTACACCATCGCAGGCGCTCCTGTCCTGTGATGCAGCGTCAAGGGTAACCGCAACCATGGTCTCCGAGCTGAAAGTCCACGCTGCTGCAAACGTCGTCGAACTGTTGGTGCAGATGGTTGTTGTCTTGTAAACGTCCCCATCTGTTGACTCAGGGATCGAGACGTGACTGCACGATCCGTTACAGCCATGCGGATAAGATGCCTGTCATCGCGACTGCTAGTGATACGAGGCCGTTGGGATCCAGCACGGCGTCCCTCCTGAACACACCGGTTCCATATTCTGCTAACAGTCATTGGATCTCGACCAACGCGAGCAGAAATGTCGCGATACGATAAACCGCAATCGCGATAGGCTACAATCCGACCTTTATCAAAGTCGGAAACGTGATGGTACGCATTTCTCCTCCTTACATGAGGCATCACAACGTTTCACCAGGCAACGCCGGTCAACTGCTGTTTGTGTGTGAGAAATCGTTTGGAAACTTTCCTCATGTCAGCAGGTGATAGGTGTCGCCACCGGCGCCAGCCTTGTGTGAATGCCTTGAAAAGATAATCATTTTGCATATCACAGCATCTTCTTCCTGTCGGTTAAATTTTGCGTCTGCAGCATGTCATCTTCGTGGTGTAGCAATTTTAATGGCCAATAGTGTATTTTGCAAGCTAATAGGAGCATTCAAAGAATAACAGCTATGGCCTGCTGATAGCAACTTAGACAATTTGAATGTCAGCATCACCTTGAGTGATTGTCTTCGAGTGATAGCTAGCCAGGCAGCCGGTCGACCTCGCCGGCCGGAGTGGCCGTGCTGTTCTAGGCGCTACAATCTGGAGCCGAGCGACCGCTACGGTGGCAGGTTCGAATCTTGCCTCGGGCATGGATGTGTGTGATGTCCTTAGGTTAGTTAGGTTTAATTAGTTCTAAGTTCTAGGCGACTGATGACCTTAGAAGTTAAGTCCCATAGTGCTCAGAGCCATTTGAACCATTTGGTCGACCTCGTGGCAGACTTGATAAGTTGCCACTCCACGCCACGTCTTGTTCTTGCTGCTCACTTCTTTTCAGTCAGTACTTTCCTTGCAAGTGATACGTTACCCCAGAAAATTACGAGAGCTATTCGGAAAGTACTGTCCTATCAGTCGCGAAATGGAAACCACAGCGAAAATCCGATGGAGCGTTGCACAGATGTGTTGGGCAGTGCCTCTAGTATGCCCGTAGATCGCATTACGTCGCTCGTTTCAGTGCTGAGCACGTAAAGATGCTTAGATAAATAATGTCTCCCGGCCACTATGAAGGCCTGGGGAGAGATTTCGGCTGATGCAGTGTAGCCCACAAAACATAACTGTCATGCGTTTCCTTCTTCATGACAATTATTGGCGCAGTCTTCAGGGGCAATGAAGATGATCGTGCAACATTTTAGATAGGAAGTGTTTGATGACCCATAAGACAGCCAGTAATTGGCTCCCCCTGAGTTTCATTTCTGCTCACACGAACCGTTGGTGATGAAGACAACATTCTGGCACAGACTACGAGCTGTAGAACAGGATGGAGAATTGAGGGAAACACGGGCGGCTGCCGTCTATGACGAGGTTTTTCGAAAGTTGGTACAACGCTAGAACAGACGTCTAAGTCAGAGCGGCGACTATAGAGAGAAGTAGTTGGTATAGTTAGTTAACTGTTTCAAATAAAACGTTTTTGATTTCCACTGTGGCTTCCATTTCGCGACCGATCGGATCTTTCTTCCATAATAGCCTTCATATTCCCTAACGTATTATTGAATGAAAATACGCAAAATACGTTACTAAGTTAATTCCCTTGTTGCCAAGATTAGCAATTACACGAAGAGCAAAAGAAGCTGAAATTAACTGTTGGAGAAGAGCAGTAATATGCTTCTTGCAGTTCAAGTTTTCATCAATATGCAGAACCAAAAATTTGCAGCATTCTACCGTATTTACTGACTCTTGCTCAGGTACTGCATCGTTGTTGGTATGACTCTGTATGTTATACAGAACTGGAAAGAGTGTGATTTTTTCTTCAGAATTTAGCGAGAGTCCATTTTCTCGGAGCCAGTTAATAGTTCTTAGGAAAACTTAACAGGGATCTCTTCTGCTGCTTTCTCTGTAAGGGAATTTTATAACGCTAGCGTCGTCTGCAGAAGTACCAATCCTGTCTGCAGAATTACCATTCAACAGGATGTATATCATTTACATAGGTAAGGAATACGAGTGGGTCCAAAATTGAATCCTACGGGACTCCCTTTGTGATGTCTACCCATTACGAAGTGACAAGATAGACTTTAACATCTGTTGTCCTTACTGCCATGGTTTTCCAAAACATTCGAAAAAGTAATGCACTCAAGAGTGGCCCGCCCGGTTAGCCGTGCGGTCTAACTCACTGCTTTCCGAGCGGAAACGCGTGCCCATCCTCGGACACATCTGCCTAGCGGATTAGAGTCGAGGTCAGGTGTGCCGGCAAGTCTGTGGATGGTTTTTAGGCGGTTTTCCATCTGCCTCGGCGAATGCGGGCTGGTTCCCCTTATTCTGCGTCAATTACAATATATCGGTGATTGGTGCGCAAACACTTTCTCCACGTACACGTACACACACTGGTGTTACACTCGTCCGGTATGAGATGTTCGGGGTCGGGCGGGGGGTGGCGGGTGGGGGGGGGGGGGGGGTGTCCACTGGGGGCCGAAGCGCACAATGTGGTGTGGAGCGGCGGTGGGGTGAGCGGACTGTTATAGCCTGTTGTGGGGTTCTGAACCACTGAAGGCTACGGCGGGGTCGAAGCCTCTTCGTCGTTTCTAGGTCCCCAGTTCCATAGAATGCAATACAATAATCAAGAGTGGTCTCACACTTGAGCAGGAACAATTTACTTGGTATTTCACAGTTTGAGTTCCACTAGGTTTGCTCTACGGAGAATTCTGTTTATACGTTTGTTCATAAAATAGTACTGACCGTAAATAATAAAACATTGTTGGCAAGTAAAGGAACCACCCATAGATAAACGCTTTATTTAAGTGAGAAAACAGGATTCTTGATACCATTTTGTACAAGAAAATCATTATTTAACCCTCAGCGACAGTTTTATACAGCGGTTTGACGAAAAAAAATCACCAGTACGTAAACGATATAACTTGGAACAGTGTGTCAGTCACTGACAAATCACGTGAACCACTGTGGTGTAATCGGTGATAAGCATAGGAAGCGATAGTGACGAGAAGCCACTGGACGCGATACCGGCGTAATTCCCCACATCACAGACTTAGTGGCCTGCCGGCCGCGGTGGCCGTGCGGTTCTGGCGCTGCAGTCCGGAACCGCGAGGCTGCTACGGTCGCAGGTTCGAATCCTGCCTCGGGCATGGGTGTGTGTGATGTCCTTAGGTTAGTTAGGTTTAAGTAGTTCTAAGTGCTACGGGACTTATGACCTAAGATGTTGAGTCCCATAGTGCTGAGAGCCATTTGAACCATTTTTGAACTTAGTGGCCTGGGACGTCGAGAGAAGTGGGCACGCGGCGAGGTAGTGAAGGTCGAGATAGTGGAGCAAATAACATGGAAGTGCTGTAGAAATATTGAAATAATCGATTATTTTTGCAGGACTGTCGAGAGCACAAGATGGGTGTGACTGTTCAATAGGAAAATTATCGAACAAGTTCTATGCGAGACTGTGACAGTAGTCGAAATGGTTCTCTTGGTAGGCAGCAGGTGGCCAACTGGTCTCTCTGCGGAATATGCTAATATGTGCGGCATTCACATGTGACAGTCACCCGTTGTCGAGCGTGAGGGCGGTCGTATTGTGTACTAAACACGTCGTAGGCCCTACAGGTATACGTCTGCCGTCCGACTAATGGACTCTGTGCTGCATTCTGTCCCCGTCCCGCACCATTAGTGGGAGACTTGTAGCAGTCGGACTAGGGAATTGTCCTTCACTGTGCAGGTTGCTGTTAACACCACAACACAAACGGCTGCGTTTGGAGTGGTGCCACTTCAAGGAAGTGTGGACCGCTGATGAATGGCGTCACCGTGTGCTCAGCAACGAACCGCGTTTCTGAACTACACACGATGACCATCTTTGGCGAATAAGAAAAAAAAAATGTTCAAATGTGTGTGAAATCTTATGGGACTTAACTGCAAAGGTCATCAGTCCCTAAGCTTACACACTACTTAACCTAAATTATCCTAAGGACAAACACACACACCCATGCCCGAGGGAGGACTCGAACCTCCGCCGGGACCAGCCGCACAGTCCATGACTGCAGCGCCCTAGGCCGCTCGGCTAATCCCGCACGGCGGCGAATAAGACGGCGACATGGTGAGACGTCCCGTTGTTCCAGTGTTCTGACGAAGCGCTGCGGTATTACTCCTGCCCTTATTGTGTGGGGAGCCATCTGGTATGACTTGAGGTCACGGCTGGTAGTGATTGAAGGAACTCTGACTGCACAACGAACGTATTGGGTCTTCATGTGTTTCCTCTCATCAATCAATATCGTGGTGCCATTTTTCAACAGAACAATACTCGTTCTGTGGACGAGTATTGTTATGTTGAACAATGGCACCACGATATGTGTGCCAGAACTACAATCGTTCGGCCATAATTCTGGGATCTTTGATCTGGAAGTTGGATTTTTGGGATTACAAGATATCAAATATTAGTTCACTTTATGACATGAATGAAAAAAAAGTTTCACATAACCTGATACGGGTTGCTTGAATATTTAAAATGTCATTGATGCACACTATCGAACTCTTCTCTTGACGGAAAATGTTCAAAATTCATAAAAGTACATATCCATCTGAGACGTGCTCGATAATGTAGACTGCTTCCGCTGATGTCACGAACTGAATAGAGCGCTTCCAGGCTTGGCTCTATATTAACCTCTGTACGACGGTGCTTCTGTGCGGAGAGGAGAGGCGTTCCTTCTTCAGCCACTCGTTGTGGACTGCAGCGAGATATTGCTAATGCCTGTGGTATCGATGTGCATTGATGACTTTGATGTGATCTCTGGATAATTCCACAGTATGACGTAATTGAGTGATGAGATTTTCACTCTGCAGCGGAGTGTGCGCTGATATGATACTTCCTGGCAGATTAAAACTGTGTGCTTGACCGAGACTCGAACTCGGGACCTTTGCCTTTCGCGGGCAAGTGCTCTACCATCTGAGCTACCGAAGCACGACTCACGCCCCGCCCTCACAGCTCTACTTCTCCCAGTACCTCGTCTCCTACTTTCCACACTTTATAGAAGCTCTCCTGCGAACCTTGCAGAACTAGCACTCCTGAAAGAGAGGAAAGCTTCTGTAAAGTTTGGAAGGTAGGAGACGAGGTACTGGCAGAAGTAAAGAAGTGCAGACGGGGCGTGAGTCGTGCTTGGGTAGCTCAGTTGATAGAGCACTTGTCCGCGAAAGGCAAAGGTCCCGAGTTCGAGTCTCGGTCCGGCACACAGTTTTAATCTGCCAGGAAGTTTCATATCAGCGCACACTCCGCTGCAGAGTGAAAATCTCATTCTGGAAACATCCCCCAGGCTGTGGCTAAGCCATGTCTCCGCAATAATGTTTCTTTCAGGAGTGCTAGTTCTGCAAGGTTCGCAGGAGAGCTTCTGTAAAGTTTGGAAGGTAGGAGACGAGATACTGGCAGACGTGAAGCTGTGAGGACGGGGCGTGAGTCGTGCAGGGGTAGCTCAGTTGGTAGAGCACTTGCCCGCGAAAGGCAAAGGTCCCGAGTTCGAGTCTCGGTCCGGCACACAGTTTTAATCTGCCAGGAAGTTTCATAGTTGAGTGATGTTGAGGAACTCCTGTGGCCAGCAAGATGCATAGATCTGTTCCCAATAGAACATCAGTGGGACTAGCCAGGACATCAGCTCCATCTCAGTACCAGTAAGCAGGACATCAAGAACTAGTTAGCACAATTGTGAGCCAGTTTGCCTCGGGATACCTTTTCCAAACGAGGCAGTGCACGCATCCAGGCCGGATGGGATGGCAAGTTACAGTGATAAGCGGGTTCATACTGCCAACTTCTTTGAAAATTCGGCAAGATTCTGCAGTCACTGAGATAATGTCACATACCTACTCAAACCATGAAGCTGTATTTCATTTCCTCCTCCTCTACAGAGTCAGACAGTGCAAATGAAAAAAGTACGAGGGTCACTCCCAAAGAAATGCGCACTATTTTTGTAAAAATACAGTTATCATTTTCCGTGTGTGAAAGTTTTACAGCGCTTAGATACATCCTTCCCGCTTGGTTTCAAACTTAGTTCAACCTGTTCCCGTGAGTGGCGCCGTCACAGCATGTCTTCAAGATAGCTGCTACACTTGACGTTCGTTAGAAGCAACGTGCTGTCATAGAAGTCCTGTGCTGTGTAAACGAGACAGTGGGAAACATCCACAAGAGGTTGAGAAAGGTGTGTGGAGTTGCCGCTGTTGATCGCAGTACAGTTAGTCGGTGGGCAAGCAGGTTACGTGATCAATGCGGGCACGGCAATATTGAGGATTGTCCTCGCAGCGGCAGACCTCGTACTGCACACACTCCAATGTGCAGAGAGTTAACGAATTGGTGACTGCTGACAAACGCATCACAGTGAACGAATTGTCACGCTACGATGGGATAGGCGAAGGAAGTGTTTGCAGAATACTGAAAGTGTTAGCGTTAAAAAAGATTTGTGCCAGGTGGGTCCTCAGGATGTTGACAGTGGCTCACAAAGAAACAAGAAAAACGGTATGCAGCGAACTTTTGGAACGGTACGAGAATGGTGGAGATGAATTTCTTGGAAGAATTGTGACAGGTGATGAAACATGGCTCCATCATTATTCACCAGAGACGAAGAGGCAATCAATGGAGTGGCATCATGAAAATTCACCCAAGAAAAAAAAAATTCAAAACCACACCTTCTCCTGCAAAAGTTATGGCTACGGTGTTTTTCGATTCCGAAGGACTCTTGCTCGTGGACATCATGCCAAATGGAACCACCATAAATTCTGATGCATATGTGACGACACTGAAGAAACTTCAAGCTTGAAAGAGTCATGTTCTACCACATCGGCAAAAACAGGATGTTTTGCTGTTGCACGACAATACACGGCCACATGTTAGTCAAAAAACCACGGAAGCGATCACAAAACTCGGATGGACAACACTGAAACACTCGCCTTACGGTCCTGACCAGGCTCCATGTGACTGTCATCTCTTTGGGAAACTGAAAGACTCTGTTCATGGAACAAGGTTTGAAGATGATGACTCCCCTGTGCAAGCTGCTAAACAGTGGCTACAACAGGTTGGTCCAGAATTTTACCGTGCAGGTATACAGGCGCTGGTTCCAAGATGGTATAAGTCAGTTGGGAGGGATGGAAATTATGTGGAGAAATGAAAATATTGTTCCTAAAGGATGTATCTACACACTGTAAAACTTTCAATCATGTACAATAAAGCATGGATTTTTTAAAAAAATAGTGTGTGTTTCTTTTGGAGTGACCCTCGTATAAGTTCGGTTTCTTTTGGATACCCTTCAGATCTTTCCTGGAGGAGAGAACGTTAGTACATGGTTGAGAAGGTGGATGTGTAGAAATGGTAGTGCTGGTGCCTAATGCCAACTAGCGGCTGGTTCTGTATTGACGCAGAGTGTGGGACGCGTCTGCTAGCCCACAAGAGCACGCAGTATCTCCCCTTGTAGCTGACCGTGTATGGCCGCTGCTTCATCGTAGCCGCGGGCCAGTGATGCGCTGCCATTGTGTGGCACGTACTGTACTGTACTGTACACAGCTTGTGACGCTACCTCTCGGCAACCGCCTGTGGCTTCTCTGTTGTAGGCGCTGTGGCTGGCTGCATGACCTACCGACACTGTAATATCACTGACATTTTTCACGGAAATTTGCAGCCATTCGCTCAGCAGCAGTCTCAACCTACATAGACCGACAGAAGTATTGGAATAATATAATACTCGTACTTTACTGAGGTTATGCATGTCATCGGATACCTCCTAATATCGTGCGACATCCTTTTGCCGTGAGTAGCGTAGCAACTCGACGTGGCATGGACTTGGAAGTCCCATGCAGAAATATTGAGCCATTCTGCCTCTACAGCCGTTCGTAATTGCTAAAGAGTTGCCGGTGCAGGATTTTGTCCAGAACTGACCTCTCGATTATGTCCTATATATTTTCTATGGGATTTATCTCGGGCGTTAAGGTTGGCCAAATCATTCGCTTGAATTGTCTAGAATCTTCTTCAAACCAGTCGCGAACGATTATGGTCCGGTAACATAGCGCGTTGTGATCTACACTCCTGGAAATGGAAAAAAGAACACATTGACACCGGTGTGTCAGACCCACCATACTTGCTCCGGACACTGCGAGAGGGCTGTACAAGCAATGATCACACGCACGGCACAGCGGACACACCAGGAACCGCGGTGTTGGCCGTCGAATGGCGCTAGCTGCGCAGCATTTGTGCACCGCCGCCGTCAGTGTCAGCCAGTTTGCCGTGGCATACGGAGCTCCATCGCAGTCTTTAACACTAGTAGCATGCCGCGACAGCTTGGACGTGAACCGTATGTGCAGTTGACGGACTTTGAGCGAGGGCGTATAGTGGGCATGCGGGAGGCCGGGTGGACGTACCGCCGAATTGCTCAACACGTGGGGCGTGAGGTCTCCACAGTACATCGATGTTGTCGCCAGTGGTCGGCGGAAGGTGCACGTGCCCGTCGACCTGGGACCGGACAGCAGCGACGCACGGATGCACGCCAAGACCGTAGGATCCTACGCAGTGCCGTAGGGGACCGCACCGCCACTTCCCAGCAAATTAGGGACACTGTTGCTCCTGGGGTATCGGCGAGGACCATTCGCAACCGTCTCCATGAAGCTGGGCTACGGTCCCGCACACCGTTAGGCCGTCTTCCGCTCACGCCCCAACATCGTGCAGCCCGCCTCCAGTGGTGTCGCGACAGGCGTGAATGGAGGGACGAATGGAGACGTGTCGTCTTCAGCGATGAGAGTCGCTTCTGCCTTGGTGCCAATGATGGTCGTATGCGTGTTTGGCGCCGTGCAGGTGAGCGCCACAATCAGGACTGCATACGACCGAGGCACACAGGGCCAACACCCGGCATCATGGTGTGGGGAGCGGTCTCCTACACTGGCCGTACACCACTGGTGATCGTCGAGGGGACACTGAATAGTGCACGGTACATCCAAACCGTCATCGAACCCATCGTTCTACCATTCCTAGACCGGAACTTGCAGTTCCAACAGGACAATGCACGTCCGCATGTATCCCGTGGCACCCAACGTGCTCTAGAAGGTGTAAGTCAACTACCCTGGCCAGCAAGATCTCCGGATCTGTCCCCCATTGAGCATGTTTGGGACTGGATGAAGCGTCGTCTCACGCGGTCTGCACGTCCAGCACGAACGCTGGTCCAACTGAGGCGCCAGGTGGAAATGGCATGACAAGCCGTTCCACAGGACTACATCCAGCATCTCTACGATCGTCTCCATGGGAGAATAGCAGCCTGCATTGGTGCGAAAGGTGGATATACACTGTACTAGTGCCGACATTGTGCATGCTCTGTTGCCTGTGTCTATGTGCCTGTGGTTCTGTCAGTGTGATCATGTGATGTATCTGACCCCAGGAATGTGTCAATAAAGTTTCCCCTTCCTGGGACAATGAATTCACGGTGTTCTTATTTCAATTTCCAGGAGTGTATAAAAGTTCCATTACTGACTGGGAGCTTGATATACATCAACGGCTGCAAGTGGTGTCGAGGTAACTGAGCAAACCATTTCCAGTCTGTAATCGATTCAACTGGACCAGAGGACACAGTCCATTCCATGTAAACACAGCCCACGCCATTATGGAGCCACCACTAGCGTGCACAGTACCTTGTTGACAGTTTGGATCCATGGCTTCGTGTGGTCTGCACCACCCTCGAACCCTACCATCAGCTCTTACCAACTGAAATCTGACATCATTTCACCATGCTGAGGTTTCCCAGTTACCTAGGGTGGACTCGATACGGTCTCGAGCTCAGCAGACGATGTCATGCTGTTAGCAAAGGCGCTTGAGTCCGTTGTTTGCTGCCATAACCCAATAACGCCACATTTCGCCACACTGTCCTAACGGATACGTGAGTCGTACGTCCCACATTGATTTCTGCAGTTATTTACAGCAGTGTTGCTTGTCTGTTAGCACTGACGCCTCTACGTAAACGCAGCCGCTCTCGGTCGTTAAGTGAAGGCCGTCGGCTATAGGTAATGCTTGAAATGTGGTATTCTTGGCACACTCTTGACACTATGGATTTCTGAATATTGAATTCCCTAATGATTTCCGAAATGGAATGTCCCACGTGTCTAACTCTAGAGACCATTCCGCATGTACAGTATTTTAATTAACGCCGTGCGGCGATCATCATTTCGGGAAGCATTCCACATGAATTCTATTGCTTGAGCCTTGTTTCGCAGTTACGCAGGGTCAGCCATCTTTAATCGGATTCGACATGTTAATGTTCAAGGGATGGCCGGATGCCCTTCCTGCCACCACCCCGTACGCCCCGGGACGGATTTAGTGTACCCCAACTGTCTGCGTCGAGTGTAATCCTTGGAATAGTACGAATGTGTTCAAACTACTGCGAGCCGGTTAACTGAGGCGAAACATGGGGACCAGCCCGGTATTCACCTAGTGCCTAAAAACCACATCCAGTCTGGCCGGCACATAGGCCCTCGTCGTTAATCCGCCGGGCGGATTCGATCCGCGGCTGGCGCGCCTACCCGAGTCCAGGAAGCAGCGTGTTAGCGCTCTCGGCTACCCTGGCGGGTCAAGCATTCCACTTGCATCGCCTGAGTCATTTGACAGCTCCGCCAACGTACTTCGCTTTTCTACCTTGAATATGCGATACTATCCCCATCTGCATATGTGCATATCACTAGTCAATGACTTTTGTGACCTCAGTGTATTTGTTATAAACAACTTGATATTTATTGAGCAGTGTTGAATCTATGTATATATAAACATTACTAATGTGTGTCTCAGAAACATTTAAAATATCATTATTCATGAATTTACCACACAATCCATACTGTATTTATCGGAGGAAGGAGGAAGGAGGTTAGTGTTGAAAGGTGGCTACACTGAGCCAATGCGCCAGAGATTGCGCCAAAGAGTATTATTCAGCCGCCTCCACAGTGCTTGGGGAGAGCTCGTAGTAGTCAGTGCCTGTCGAGGTCTCGTGGTAGTCAGTGCTTGTTAAGAACTCGTAGCAGAGAGTGTTTGTTGAGATGTGCTAGTAGGCAGTGCTTGCTGATATGTGATACTGAAGAGTCTTGTTGAGATGTGGTAGTAGAGAGTCGGTGTGGAGATATGTTGTAAGGATTAGAGTGATTTTCATCAATATAAATGAGGTAACAAACTCCGTTTCTTTTTTTCTCATTATTTCAATGTCCTGAATAATGCGTCATTACAGGTTCAGTCAACAAAGCATCTGGCTTGTGTTCTTGTATTAGAGTGTAATTCTGGTTTTCTTACGCAATTATAGTATTTCTATTTTTTAATTACTTCAGTATAAATGATATTTAAAATTTCTTGTCTTGTTGAAGAAGAACCGTGCCAGATGTGTACGTTGAGTCACACTCCCACACACAGAACAATTACACTTGTGCTTTGGGTTCGTAGGTTTTATAGTTGCTGGGGACTTAATTAATTAATTGTGTTAACGAAAATTTTCATTTCATTCTTTGTTGTTGTTCTATGCAGTCAGATTGCGGACAAATACTAGTCAGGGCCAACCGATTACGAGACACAGCGTAATCGAGCATACAGCTACTAAAAATATTTGCATTTTATTTAATTAAGCCCCCATGCAGTGTTTAACGTTCCGTCGACAACGAGGTCATTAGAGACGGAGCGCAAGCTCGGGTTAGGGAAGGATGGGGAAGGAAATCGGCCGTGCCCTTTCAAAGGAACCATCCCAGCATTTGCCTGAAACGATTTAGGGAAATCACGGAAAACCTAAATCAGGATGGCTGGAGACGGGATTGACTGTATTTATCCTGCGGTTCCAGGACCACATAAGTTTTCAAATTTACCCAAACGAGCAATGGTTGGATCCATGCTTTATGCCCCCACCACACAGCAGTTGTATTCATGTTGTGTTCGAAGAAGTTGCTCGAAGTTGTGGTAAGCGTTCACAAGTGAAATGGGGCATAAAGGTAAGGCGACAACAGTGGAAGATAGAAATGTTGTAATTAATCTGAACAAAAAACACAAATCCCCCTCCGAAATTTCCAGCGCAGTCCTGTCAGAATAAGCAAAACTACGGTATTTTCCACTCTTCAGTGCTTCAAACAGACTGACGGTGTTACCAATAAGCCAAGATGTGGCTCTCCTTCTAAACCTGCTGCTAGAGACAGGAGCAAATAATAAAAATGGTGAAAGGAGATGGAATGTGAGAACAAAGAAAACCTTGACCCATATTCTGTACTCTGGTTCACGTAGTTGATTAGGAAATGATTATTACTTCCAACAGAACAAAAATCCAAAGCGCAATGCTGAAACTGTGAGGTTTGGCATTCTGTACAACATTCCTCACACGTTGAAGATACCACCCCAATCACCGAATTTAAATCGTGTAGAGAACATCTGGAATGAATTCGAAGGTTGTGCTGGAAATGTCACATTAGTAGTACCATCTGAAAGAAAATGTTCAGAGTGGAGAAATATAGACTCTGCAGTCACCAAAACACATGTGCAGTCAATTTCGAAAATTCTTATGGCGATAATTTGTAGGAAGGGAATGACAAATAAATACTAGCTGTTCTCTGTTCGAGAACTTATGTAAAGATGTAAACGAACAATCTTCGTTCTGTCTGATGATGGAAATATGTCACACTTGCTTTTCGTGAATTTATATGTGTAGCAGTAGACTCAGCTGTATTTTGAACCAGTTGCATTTATGTTCACTTTCTTTGCGTAACCATACGAATGATGGAACTAGTAAACTTGTTTATGTTCGAAAACTTATATTGGCCTCTGTACATATAGGGACGTATTGCACAATAGCGGAGCATATGCACCGGTTGAGTAAAAACAGTCGGAATGTCATGCCTGCTTCACGTGCCCCACCTAACCCCGCTATTCCCTTAGCGTCTGTAGCATCAAATTTAGGGGCGAGTAGCAATCAAAAAAATTTTCAATTTGATGCTTAGAATCTAGGGGCCTGGATACCAAACGACCAGACTTCAGAAACAACGGGTAAATTCCGGATTCTTTAGTGACTCTTACTCCCATGTATAAAACGACTTCAAACGAATGATTACTTAAGAAATGAGCAAATGTTTTAAATGTTTGGCTGCATGCATATAATCGAGAAAAAGTTTAGCAAAGCTTTGAAATTATGCTTAAAGTTTTCGGAAGTCACTAAGCTCTCTCACTTGAAATACTGGATGCATACCGTCTGTGTAATTTGCTCGCCCTCAGATACGCTGTAACGAGGAGTATAAACAGTTTCTAACTCTAATGCTTGTGTTAAACCTTTAACGTAAGATTATATCTCTTAACGAGTAGGTTATGGAAGAATTTTAATTTTTAAATTCGGTCAATGTATATGAAGTACTGAAAATCAATATTTTGTTGCACCTGGAGGCCATTACGTCACATACGCAAGCTGCAGCTCGGCCTGTTTAATCATCTTAGTCATTTATTGATATACAAGAGTGGAGGCCAAAGTAACTCCCCGTTTTTAGTATATTCTCTCTCCTGAAAAAATGTAGGCATAAACTAATTTTTTTGCACAGACGTAGTTTATTATAAATATACCGTAAGCTTTCTATGTAATTTGTATGTGTATGAAATACTGAATATTCTTCTTCAAAAGATATCATATTCAACTGCTGAGCAATTGGTTAGCCCCGTATTGCGCTTGTGAACAGTGTTGCGAAACATAACTTTAATCTTAGTGAATTGCTGAATTTGAAATAGTGAAAATGAATGTAATTAAATCCCAAAACCATCTAATTGTGTACTCAGCGAAATCTGTTTAATTGAAACGCACTACCGAGGTACGTTATGAAAATTACGGAACGTGAAGTGCAGTGTCTGACTTGAAACATCCACATAATAAAATACTGTTCAACTCGGAAGAAAGTAACTGTTCACTGTAAATTAATCTGCTTACTTAGCTGACCTGAAAACCCTGATTACGTACTGTTTGCTCACAAGAATGCAAAGCTATGTCTGCCCTGAAAGAAAAATAATTTACATTTGGCTCAACGTGCTATTCTGTGTCTGATGTACAGATGTTCTCGAAAGCAAATCCAACAGCTAAAGAAAAATAATCTACTCACTACAAAATTTTTCTTTGCCTGTCACAAACAGTCTGTGGCTGCTTGCGGTGGAAGGTGCAATGCACATGCGACAAAATATTTAAAACTTAATGATGGAGGACGGTGTTATTTTAAAGAGAACCGTTCTTAAAAAAATTAAACTCTATTGTCAAAAAGACTGCAAAATTTGGCAGACTTTCACATTTACGAAATTCGCTCAGCACGAAAATTAGAGATATTTCAACCAATTGCGTTGTTGGTGACATAATGAAACACAGAGATCAAATTAACTCATCAGTATTATTACTTATCTAAGAGACAAAGATATGCTTCAGTTAGTAGTTCTGACAAAGAAGCTTTTCATTCTTCCTCGTGCATAGGTGGCCAAGATATATTTCTATTTTAGTTATTAGTCTTCTAACTGGTTTTATGCGGCCAACCTCTTCATCTCAGAGTAGCACTTGCAACTACGTCCTCAATTATTTGTCGGGTGCATCCCAATCTCTGTCTTCCTCTACAGTTTTTGCACTCTACAGCCCCCTTTAGTACCATGGAAGTCATTCCTTGATGTCTTAACAGATGTCCTATCATCCTGTCCCTTCTTATCAGTGTTTTACACGTATTCCTATGCTTTCCGATTCTGCGCGGAACCTCCTCATTCCTTACCTTTTCAGTCAACCTAATTTTCAACATTCGTCTGTAGGTCTGTGGCACCCAGTCCATCACAATACTATACACTTATATCTCACTCATTATGGCTTCTCCATCCCCCAACTAAAAAAAAAAAAAAAAAAAACCATTACTATTCCTTCACAACTCTTACACAAAACATCATTAAACAGAATTACACACATAAAATATACTGAAAGAGTATAGGTCAAGCACAAACTAGTGTCAATGTTATGTTGGCAATACTACAAAACACAAACCACGATACATACCTAGAAGTATGAAAACAAACAGAAAACAGTGGTGTGCGAAAAAGCATGATGCGTAAAACATTAAAATGCATACTTCTGCAGAGCAGCTAAAAATTAGACTACAACTATCAATGCCTGAAGAAGAAAAACGTCAAAGATGTATCAGCAGATGGAATTTCCAGAGGTACGCGAGAAATCAAGCGGAAATCGCCATAAGTAAAAACCAACATATTGTTAACGAACTGTTTTTCTATCTTAAAACAAATCAAAACGTAAATATCTTAATGACAGACCACCTCAATAACGCGGAAGGCTTCTGCGGGGAAAAAACACACCCATCTTTCGTAGTTACAACGACAGAACGATAATACCCTCAAGAATTTTAAAGCAACTACGGACAATATGGCCACGCAAGTGAATAATTTGAATTAAATATTTACAGTGGCAGAAAACGAATGAAAACCTTACAATATTACTATCTTTCCAGAACTTACAATTCAATGTGTGCTCCAGTATTTTGTAAATACTGTCTTAAACGAAAAGGTGCGTTTACGGCGACCTTCCTCAAGAACGTAACATGATCTCCGCTTATGACCTCACGGATATTATTCTCAAGTTTGCCAAGAGTTTGTAATGTGCTGTAATACACATCTCCCTTAGTCCACCCCCATAAAAAGAAATAGCATGGAATAATGTCTCAGCTTCGTCAACTTATCCAGCAACTTGCGAAGCGTTCATCAGGCCATGTCTTACTGACGAGCTGTATGGTGGTGGTGGTGGTGGTGGTGGTGGTGGGTAGTTCCATCTTACATACATAAGAGTTCATGTGACCCGCCCAATTCAGGAATTGGTGCACACAAAAAGTTTTTAAAATTTGCAGGCACCTTTCGGCGTTCTTAGTGTCTCACTTTTTCAACGTTGTCAAAAAAATGTTCAAATGTGTGTGAAATCTTATGGGACTTAACCGCTAAGGTCATCAGTCTCTAAGCGTACACACTACTTAACCTAAATTATCGTAAGGACAAACACACACACCCATGCCCGAGGGAGAACTCTAACCTGCACAGGGACCAACCGCACAGTCCATGACTGCAGCGCCTTAAACCGCTCGGCTAATACCGCGAGGCAACGGTGTCTGCCCAATAACGGCTGTTACGACGATTGATGAAAACTCTGTTACAATTATTTATGAAAACCCTAAATCCAATACAGATTCATCAGTCTACAGAATTTTTGCAAACAGGTGTGTACGATCTTCATGCCATGCCAGCGGATTTCGCGAAATTTAACAAACCTATCGTAAGCGTCTGAATCCCAAGTTTGGACAAAATGAGGCTTACACCTTAATGTAACACTTAGTGGAGAACTGCACGAACAGAATAACGTGTAATGCCACCTTCTCTTGCAGCGCGTCTTGTTAATTTTGAATGGCTTCGCTTGAACATCTTTGGCGTTGCGGCCACCTTTCTCTCTGATATCGAAGTCGGGGGGTCTCACCGATCTTTTCACATCGACGATGATTCCACTAGTCTAATTTTCTGGGGAATTTTTAACAGAAGCTTCCTGGTGGATTAAAACTGTGTACCAGATCGAGACTAGAATTCTGGACCGTTGCTATTTGCGAGCAAATGCCCTACCGACTGCGCTGCCCAAGCACGACTCAAGACCCGTCCTCACAGCTTTACTTCCAACAGTCCTCGTCTCTTTATGATCCAAACTTCACAGAAGCTCTCCTGCGAAACTTCGCAAGATTAGCACTCATAGAAGGAAGGATATTGCACAGGCGTGGCCTAGTTGCCACTTTGGGGATGATTCCAGAATGACATTTTCACTCTGCAGAGGTGTGTGTACTGATATGAAACTACCCGGCAGATTCTGTGCCGGATCGAGACTCTAACTCGGGAACTTTGATTCCACGGGCAAGTGCTCTACCAACTGAGCTGCCCTATCACGACTCACAACTGCTCCTCACAGCTTTGCTTCCACCAGTGCCTCATCTTCTAACTTCCAAACTTCACAGAATCTCGCCTACGGTAGAGCACTTGCCCGCGATAGGCGAAGATCCTGAGTTTGAGTCTCGGTCCGACACTCAGTTTTAATCTACCGGCGAATTTTACATAAGCGCACACTCCTCTGCGAATTGAAAATTTCTTTCTGGGAATTTTTAATCCTTTTTGCATCCAAAACAGCTTGTCTTCTATGCTGACACCTCTATGCAGATGGACCGGAATTATAAACTACCACACCCCAAACCTTGCTACAGTTTTCGCTCTCTCCTCAATGCTTTATCGTCCTGGAATTTCTCCGGTTTCAAATAATTATCGGAAGCTCCACAGGATTTGGAAAAACTGTGAAAAAAAACAGCTTTTCACAAAATATATAAATAACGTAGTAGATAGTGTCGGAAGTTCCATGCGGATTTTCGCGGATGATGCTGTAGTATACAGAGAAGTTGCCGCATTAGAAAATTGCAACGAAATGCAGGAAGATGTGCAGCGGACAGGCAATTGGTGCAGGGAGTGGCAACTGACCCTTAACGCAGACAAATGTAATGTATTGCGAATACATAGAGAGAAGGATCCTTTATTGTATGATTATATGATAGCGGAACAAACACTGGTAGCAGTTACTTCTGTAAAATATCTGGGAGTATGCGTACGGAACTATTTGAAGTGGAATGGTCATATAAAATTAATTGTTGGTAAGGCGGGTGCCAGGTTGAGATTCATAGGGAGAGAAAATGTAGTCCATCAACAAAGGAGGTGGCTTACAAAACACTCGTTCGACCTATACTTGAGTATTGCTCATCTGTGTGGGATCCGTACCAGGCCGGGTTGACAGAAGAGGTAGAGAAGATACAAAGAAGAGCGGCACGATTCGTCACAGGGTTATTTGGTAACCGTGATAGCGTCACGGAGATGTTTAGCAAACTCAAGTGGCAGACTCTGCAAGAGAGGCGCTCTGCATCGCGGTGTAGCTTGCTCGCCAGGTTTCGAGAGTGTGCGTTTCTGGATGAGGTATCGAATATATTGCTTCCCCCTACTTATACCTCCCGAGGAGATCACGAATGTAAAATTAGAGAGATTCGAGCGCGCACGCAGGCTTTCCGACAGTCTTTCTTCCCGCGAACCATACGCGACTGGAACAGGAAAGGGAGGTAATGACAGTGGCACGTAAAGTGCCCTCCGCCACACACCGTTGGGTGGCTTGCAGGGTATAAATGTAGATGTAGATGCAGATAGTCTAGTCTGTAACACAACTTTCATTATAAATTCAAAATGGGGTGTTACTTTCCATCCACCATGTACGTCGTATCGTCGAAAGTTTGCCTCGTGCAAGAGCTCCTTACGTGTAACTAGTGTTGTGCCTCGGCATGCTTGCTCTGCAGCGATGTTAATACTGTCCGCGGCTGACATGACGTACAAGCACACGAGCAGATGGGCAAACACAGTAGATACGAGTAGTAGTAGTGGTAGCAGTAGTAGCGGGCCACGTGTGTGTGGGGCGGCGAGATAGCGGCTGCCGTGGCGGCGCGCTGGTGAGCTACTGCGTCCGCTGCGCTCCGGCCGGACGCAGCAGATAGCGGCGCTGCCGTAATCCCCCCAGCAGACACTGAGGCCGTCGCCGCCCAGATGGACTGCCCGCTGCCTGGCGGACACAATGCCAAGGTGTCCGCCTTCACTGTCCCGGAACGTCCGGCCGACGCAACGCCTCGCCAGGGAAGTGGTAATACGGGAGGCGCCGTGGAAACTGCCTACAGCCCGACTGCAATAACCACAATATAACGAAACACTAGTCGCCTGGAAGAGCGCTGTAGGTATTGTAGAACGGGAGCTAGACGGTCATAGGACCCTTGGCCACCGACGTACACTACTGTCCATTTAAATTGCTACACCAAGAAGAAATGCAGATGATAAACGGGTATTCATTGGACAAATATATTATATTGGAACTGACGCGTGATTACATTTTCACACAATTTGGGTCCATAGGTCCTGAGAAATCAGTACCCACAACAACCACCTCTGGCCGTAATAACGGCCTTGATACGCCTCGGCATTGAGTCAGAGCTTGGATGGCGTGTACAGGTACGGCTGCCCATGCAGCTTCAACACGATACCACAGTTCATCGAGAGTAGTGACTGGCGTATCGTGACGAGCCAGTTGCTCGGCCACCATTGACCAGACGTTTTCAACTGGTGAGAGATCTGGAGAATTTGCTGGCCAGGGCAGCAGTCGAACATTTTCTGTACCCAGAAAGGCCCGTACAGGACCTGCAACATGCGGTCGTGCATTATCCTGCTGAAATGTAGGGTTTCGTAGGGATTGAATGAAGGGTAGAGCCACGGGACGTAACACATCTGAAATGTAACGTCCACTGTTCAAAGTGACGTCAATGCGAACAAGAGGTGACCGAGATGTGTAACCAATGGCACCCATACCATCGCGTCGGGTGATACGCCAGTATGGCGATGACTAATACACGCTTACACTGTGCGTTCACCGCGATGTCGCCAAACACGGATGCGACCATCATGATGCTGTAAACAGAACCTGGATTCATCCGAAACAATGACGTTTTGCCATTCGTGCACCCAGGTTCGTCGTTGAGTACACCATCGCAGGCGCTCCTGTCTGTGAAGCAGCGTCAGGGGTAACCGCAGCCATGGTCTCCAAGCTGATAGTCCATGCCGCTGCAAACGTCGTCGAACTGTTGACTCAGGGATCGAGACGTGACTGCACGATCCCTTACAGCCCCGCGGATAAGATGCCTGTCATCTTGTCTGCTAGTGATACGGGGCCGTTGGGATCCAGCATGGCGTTCCGTATTACCCTCCTGAACACAACCATTCCATATTCTGCTAACAGTCATTGGATCTCGACCAACGCGAGCAGGAATGTCGCGCTGCGATAAAACGCAATCGCTATAGGCTACAATCCGACCTTTATCAAAGTCGGAAACGCGATGGTACGCATTTCTTCTCCTTACACGAGACATCTCATCAACGTTTCACCAGGCAACGCCGGTCAACTGCTGTTTGTGTATGAGAAATCGGTTCGAAATGTTGTGGACCGACAAGACAGCCAATCCACTAGGAGGAAGCCGAAAGGCACGCGTTTAAGCTCACTCAGGCTGGCGTGAGGTATGTTTTACAGCATCAATAGTAACTGGTAATGGCGCCTTGCTAGGTCGTAGCAAATGACTTAGCTGAAGGCTATGCTAACTATCATCTCGGCAAATGAGAGCGTAATTTGTCAGTGAACCATCGCTAGCAAAGTCGGCTGTACAACTGGTGCGAGTGCTAGGATGTCTCTCTAGACCTGCCGTGTGGCGGCGCTCGGTCTGCAATCACTGATAGTGGCGACACGCGGGTACGACGTATACTAACGGACCGCGGCCTATTTAAAGGCTACCACCTAGCAAGTGTGGTGTCTGGCGATGACACCACACGAAACATCCCTCATGTCAGCACGTTGTAGGTGTCACCACTGGCGCCAACGTTGTGTGAATGCTCTGAGTACCTAATCATTTGCATATCACAGCATCTTCTTCCTGTCGGTTAAATTTCGCGTCTGTAGCACGTCATCTTCGTGGTGAAGCAATTTTAATGGTCAGTAGTGTATATGATAGTGGTGTAGTTCTGTGTGTATGGCAGTACTGGATCGGCGCAGTAAGATGGATCATAGAGACAGAACGGTATGAAGGAGCTGTCCCGTTTGGATGTGCTCTGACCACACCATGCCTAACAAAGCCCGATTTTTTGTGCATCATCAGTATCCATAATCAGTGGTGTCGCACTCACAGTCACACAAAGCGTTGTAGGGTAGGTGCAAGTAGACGTACAAATTTTTTTGTTTTAGAAAACATTTTTAAAAAACTTGTGTCAATTACGTACGCATCCAACAGCTAATTTGACATCTTGGTAATATTGTCACCCTCATTACTAGAGGAGTCTTAAAGGTTTTCATGAATATAATTTTTCACGCTGTTTCCCCGTGCTGTGGTGCCCGAGTATGCAATAAGTACGTACTTTTACTCCCAGCTGTAGAAAATAAAAAGGATACAAAACAAATTTGGAACTTGTTTTTTTCCGCTGAAGACACAAATAAATATCGTAATAATCCGAAATGTGGAAAAATTTTTTATAAAGTGGGTAGTGGGAGGAGTAGAGGGGAGGGGGAAGGAATGCAATGCTGCCGCGCGGGGTAGCCGCGTGAATCGACCAAGACCCTCAATAGCTTTGTCAGTTTTAAGACGTTTTCTCGAGGTAGTCTGTGAAAACCTGGTAGCTTTCAATGCTTGCAGTACTGAGCTCCCATTTTTAATAAGGCCAAGAGCTTGATGGTAGAGCGACTCTGTTAATGGCTGTCGAGTTGATGTTCTCGTTCAGTTTCTGAAGAAATAAATGCCACTGTGGAAGACGTGACTATATTCAAGCCGGCCGCTGTGGCCGAGCGGTGCTAGACGCTTCAGTCCGGAACCGCGATGCTGTTACGGTCGCAGGTTCGAATCCTGCCTCGGGCATAGACGTGTGTGATGTTGTTAGGCTTAGGTAGTTCTAAGTCCTGTGGGACTGATCACCTCAGATGTTAAGTCCCATAGTGCTTAGAGCCATTTGAACTATATTCAAAGTGTATTTGAGGGATAGGTATGTTTGAAGAAAAAACAAAAACGAAAGTAAACAAAAGAAAAGTTAATTCTCAAAAGTGAACAAAGACGCACGTAAGGTGAATGAACACCAACAAAAAGTGCTTGAATATATTATACAGGACTACACTAAGTCAAAGTACAAAATATGGGATGAAAGTTCGCAAATAGTTCCTGGATGGGTTAAACGTTCGCCGTGCCAACTTCTATACCAATACATCTGCGTACTTTTACCCCATTCTGCTACTTTTCTTTTTCGCAATCTACAGATAAAGCACATAATTAAAGTCTTGGAACTCGAAGAGAGTATTAGAAGCTTATGGCCGCCAGTTCCGGTACCGAGTTTATCCCGTTTTTAAATAGATTTAGATTCACCTAATATTCTATCAGAACTATACAAATTTTACGTCTAAGACACAGAAAACTGTCTTACCACATTTTCTCTAGCTGTGAGCTTCTGATTTCCTCGAGGTTCCAGAACAGAACTGCCTCAAACCGACATATAAAGCTGCACTTGCTCGGAGCCTCAAATAACACAGAACCTGTACCGTAGATAACTAGAGGAGTGTTTTGTGTTTCAACGATTCCCGATTTTGATTCTTTTCCAAATGCTGCAAGGCATCGAATGCACATTCAGTGTATATGTATTATATGTGACGAAGGGTAAATAGTATGGTACAGTTTCTCTATTTACACTGCTGGCCACCGTAAATGCAACACCAAGAAAGACAAGAGGTAGCACAACAAAATTTATTTTGTAGATAACATGTTGACCAAGCATCAAATGATTACGTTTACAGACGTCTGTGACATGTGGTTCCTGCCAGAATCAGTAGCCAGAGTAGCCGCCATTGTTGGAGATCAGCGCTGCCACACGTCTCGGCATCGAGTCAAAGAGACGTTGGATGTGTTCCTGGGGTACAGCAGCCCAAGCAGCTTCCACACGTTGCCAAAGATCATCTGGTGTGGCAGCTGGGGATGTAATCTGTGTCACTCGTTGAGCAATCATGGACCACATGTTTTCTATCGGCGAAAGATCCGGAGAGCGAGCCGGCCTGGGAAGCAATTCAATCTGGTTATTGACGAAGAACCTTTGGACAATGCGTGCCATGTGTGGTCGCGCGTTATCCTGTTGAAATATGGCTGTGGCCGAGCCCTGAAGGTGAGGAAGGACAACTGGCTTCAGCACCTCGGATATGTAGCGCCGGCTATTTAAAGTACCGGGAATGCGTACTAGAGGCGTGCGAGAGTAATATCCAATACCGCCCCATACCATAATACCCGGTGCAAGACGAGTGTGGCGGTGCATAATGCAGCTGTCCAGCATCCTCTCTCCACGGTGTCTCCACACTCGAATCCGACCATCGTGGTGCTGCAGACAGAAGCGTGCCTCGTCAATAAAGATAACGTCATTCCATTCTGCCGTCCACATACGTCTGTCATCACACCATTGGCGACGGAGAGGTCTGTCGTTCTGCGTCAATGGTAGACGAAGCAATGGAGGTCTTGCGGACAGACCACTCTGCTGTAAACGGCGTCGAATGGTACGCGCAGACACTGAATGATGCGTTACAGACGCAATGTGCTATGCTATGGTTCGGGATGTCACGGAGCGATCCGTCACTGCCATGCGCACAATTTGCCTATCAGCACGTGCAGTGGTGCACCGAGGTGAATGCGATCGACCACGTCGGTCCGTCGTACCCTCCTGCATCCAACGGTCACATATCCGCATTACAGTTGTTTGGTTTCGTCCAACACGACTAGCGATTTCTCTGTATGATAATCCACAATCTCGGTAAGCCACTATCCTTCCTCTGTCGAACTCGGATACTTGATCAAAAGATGTTCGCTGTTGTCTACGAGGCATAACTGATCGTCTTGTGAAACAACCACAAGGTAAACACAAGTGCCGAACGTACACTCGTCGAAATCGCCAAGCCTTAAATGGCGCTATGAGCTGGCGCCACAGGCGCGCGTGATGTGCGTCTGCGCTGAAATTCTAATCAGTTGCATATCTCATCGCTGCAAACCCATGGTGTAAATTTCACTTGATTCGGATGCTTCCTTCAGGGTGTTGCATTTACGGTGGCCAGCAGTGTATATGGGTTTATTGATATGATGATGTATACTTCATTTATGATCAGCATGTTTTTAAAAACCTCATTCGATGCTACATCTTATTATCAAACTTGTCGTCCAGTGGGACCGCGGTGTAATTAAAATGGTTCAAATGGCTCTAAGCACTATGGGACTCAACTGCTGTGGTCACCAGTCCCCTAGAACTTATACTACTTAAACCAAACTAACTTAAGGACATCACACACACCCATGCCCGAGGCAGGATTCGAACCTGCGACCGTAGCAGCAGCGCGGCTCCGGACTGGAGCGCCTAGAACCGCACGGCCACCGCGGCCGGCTGCGGTGTAATTACGTTAGAATACTAGAGAAGAGTGCTTCCAATCAATATCAACTGTTAGTGACACCCAGACATCAAGCTACAAATTTTACTTATAGGAAAGAATAATTTGTATGGTACAGTTTGTTTATTTGTGGGGTTCATTCATATAATGGTTACAATGTACTTAAGATAAAATAAAATGTGGTTTTTAATGAACCTCCACTCGAAGTCTAGCAAAAAAACAGTTATAAGTAAACTAGACAATGGGTGACGTATCATGATGTACCTAGACTTGGCTAACAGGTACCTTATGTAGCGGAATTGATGTACATCCAACAACATATTTTACTTGAATTTTCTAATTAATTTATTATAATTTTCAGTGTATCCATGATGTTATTACAAATGGTTAAGGCCTTTAGCAGTGTCTAACCCAAGGTAAAATTAACCCAAAAAGTGAGTAACACAGTACAGTACACTTAGATATCAATCTTTAATGAGAGTTATGTAACAAAATATTTTACAAGCATATAATGCCGTTATGGACGGAATTCGAGTAGTCAATAACGTAATATCTGAATCTGCAGTTGCACATAAAACTTCAGATAAGATTGTGTATTTCGATATATGTTAAACAGTATTAAAAATGATTAGCTTGACTGCTCACTATATTGCGTCACAGAACAGTTGGATGTTCCAGCTGTATGTTATTAAGATAGTTGTAAGAGTTCCCTTTAACAAAAGAATAATTTTATGAAACTGTCTGGTCAGTGCCACTGGAGTCCCCGACCGGATTTGGCGTCGAAAAAGAATGATAACTACGTTGAAAGCATTTTTAGATGTTTTTAAAAACCTCTTGTTATTATATAGCTTTTTTAATCAATAAGGCAACAATTCTTGGTATTATACGAATGTTTCTTGCCTTGTGTGAAACCAGATTTTAGGTTGCCCTGCTGCAGTGTCGTCTGTAGTGTTGTGTTTAGTTGTCATCGTAGTCCGTATTCAGCTGGGGTGTGAGGATGAATCTTACGTTTTGTACACACAGTTATTTTAACTATGACATGCCGACGTCCGTTGTGTTCCAAGATCCTTGCACATAAATTTGTACGTTGCACGAGAAAAGGCGCAAATGGGGAAGATTTTATGAGCTGTGAAGTTGGAGGTATGTAATTTTTCAATAGTTACGGACATGGAAACTGTATTTCGTTACATCTTTTGTGAAATTATTACCCCGTCAATATGTATCTGTTCTTGCAGATCCGAAGATGGTAACATAGTCTTACCGAAACCTGTCATCTAAATAAATACTTTATTAGCAGTCTTGGCTGTTTGGAGTTCTTCTGGTGTTCAGTATACTACAGACCTCTATTCTGCCAGCTGAAGTGGCTAAGAGTTTTGGGACAGACAAAACCGTCTGTCGCGGTTCATGAAATGGTCAAACCTGGTCCGCAACTTCACCAGTGTACGGAAGTGCGATTCAGTTTTTCTCACAAACTGGAAAGCTAAGGGCCGCACATCGTCTCTTGTGAGGCCATAGCATTTTAATTCCATTGTAGTTTAATATTTCACAAGTACTTCTTCCATACCAGTAGACAAAATCCTCCCGATTTTCTCACTGTTATTTCGAAAGGCATGCGAAGACGTAGTAACCTTTGTAGGATTCCTCAAAGCACATAAAATAATTCTCTGCTTTTTTTAGGCCCATTCTTTTCTGTGATAGTGTTTTTGAAGCTCTCGTAATGTCATCTCTTTTCTTTTCTCTTGTTGGGCAGCCGGCCGCTGTGGCCTAGCCGATCTAGGCGCTTCAGCCCGGAACCGCGCTGCTGCTAGGTCGGAAGTTCGAATCCTGCCTCGGGCATGGATGCGTGTGATGTCCTTAGGTTAGTTAGGTTTAAGTCGTTCTAATCTAGGGGACTGATGACCTCAGATGTTTAAGTCCCATAGTGCTTACAGCCATTTGAACCATCTTGTTAGGCTTTAATTTGCCAGCACGAAAGGTGCTCGTAACACCAAGACCACAGTCCTTGCAAACAAAACTTTATAACGTAGAATATGCTGTAACGTAATCTTCGATAGTTGTGTAATAGAAGGAAAATAATGTATCTTTCATAGGTGTGTAACACAAGGAAAATTGCACAGGCATAACTGTAGTAATGTTGGCAGAAACCCTTTCCATCAGAATGCTCGCTTTGGTTTATTAGATATTGACGGTACCCCAGATTACCAACAGGGTTCCACGATACGACCATTGCCTCTATTAAATTAAAGCAATTAGGATGCGACAAGAAAGATACTGTTAACTAATTTAATAATGTAACAGGATTAAAGAGGGTGGGATTGAAGATGGATATGCTGCGGCCGTGCTGACATGTAGTAAAGGAAAACGTACTTTCGGGTTTTAGCGTTGTTAATCTTGAACCACGGCAGGTTTAAACAGCACTTCGCTCGCCGGCTTAACTGCGGCAGACGGCGTGAGGAAACGGCGTACGGTGGACGAGCGAAGCGTACAGATAACGCTATCTGCGGCAGCAAACACGACTGTGGCCGGCAGTACGCTTTTGTGTCCACGTCGGCTAACATTGTCTCCGGCGAAGAAACACGGCCGACCTGCCAGGGTCACGCGCACCGCGGTCCACGTGCCGCTTGGCGAAAGGAAGGAAGGCTGGGCTTAACACACCGTCGACGTCGAGGTCATTAGAGACAGAGCACGATCTCAGATTGGTGTCAAGGATGTGGAAGGAAATCGGCCGTACCCTTCCGAAGGAATCATCCCGGCATTTGCCAGTAGTGATTTAGGTTCAAATGGTTCAAATGGCTCTGAGCACTATGGGACTTAACATCTGAGGTCATCAAAAAAATGGTTCAAATGGCTCTGAGCACTATGGGACTCAACTGCTGAGGTCATTAGTCCCCTAGAACTTAGAACTAGTTAAACCTAACTAACCTAAGGACAACACAAACATCCATGCCCGAAGCAGGATTCGAACCTGCGACCGTAGCGGTTGCGCGATTCCAGACTGTAGCGCTTAGAACCGCACGGCCACCCCGGCCGGCAGTGATTTAGGGAAATGACGGAAAACCTAAATCTGGATGGCTGGAAGATGGTTTGACCTGTCGTCCTCCCGAATGCCAGTCCAGTATGCTGACCACTGCGCCATCTCGCTCCGTTGGCTCATTCACGCATTACAACACGTGTAGGACCCTCCTGGACGGCTGACATTTGTTCTTCCTGTACCTTAAAAAAATGGCTCTAAGCACTATGGGACAACATCTGAGGTCATCGGTCCCCTAGACTTCGAACTACTTAAACCTAACTAACCTAAGGACGTCACATATATCTAAGCTGGAGGCAGGATTCGAACGTGAGACCGTAGAAGCAGCTCGGTTCCGGTCTGAAGCGCCTAGAACCTCTCGGCCACAGTGGCCCGCTCCTGTACTGCAACCTCGGTTAAAATTATTTTACAATCTCAGAAGCTCCATGCTTCGCGCTCAGACTTGTTGCAACACGTAGGCCCTTTTCACACACCCGGCAGCCGTCTATATGGCGGGTTTCACATCTACGCGGCCGTCCAAACAGCACACGGTAGCCGTGGAGCTACTGTGTACTCCCTGAAATTTGTATTATCGTCTTTCAGGACCTGGCCAATAGTGGAATCTCTATTATGAAGATAGCAACGCAGGGACAATACAACACTCAGCCCCGAGCGAAGAAAATCTCCGACCCAGCCGATAATCGAACCCGTCATTCCCGCAGCTGTGGGCTGCTGCGCTGTTAGGACGATGACAAAGATTCTTTGCTTTACTTTTTGATTTCCCAAGTTCTTCTCGTAAGGCTGCTTATGGCTTTGGAAATAGACATCAGTTGATTAATTCCTTTAGTGGAAGAACTGCGAGCTTTGTGGGACAACACTCGAGAAAATAGTAAGGACACGATTCATGCAAGAAATGCTTGGATCGTTACATTAGAGGAACTGAGTTGATCACTGCGAAACATGAACGGCAAGTAAAAACGGAAACGCGGCAAGTAAGTTGCTTCAAATGGCTCTGAGCACTATGGGACTTAACATCCGAGGTCATTAGTCCCCTAGAACTTAGAACTACTCAAGCCTAACTAACCTAAGGGCATCACACACATCCATGCCCGAGGCAGTATTCGAACCTGCGACCGTAGCAGTCGCGCGGTTCCGGACTGAAGCGCCTAGAGCCGCTCGGCCACAACGGCCGGCCAGGTAAGTTGTTAACTCACTTAAAGATATTTTATTGTACAATTTTGTAAAATGTCTCTACGTAGAACGGACTGATAACGATCTTTCCAAAATTATATTTCATAAAATTATCGGTTTATAGAACCAGTTGAAGCCAAAAAGTAATCCATCATTCTGTTCCTCGAGTTCTTTTTTTTCTGAAATTGCACCACATACTTTCGTGGTTACCTGTGATCTCTTATATCCAGCTGTAGACAATGTCTCTTCCGTTTGGAAGCCGCCTCTGTCTTGCACAAAATTTTGCAGAACGACACAGGCTTTACAGTATCTACAGAAAAATCAAAAAAATGGTTCAAATGGCTCTGAGCACTATGGGACTTAACTTCTAAGGTCATCAGTCCCCTAGAACGTAGAACTACTTAAACCTAACTAACCTAAGGACATCACACATATCCATGTCCGAGGCAGGATTCGAACCTGCGACCGTAGCGGCCGCGCGGTTCCAGACTGTAGCGCCTTTAACCGCTTGGCCACCACGGCCGGCACAGAAAAATCGAAGGTGTAAGTTCAAAGAAGTTCAAAAAAGTCTCAATTCATTGTTAAATATTAAATATAAGTAAATGAACCAATTCTTTTGAAAATTTTGAATACTACGTTCCTTCTTTCCTCTGTTACTGCAGTAGTTGTCGTAGTTACCTTTAAGTAGTTCTAAGGGACTGATGACCTCCGATGTTAAGTCCCATAGTGCTCAGAGCCATTTGAACCATTTGATCCCCAGACATGAACGTAATTGAGCATATCGGGATGCGTTGCAACGTGCTGTTCAGAGGAGATCTCCACCCCCTCCCGTACTCTTACGGATTTATGGACAGCCCTGTAGGATTCATGATGTCACTTCCCTGCAGCACTACTTCAGACATTATTCGGGTCCATGCCACATCATGTTGCGGCAGTTCTGCGTGCTCGCGAGGGCCGCACACGATATTAGTCAGGTGTACCAGTTTCTTTGGCTCTTCAGTGTATGTCGCGGTGACGATGTAGATGAAAACGCCGGCAGATACGGCGAATTCCGGACACACACGCACACGCACACACATACACACACACACACAAGGATTGAAGTTTAGTGGATCTCCGGTTTCCTGCGCGAGACCTGCGTGGTCTCAGATATCAGGGAGAGTTTAGACTTGCCTCTCTCTCAGCATTCGCGACTTACGTCAGAAGCCGCGCTACGGAATGTGCAACATTGTAGAAGGGGCGCAGCGTACAACGGCACGAGTGGCGGACTCAATAAAAAGGGCGCGTTTGCGGCCTTTTGGAACATGAGCACACGTTAACTGGCTCCTAATTAAATTTGGCTGCTTTAGCCGGCATTATGCTGCAAAATTTAATTAACGACACGACACTTCTTTGCCGGCATTCGGTAACGGGAGCCGTGTAGTTCGCTCGCTCTCCGCTAGCGATGCAAAATTCTGTTGCAACCGCGGCCACAGCCGAGTTATGCTAATACGATCACCAAGCCTCGCTTCCGAACCCGAAACAGGAGCAGAAAGCCGAAATTACGTCGTGTTGCGCCGAGGATTTCGTCGCTAATGTCATTATTTTTGTACTGAACTCACCAATTACTAATGGACTTTCGGGATTAAAAGTTAAATTAACGTGTTCGTGGAACGAAAATATCGCTGAAGGACCTGTTACTAGCGAGTCGCAGACTGATTCTGTAAACTGCTTCTGCCGCGAATAATGAGATACAATTGTTGTCATCAAAGCGACTCTCGGCTTCTAGAATCAAGTTGCATGTTGCGCTATGGATATTTAACATGAACGGGTAATTCCATTTTTATTATATGAGCTCTTTAAAGCGCAAGTGGTGTAACTCACATTACTCTTGTTCAGAGGTATTTAATGGTTTGGCTGTCAATAGATGTAGCTGCTCACGGCAGAAACGTGAGCAGCTACCTACGCGGTTGCTGCGACAGCTATGAATTACTGCTGCTGCTCTGTTAACAGAATGTCACTAGCTGAATATGATCTCGAACCCGTCTAAAAAATAACTGCAAGTGGACTTACACCATTGCCGCTTAAAGGTGTCATACTTCAACCTAACTTAATAGTGGAACACAGAAAGGATCATTAGACAAAAACTTCGGTCATTTCGAAAGCATTATGCTACAGGTGATATTTTCATTTCACTGCCTGTTCTACGAAGGTCACTCCAAAAGAAATGAACACTATTTTTTTTTAAATCCATCTTTTATTCTACATGTTTGAAAGTTTTACAGTGTGTAGATACATCCTTTCGGAACAATATTTTCGTTTCTCTACGTAATTTCAACTCCTTTACGCCATCCTGGAACCAGCGCCTGTATACCCGCACGGTAAAATTCTGGACCAACCTGTTGGAGCCACTGTTTGGCAGCGTGCACAAGGGAGTCATCATCTTCGAACCTTGTTCCACGAATAGAGTCTTTCAGGTTCCCAAAGAGATGATAGTCACATGGAGCCAGGTTAGGGCTGTAAGGCGGGTGTTTCAGTGTTGTCCGTCCGAGCTTTGTGGTCGCTTCCATCGTTTTTTTACTGACATGTGGCCGTGCATTGTCGTGCAACAGCAAAACATCCTGCTTTTGCCAATGTGGCCGAACACGACTCAGTCGAGCTTGAAGTTTCTTCAGTGTCGTCACATATGCATCAGAATTTATGGTGGTTCCTTCAAAATCGAAAAACACCGTAGCCATAACTTTTCCAGCAGAAGGTGTGGTTTTGAATTTTTTTTTCTCGGGTGAATTTGAATGATGCCACTCCGATTGCCTCTTCGTCTCTGGTGAAAAATGATGGAGCCATGTTTCATCACCTGTCACAATTCTTCCAAGAAATTCATCTCCACCATTTCTCGTTCTGTTCCAAAAGTTCGCTGCATACCGTTTTTCTTGTTTCTTTGTGATCCACTGTCAACATCCTGGGGACCCACCTGGCACAAACCCTTTTTAACGCCAACACTTTCAGTATTCTGCAGACATTTCCTTCCCATATCCCAACGTAGCGTGACAATTCGTTCAGTGATATGCGTCTGTCAGCAGTCACCAATTCGTTAACTCTCTGCACATTGTCTCGAGTGTGTGCAGCAGGAAGCCTGCCGCTGCGAGGACAGTCCTCAATATTGCCGTGCCCGCTTTTATCACGCAACCTGGGAATTCTATGACAGCACGTTGCTTCTGACAAAAGTCAAGTGTAGCAGCCATCTTGAAGACATTCTGTGACGGCGCCACTCACGGGAACAGCTTGAAGTAAGCTTGAAAGCAAGCGGGAAGGATGTATCTACACACTGTAAAACTTTCACACATGCAGAATGAAGACTGTATTTTTACAAAAATAGTGTGCATTTCTTTTGGAGTGACCCTCGTATACTGCGAGACAACATACAAAACACACACCCAAGGTGTGTTCAAAAGGAGTCGGGAATTATGTAGTGTCACTCTTTATACGAGGATTGGAACTTTAATAGTGGCAACAATTTATTTACTGCTACAGCTATTTTCGTTGGGAGCAGTGACTCTTTGCGAGGTGCCCGACACAAAATGTTCATTGCGTACACTTTTTCCCTGAATGCCCGTTCGGGAACTGGATGAGATGGACGTGCTAGGTTCGAAACCGATTGTCATTGACAAGGCGTGACACTTTTCTCCGGTCCTTCTCGGTTAGGATCATTCAATAGCCACTGGTTTACGCCACGTTGCACGGATGCAAATGGTACACTATTAATTGTAGACTCGTTGGACAGTATGCGTTGATACACCAATAAACGGGGCAGCTTCATGAACCTTGCGTTCATTGGCCATGCCCAGTCGCGATACCTCCTTTCTGACATTGCCTAACATCGATCCATCTTAGTGCGTTGATTCCATATAGCTGACTGGCACATAGACATAACTTCGTAGCAATGACATGACAGTATCACATGAATGTCCGCTACCTGCTCTGCAGATCTACAGCGCTCGAAACGAACCAGGGTGCTCCTTTGACAGGGAGACCTATATTTGGTCCCGTGCCGTTAGTTCCGCAGAAGTTTCATGAGAAATACGTTGCACGACCTACGACCACTACCGGTCAAAAGTAATCAACCACCGATGATAAAAATTATATACTTTATATTAATGTACAAAACACCTCGTGCAAGCTAAGTAGTCGAATAAAAAACTTATCTCTCCCTATCGTTAGGTACAATGTAGTATGGTTTAGAATTTAGATTGTTCAAGGTAGCCACCCTTTGCTCTCAGAAGAGCCCCTTTGCTCTCAGAAGAGCTACACAAACTCATGGCATTCTGGAGGATACATTTCGTAATCTGTTGGCGGATATTGTAATCCAGTTGCCTGTAAAACATTCCATAGATCTTCGGCGTTAAATGACCTCTTTTTTCTGAACTCCCTGGCAAGCTCACCACGTAAGAATTTAATGGGATTTAAGTCAGGTGACTAACTTGGCGAAATAATGTTCTTCAGGTCCCCACATTTCTCTTTTTTATTGACATAACCTTTACACAATTTAGAAGCACTTTTGTCATCGTTGTCCTGCTGCAGAACAAACCCACGACACCAGTAAGGCTTGCAGATGGAAGTGCAGTGTTCATCAGTATCCTGTGATATCCTTCCTGTTTTAACGTTCCATTAACTCGCGCTAGATCACAGACTTTATCAACGACAATACATTCCCACCGTATCATCGACTCTCCATCATGTTTCACTGTTGACGTCATACACTGACTCTTCATACGTTCTCCACGAAGTCAACCATCATTCTAGAACGGCTTTCAAATAATTCAGACCTAGATTCGCCCATGAATAACACCTTGTACCAGATTTGCACGCACCAGTTTTTGTGTTATTCCACCCACTGCAATCTTTTCACTTTATTTTATTTGCGTAATAAAGGTGTTTTGTTCACTATGCTGCCCTGCGTTGCACGGTTGAGACAGAGATTTGAGCTACCCTTGTACTGTTTACTTCCTCGCGAATTTCACGTGCAGTGTGAATCCTCTTCCCGGTGATATTACTCGAGGTCTTCCAGATTGCGAAACACTTGCATTAGCACCAGTTCATTTGGTCCGCTGCAATGTGTACATCACTGTAGACTTCGTTACGCCAATTTTTCGTACTATTGTCCTACTACAATAGCCTTCCTGATGCAGAGCTACAGTTACAGCACGTTTTCTCAATTACAAGCTCTTCCTTCGGTCCTATTAGGAGGTAACATCGTGTGAACCTGATCAGGTACACAAACATACTGTTAGATGCACCCAATGCACTGTATCCTAATGCGACCGACTGCTTCACTGACAGATAAAGGAATGACACTTGTTCGAATGGAACCGTCTTAGGTAAAGGCACATCAGTGTTGTTGTACATACTCATCAGCGCCCTGCATTGCGATCAACCAGTCAAGAATACAACACAGTTGCTTAATATTTACATGTTTATAATTGTTTCGTTATCAGGACGGGGATATGATAGACCCTGTTTTAATCACAAATCCGTTGCTGAGGTTGGTTATCGAAAAATTTGGACGGGTAGTGTACGCTTTATCTTATAGGTATGTATGAGTATTAACGTTACCACAGTGGATGAGTGTTGTTACTCTTATTTTGAAATGTTCAAATGATTCAAATGGCTCTGAGCACTATGGGACTTAACTGCTGTGGTCAGTCCCCTAGAACTTAGAACTACTTAAACCTAACTAACCTAAGGACATCACACACATCCATGCCCGAGGCAGGATTCGAACCTGCGACCGTAGCGGTCACGCGGTTCCAGACTGTAGCGCTTAGAACCGCACGGCCACTCCGGCCGGCTTTTGAAATGTTGTAGTACGTATTTCCCACAGGTTTGGCCTTAATTTAGTGACGAACACTAGATTTTATGATGCTTCTGTAATTACTGGATGCCCGTAATTACGGTATTGTGGATGTACCAAACGTGTCTGCTAACTGTTTCTAAAGTATTTGCAGTAGATGCAACGATTCTGATTTACAGATGGAGGCGTGCACAGCATCGCTCATCCCTTCGAACTTTGTTAGAGGTGGCCGATTACGTTTCTGTACTGCGATGTTTAGAAAATTCAGTCTTCTTGTTTTGAATCTGTAGCTTCAGTACCAATCACGCTGAGTTTCGGATAACCGGTCATTCCGAAAGCAGTTAATGGGCTATTTCCCTTTGATGTTTCCGAATGTTGCTTGATTATTTTTCGGTCACTTCGGAAGGACCTTCGAAGCGCAATATAAAGTATGATTCTGTCGTGAGTTAGGACTGATGGCAACATTACGTTAACGAAATGGAACCGATGAGACATCCTTGTGTATAACTCAGACATTTTTATCAACATGTATGTCAATAAACTTGCATAATATCTCTTACGTAGCTAGATCCTTCTCCATGGTTAGAAAATATTTTATATGTAACTTCGTTTGCAGACCTGCACTCGTGTTCGCATCTAGAGACATACTGTGAATCGTGAACACGAGAATTTCGCCTTACTTTCTGTATCTGATTTAATTGACAAGATAGCACTAGTGAGTAATTGTTGCTTTACATGCGCAGATTCCTAAAATAGTAATGACCTGTGATTTGAGTGAACGTGCCTTTTGTGTTTGAGTATATTCAGAATTACATATAATGTAGTGTTTTATTTAGAACGAAACCACGCTGCATAACCCACGAAGTGGCAAAACGGCTAAGTTGCAAATTTATAGGGCGTGCTACTTTTCATTTAACCATGCGTTTCTTTTACACTGTGGCATGTCTTAGTGTAATGTATCTATTTAACACAACATTAATCTGGCTAAGTTCTATACCGTATAGAACAGTAAGGTGCTTTAATTTGCTGTATGTGCACGGTCGAACATGATGCAATCGACAGAGACGTCACCACAAGCGTCTATCCAAGATTCGGTTATGAGGCAAGAGGCGGGATGGGAGAGGGATCACAATTTGTAACAGTCTTTTTCCGCTCCCCCCGCTCCTTTCGCCAAAAAGTAGCTTGTCGTCATCCCTACTTTTATCGTACCACGGATAATAATAATTATTATAATTTGTTTACATCGGTGCATAGTACATCCCTTCAGCACAACTTCCATTTGCAATTTAGAGAAATACTGTAGTCGAAAAGCATTCGATCGAAAATTTGTGGAGTACATATGTCATGCAATTCATCTGAAAACTATAATAGCAACAAATAGTCCCAATTGTGATAACGTCAAAATCTACACCACACAAAATCTAAGTGTGCGCTCACAATTATAGGTAAATCGCAAAGCACTACGATTGAGAGAGGGGTGTGCAGATTGTGGCTGTTGCGGAGCAATACTGCTTATTTCCGTCATTACTGCCTACGTTCGAACAGTTAAACTGTCAGGAACATTCCTTTTTTTTCTTTCTTTACGATGGCCTTTCCGTTTCTATCTTCTCTTAGCCAGTTTTACACGAACGACTTTCATGTGAATGCCGTCTAGTCGTTGTGGGATTGCTTCACATGCACTTCGACAATGTGGCAGTGATCAACTGAGCGCGGCAAGTCTGGAGACATAAAATCTTGAGTATGCTGCTGACTCCTCATGCGCTGAAACAGAAGTCTGTAGCGTTGTCTGCTAACGCCAGAAGCTAACCTGGTCTCCTATGAAAGCAATAGATTGTGTGCTTTTGTGTCTTCTCAACGATTAATGTGTTGTTTACTTTGTTTCCGTGACACACTGCAAAAGTTCTGTGGAATTATTCCTACTAGTGTTCACCCACAAGAGAGGCCAAATGTCTCCCATCAAACAGATACAAATAAGTTTTATAACACCTGGACAAAGAAAAAGCATGGACTATACACAAATAATAAAGTAAACAAATAAATTTTTTTAAAATTATTTCAACAATGAAAAAGTCAGATCTATTTAATAAGAGAAATCACTATGGTGTTATTTAGGATTCGAAAGGAAACATGATACGAAAAGTAATGTAAAAACGAGTTAATTACTGTCTTCAAAATATTTATGTGTATGTAGCTGTATATCTTTTAGAGCAAATAAAAGTCGATTTTTGAAATGTTTCTATGACACTTTTCTTATTCTATCAGTTCTAAGAAATTTGGAGAATTTACCATACAACATATCTCAAGAAAATCCACTATGAATTTCTCTTTGTTTATTAATAAACGCTATTATCATCACTTCATCTGGGGTGTTACTGTCATGGTGTGACATTACTGTCACATGTCGCTATGTGACACTAACTCATTTTCTGTAATTATTTGGCAGTTATTTCAGAGAGGATACTGCAGTGTTGTGCTTCAAAAGGCAGTTTTCCACTCGGCACACCAAGGCAGTCTGCCGTCGGAAACATGTCTATGCCTCTTTCGCCGGCAGAAGGCAATCTCATTAGGTCAAAAGGGTCTCCTCAAGAGAAGGGCAGTTCCACAGAAATCAGAAAACGACCCGTTCTGTGGGTATTGAATGCTCGGCAGGCGCTGGCACCCCTGTTATTAGCGAATGCCGCAGCCACCCCACAGTCCTCCCCCACCCCACACCCCTCCCGCTCCGTCAGAGAACAGTTTAGCACGACACTTTTTGTCTTTTTGCGAGCAAGTCTCCACAGCACCAATCGATCTTTATAGGAGAGTCAGTTGTACTTTCTGTAAAAATTAGCTTCAACCAGTAGCGTCGCGTCACTCTCGACTGTGTTCTTGCGCTGTAAGGTTGGTTAGTCATGGAGACAAAAAAATGGGTTCAAATGGCTCTTAGCACTATGGGACTTAACAGCTATGGTCATCAGTCCCCTAGAACTTAGAACTACTTAAACCTAGCTAACCTAAGGACAGCACACAACACCCAGCCATCACGAGAGTCATGGAGACACGGCTAACCCCAGTGCCAGCTTCATATTCACAGTCGGAAACTTGTATGCAAATTGAGGGAAGTTATGTGTCCTTCTCCTTGATTTTTGTGAATTTTGCATCATTTCTCGGCCGTCACATTGGCATCAGCGTGGAGCGTGGAGTCATCCCCCCACGAAGGAATTTTTGATGTAGACAGTTGAGGAGTGTGAACTTCGATTCTGTGTATTCTGCTCTGTGCCGTCACGGACATGGTGTCATCTCCAGCCGCCGTCTGGTGCTGATTACTGCACGCTAACTGTTAAGGGGAATGTACGTATCGCAACTGCGGTAGCGTATCTCGTTACCTGCATACTTCGGTATGCAACTTGTGTTGCTTAAATTGGTTGTAATTTGTGTTTTTTTGTTGTAACGTTAACTTTGATTTCTCAAGCTGCCCAGATAAACAGATCTTGTAGCACAAGCTCCAAAAACTCTTCCGCAGGTTTTTTTTTTTTTTGTGCGTACCTACTGTGTTAGTGTCATTTTGTGATATGATTTGACTTTTTCTGTGATTTATATCAATCTTTATAACAGATAAATAACTGACAGTCTCAGATTTCAAGATCCTTTAATTTTCCCTATAGCTTTTTCTGGTTAGGAGACCCATTAACAAACGAAATAATACAACATATTGCATATCAACTTGATTGAATTCACTGTGGCGGTGTTTTCCTTGTGCATAGTGACCAAATAGAATATTTTGTGAAATAAACGAGCACTGCACTCGTTTACTTTGTCTTACTTCCAGTTGTGGTCTTTAACCAGGAGCCGGAACCTTCAGTTATTTTATTCCGTTAATGAGTTTCAGTTTTTTCGTAAAAAAGGATGGTCTTTCGTAACCACACTCTCGCCGTTCAGGTGCCAAACTGCGCAGCAGACAGTTCTCACAACACACACAGCCCTGGCGCCGACGTGGAAACGAAAACGGATACTCGTGAAAGGCGCGAGATAGCCCGGAGATAAAACGCCATGAGCACTCCTGGAGAGTCATTTACCAGGAGCAGTCATTTGAGAAAGTCCCCCGTGTAAAAGGGGCGTTACTCAGCTTCCTGTGATTCACCTGTTCCACCTGTGGAGTCTCGTGCTGTATCGGGTGGGCTCCTTTACCTGCCTGGATTGTTGTCCATAGATGGTCACGGCCGTACCACTTCAGTAGCAAACTTAATAGGATCCTGTGTGATACATACCTTACAATTTTCTAGAATTCCTTGTGATTTACGAGAGACTTCAGTTTTTACGCTATATGAGACTGGTTCGTCAGGACCTCCCCCACCCCTCCCTCCCATGACGTCCTTTATGGATTCAAAGCTGCCTAATGTAGAGTCTTGTGCCAAGGAAGCAAGGAAGGGGATGTTGTCATTAGTGGCTCTTATGGCTCTGAGCACTATGGGAATAAACATGTGAGGTCATCAGAACTACTTAAACCTAAATAACCTAAGGACATCACACACATCCATGCCCGAGGCAGGATTCGAACCTGCGACCGTAGCAGCAACGCGGTTCCAGACTGAAGCGCCTAGAACCGCTCAGCCGCAGAGACCGGCTTGTTATTGGTGGCCAATATCCTCTTTCCACATCACAAATAAACACGTGAATTAATACTGTTCTTTATTTACATGAATATGCTGCTTAACTTGAATAAATTCCACGTGTTGTGGTACAAGCTCATCAGTTATAGTACTCTTGCAGACAAATCGGTAATCTTGTTATCTCAGTTCTGGTCGCTATGTACTGTCGTAGCCTGTGACCCGCTCTGCGAGTGGACTGACAGACGCCAAACTCGAGTGCTAATTAGTGAGGCCTTCCAATCAGCGGCGGCAGCATAAATACTTGCTGTCGAAAGGGCGTTGGCGGCTTGTTGCTTGTCGGTGTGTCTCTGGCCTCTCTCGTGATAGGTGCCCTTGATCCAGCGCCTACTATCGATCTTTATCGCTTCATCTTTGCCGAGCGGTGTGCTGGCGACAGCTTACGCCAGCACAACTAGCACACCCTTTCTGCAGCTGATAACTTCGATCCATTGGGGCATCAGAAATGACATCAGACGCTATGCAAAATTACTGAAGAGGGAATTGAATCATATTTACAAAAGCATGTTTTTGGTTCGTCATGAAAGTGTAATGCATCTGAAAACAGCGGAGGCTCACGTGTAACGAGAGAGATGTGCGAGGGTTTTTCGGAAAATAAGGAACGATTGGTCGTGGAATGAAGAGCACAGTAAAAATCCGATGAAGGTTTGCAGAAGTGTGTCGGGCAGTCTCTAGTACGCCCATCGATCGCGTTACGTCGTTCTTTTTAGTTCTGACCACACCGGGAGCACATAAAGATACCTAGAACACTAGTGTCTTCCGCCAGGTATTAGGCCCTGGTAAGAAATTTCGCCTGAAGCTATGCAGCCAACATTACATTACTGACTTGCGCTTTCTTCTTCAAGACAATTCTCAGCCGCATTCTGCAGGGGCAATGAAGATGCCCCTGCATCGTTCTCAATTGGAAATGTTTAATTACCACAACACAGCCCCTAATTGTCTCCCTCTGAGTTTCATCTCTGCTCACGTGAACTGATGGTTATGAAGACAACATTTTGGCACAGACAATGAGCTGTAGGCCATCGTAGAGCACTGGCGGCTGCCTTGTATAACGAGGGTATTGGAAAGTTGGTACAACGCTACGACATCGTCGAAGTCGGATCGGCGACCATGGAGACAAGTAGCTGGAAGTTGTAGCTAACTGCTGCAAATAAAACAGTTTTGATTTTCACTGTGGTTTCCATTAAGCGACCTATCGTTTCTTACTTTCCGAATAGCCCTCGAATTTGGGATCAGTTAGACGTGATCCGGCCGGCGTCAGTTTCTTCAAGGGTCCCAGGCTGGAGGCGCCGACGTGTGTGTCTGTCGCTTCAGCGCTGATAGCCGGCGGGGAAGAGAAAAGACGTCTGGGCCGCAGTGTCTCAAGATGGGCCTGTCGGGCGGGCCTTTAATATATCAACGTTGTCGATAGCTTTCCGCCTTCCATGGAAGGGGCCACACTCCAGAACGCCGCCTTGCAAGGCAGGCCGCCCGCCCAGCGACTCAATCAAGCGTGTAGCATAACTAGCCGTGTGCAGGCGCACGACTATGGACGATGTACCTGCAATACTTTCAATCTACCCTATTAACAGGTTGAACTCCTTGGCTGTGGGTTTAATTACTCTTATAAATAAGGCAACCAGCAACTATTTTTTTTGCATAGCCTTATTTATAGCAAGAGACGTTTTGGCCTTTGACATATGTCCAACTGGCGCAATATATTTGTTTCTTCTTCAGTACAACTTTTTCGTCTACTTCATTTTGAATGCTACAGCTACCTTTCGTTCTGTAATTGGTGGCTACTGTTACCGCCTTAATATGTAATTTTGACTGTAACTTCCGATACAAAGAAACGCATTAATCGGTCACAGGGAGATTGCTTCGCTGCATTACTCCATCATGAACCTACAAACTTCTACTCATATGCAGGCCAAAAACTTACAGGAAAAAAGGTAGCTACACAGTTAGAAGTGCAGTCGGTAAAAACGGTATAGAGACGGACATGTAAATGTAGCAGGGGAAGGTCGGTGAGCAACCGAGAGCGGATTGTATCGGATAAGAGCTGTTTCTGAACCGTATTCCCTGTGGCAGCACCAATCAGGCCACTGCATTTTGAACTACGTATGGACAAAACCGCTCACACAATTTAGGATTAAAACACCAGGGCCTAACTGCAAATTTCTCGTGAGCTTTTGCATGCACGAACTTAGGTGTTCAAATGGCCCTGAGCACTATAGGACTTAACTTCTGAGGTCATCAGTCCCCTAGAAATTAGAACTACTTAAACCAAACTAACCTAAGGACGTCACAACCATCCATGCCCGAGGCAGGATTCGAACCTGCCACCGTAGCGGTCGCGCTGTTCCAGACTGTAGCGCCTACAACCGCTCGAAATTAGGTATGGGACATTTTGTTTGTAAGTAAGAACTATTGTTTTGTTAATGTATCTGTACGTAAAACTGATATCATTCTGTTTGTTGTAGACTATCACAATGTATAGCGCAGGTAATAACGAAGGGAATATTAAACTAGCACAACGGTACGTTTGGGGTGTATCGGAAAAGTAATTCCCGGTTGTGCCGGACAAACAGAGAGCCTAAAGATTTTTTTACTGTTAATTTCGTGTAAGGCGAAGATGGAGTAGCTAGGACATAAATAGGACGACCATAACACGAACAAAGCCATGGAAAAAGCCATACTTCGTGAAACGACCTTGAGGGAAGCAAATGCGAAATTTTCAGTTCCAAGAAGTACATTACGTGAAAGACATACAGCTTTACGGGAAAACAAAGAGATTTCTGTCAAACCTGTTTAGGAAATAACAAGCTTTTACAGAATATTCAGTTGTGAACAGGAAACAGTGTTGTACAATCATATTAAAACTTATCTAATCAGTGTATGCCTTTGAATAAAAATGAGTTCTTCAGAATAGTGGACAAATATGCAGCGCAACTGAAATTAAAGCATGAGTTCTAATAGACAAAAATTGAAGTGGGTAGAGGCTTTTACTATAATATTATGAAAGGATTTGAATAGTTAAGTCTCAGGACAGATGAATTCACGAATTTAGAGCGAGCAGCATGTTTAACCAAATAAGAGGTGACAAATTCGATAGACAAGGCGAACTGATGGATAAGATGAAGTTTATAGCCATTTACGATGAAATTAGAACTTTTTCCAACGAAAATGGTTTTTTTATGCATTGCAAGTCAGTGTCCGATACGACCTTCGAAAATTTTTACGTGTTCTTACCACTGACATGGATCTCCTCTTCAGAAAGATAGTGACGCATGAATTTTTTAGTAGTGTAACACTGCGCTATGTAACAGGAGTGGTAGCAGACTCATAGAGACGAATTTTCCTAATTTGCGTCATAACTAGGTAGGAACGACGACGAAATCTGGAATAAACTTCCATGTGAGGCCCTGCACATCCAACTGAAATAATATGCAATTATAATTTTTTCGTTTACGTGTAAAAAAAAAAAAAAAAGACCAAGTAAGTCCGGAGCAGTGGCGGTGTGGTGTGCCAGACAGGTGGAACAAAAGCCAGCAGCCCAGACAGGAGTGTGGAGCAGAGCTTAAATGAGCGACCTGAAATATAGTCTGCGCAAGCAGCAAATATCAGCCGCCGGTTTTATGCGCTGTTAATGACAGCGGGCCGTGTGCGCTGCAGCGTTTAGATAAAACAGTAAAAACAGACCGGCGCCATGTTATTTAATATTTCTGCCGCTCCGCCGGCCTCCATGTGTTCGCCACACATACGTGTATAATTACCGATAAAATTAATAAACGTGATTGACATTTTAACATGATGGTAAACCGAGCAGAAATAATTTGATTGGTTGCTCTGGAGCGTAGAGTTAATCGTGAGGGACATCATTTTAATCTTTGTTTCCTTAAAAAAAATAGGTTCCAGTGAGAATCATTTGATAAAACTCTGACACTCAGAGACAAGGCGAACTGCAGGCAGTGAATAATCTGATACTCATCCGATTAACCCCGTACCGTCGGAGTTTTGCTCACCCAAGCATGGGCATCACAGTTCATACAGTATTTATCTCTCTCTCTCTCTCTCTCTCTCTCTCTCTCTCTCTCTCTCTCTCTCTGCGCCCTGCATTTTTTTCGTGCTTCACAGTGATACCCTCACAGCTCTCGGAATGTTCTAGCTCCCCCCTACCAGCTTTTTACACGTTACGCAGTGGTGTATATAAAAAGGTACTGCCACCTGCGTATGGAATTCCGAAATACAAAGTCCGCGGAACTATTATTTATTCCAGGCGGGTAATCATCGAGAGTTTTACCCTTTACAGTAACTCATCCTCACGATCTCCGTCAATGAGATTCCTGGATTTAAAAAGTTTTTAGTGAATTACAGATTACTGATGTGGCATCCGAATTGCAGTAATTTCAAAATGGTTCAAATGGCTCTGAAAACTATGGGACTGCGATCATCAGTCTCCTAGAACTTAGCACTACTTAAACCTAATCAACCTAAGGACATCACACACATCCATGCCCGAGGCAGGATTAGAACCTGCGACCGTAGCGGTCGCGCAGCTCCAGACTGTAGCGCCTAGAACCGCTCGGCAACTCCGGCCGGCGCAGTAATTTCATGTACTATGATTTTACCGTGCGGAGAAGTGTTCATAAACTGTATAATTTTTTTCATCCTACGACTTGCTGATTTTTGTTTCCTTTTTTATTTCAGGTGAGTTGCCACTGTGGAGAAGAACGAATGGCGTAGGTGTAAGCTGCATCATGAACTGTAAGTTGTATGTTGTTCCATTTATTTGACATAAAAGTGAAGACAATCGTGTTAAATGGTACACAACCTTTTTAAAAAAGATATTGAATGCGTTTGCAGTTGATCATGATACGACTAGTGTCTAACACTCCCAAGGAATTTCTTAAGTGGAAGTGTGATTATGACAGTACAGTGTTCACATACCTTTCTCTGTTATCGCTACCTCTCCCCCTTCTTAAATGGACTTTCTATTAAGTTGGAGTAAGTATCTGTAAGTGGTCCCTCCAGTTCTCACGTATTAATGGCTGTTTGAGGCGGTATAATCAGCCTGTTAACATGCTCATACCACAGGAGCTCATGCGAGGTTTGGCCAGGAATTACCAGTCAGCCATTTGGGATAATTTGCTCCTTTTTCGCCAGACAACTTGTTTATACACTTTTCATCATGAAAGATTCAAGAATTAAGTTTCGAAATAAGACTCACGAAACAAAGTATATTTACAGAATGAGAATTTTCACTCTGCACCGGAGTGTTCACCGATATTAAACTTTCTGGAAGATTAAAACTGTGCGCCGGATCGACACTCGAACTCGGGACCTTTGCCTTGCGCGAGCAAGTGCTCTACCATCTGAGCTACCCAAGCAAGACTTACGACACGTCATCACAGCTTTACTTCTGCCAGTACCTCGTCTCCTACTTTCCAAATTTCACAGAAGCTCTTCTGCGAACCTTGTTCTGGAAACATCCTCCAGGCTGTGGCAAAGCCATGTCTCCGCAATATTATTTCTTCCAGGATTGCTAGTTCTGCAAGGTTCGCAGAAGAACTTCTGTGAAGTTAGGAAAGTAGGAGACGAGGTACTGGCAGAATTGAAGCTGTGAGAACGGGTCGTGAGTCATGCTTGGGTAGCTCAGATAGTTGAGCACTTGCCCGCGAAAGGCAAAGTTCCCGACTTCGAGTCTCGGTCCGGCACACAGTTTTAATCTGACAGAAAATTTAAAAGTATATTTGTTTCTAGTAACAAATACTCCCGGGTGTTTCAGTGGAATACCATTGCCATGAGAACTAAATTACTTCACATGATGCCTGGAGGTCAAACATTATTTCAATAACAATGCAATTTCATGATATTCCTCTCCCACAAATTTCCTTTTATTCTCTGCCAATGGACCAAAAGGGACTTTTGGACTGGGAGCAAGGTAAACTTCTGCAGGTGAAGGAGTTAATTATTGAGAATGAAGTTTCTCGTGACAACATTCTCGTGTAAAATACTCTGTCATTTTGCTTCGGGAAACTCGGATAAAGCCAAAAGCTTTTGACGACCACCACCACGGTCACTTGCTACTGGATCAGATCATGGTGGTGATTGTAGTAAACTTTTGGTTTTACCCAGATTTACACAGCAAAACAAAGAAAAGAACGAAAATGTTTTATACTGGTCGATTACTATATGACACAAAAAAATTATGCTGAGAAATGGTATCAGTTAGGAATGGAATGGAGGACAGAGAAATTTTCGGTCACATCACCGATACTTTGCAGGAGAACTTGTTTCAAAAATAATCATCTAATTTCGCAAGACTACATCCTATGCATGAATGAAGGTTGAAAGTTCCAGTAAATTTTAACTTCAAAGGTTTCCCTTTCGTAAGAACTATGCGATTTTACAGAGGTGCATCGTTTAAAGGCTTGCCTCCACAGCTGAATCGTTAGTGTGGCTGACTGGCACGTGGAAGACCCGTTCTGATACCCGGTATGGTCTGGGATCTATCCTTGGTGCGAGCACTGGAATGGGATGCACTCAGTCACGTGATCTCAATTGAGGAGGTACTTGACCGAGTAGCAGCGGCCCCAACTCACGAAAACTGACATTGGCCAGGGGCGCATCTCATGCCCTCCATTCCGCACCCAGTGACACCATTGGGAGAGGATACGTTTACATCTTTTACATGTGTGCATGTACAACCTGGGGATACTTTCGACACTTACATTTAGGTTCAAAGTTTTAATCAGTTTTCGCAGGGGCTAAATGTGTCCTCCATCTGCTGCATGAAAAACATCCAAACGACAGAGCAACTGATCCCATGATTTAGCGAGCACAAGTGGAATTAACACCTTCACAACTCTGGTCGTGAGGCATCGTTGTTCACCCTAAGTCGTTGAATGAGGCACATAGACGGAGTCTTTCAAAAAAATCAAAAATAAAAAATTACATAGTGTCAGATCGGAAAAGCTTGGAAACCCGTCGTGCAATACGAGATGGATATGGCCCGAATACTGTAGCAGGTGAAGTATCATACTCTCGTTAAACTTGCAAACACAATATCACCTGTTGAGAAATAAAATGGAAAACCCATTTTGCTGGTGTGTTAGGGCGATGAACGAGTCAGCGATTTAGCTGCGGCAGGTAGCTCAATGCGGCAGTGCAGGGAGGCAGCTTGAACTAACAACTGTAAACAATAGACGTGTATTCAGCCAGTCAGTTGCGAGCGGGTTGTGTTCAACAGTGGGCACATGGCCGTAGTGTGTCAATGTCATCGTCACAAATCGCAATGCAGAAACATCTCTAAATCAAGTATTCTCAAAATGTTCTCCAGAATGGTTTGAAGAAGGGAAAAGTGTGCGCAAAGTTTGTTCTTTAAACATTACCTCCCAAACAAAAACAGCAACGTTTGGCGGCCTGCAGTGACTTCTCTGAAATTTTAAATGCAGACAGTAGTTTTCTGGAAAAAATCTGATTCAGCAGCCCTTACAGATGGGTTTTATACAGCCCACGTGCTAGATTTTTATATTTTCGCGCTTTTATGCGCAAACTATCAGTCATACAGGTAAAATATACACGACCTTTTCGTAGGAATTTGAATGTAGTTAAATTTTGTACTGGGATATTTTCTCGAGTTATTCAAGAAAAATGCGATTGAAGGGGTCTTTTGCACGTTTTTCTCGAATAATTCGAAAATTACGGTCCTTTGCGGAAACGCATCCTAATACAAAATTTAACTACATTAAAGTTCGTACGCCGGCTGCTGTGGTCGAACGGTTATAGGCCCGGAACCACGCGACTGCTACGGTCGCAGGTCCGAATCCTGCCTCGGGCGTGGATGTGTGTGTTCTTAGATTAGTTAGGTTTAAGAAGTTCTAAGTCTAGGGGACTGATGACCTCAGATGTCAAGTCCCATAGTGCTTATAGCCATTTGAACCATTTTTTATGTTTCCTACAAAAAGGTCCTGCCCTTATTTTTCTGTAGTACTGGTAGTTTGCGCATAGCGAGTGATAGAATATGAAAATGCTGCATATGGTGTCTGAAGGTGTTGCAGGTTTCATAAAACCTTGCGGTAGGGGCAGCTGAATCACTCTGAGTAGAACATGTGTTGCTTTAAAAACTGTTTTGTTGGCTGAATGAGCCAACACCGTGTTACTAGAGGAGGCCGAAATGCACGCGTTTTAGCTCACGCAGGCTGCCGTGAGGAGGGAAGAACTATACTGACGTGAGGTCTGGAACATGACAAGGAATTAGAATTCAGAAAGCGGACGTAAGTAGTTGGATACTTAACTTTAATCCGTTAACGATGAACGTCACTCTTGGCGGTACATGAGTCACAATATTATCTGTTCAGAAGACATAGTAACTGAATATGGCGCCTTGCTAGGTCGTAGCAAATGACGTAGCTGAAGGCTATGCTAAACTGTCGTCTCTGCAAATGAGAGCGTATTTAGTCAGTGAACCATCGCTAGAAAAGTCGGCTGTACAACTGGGGCGAGTGTTAGGGAGTCACTCTAGACCTGCCGTGTGGCGGCGCTCGGTCTGCAATCACTGTTAGTGGCGACACGCGGGTCCGACGCATACTAACGGACCGCGGCCAATTTAAAGGCTACCACCTAGCAACTGTGGTGTCTCGCGGTGACACCACAAAAACACCGTCTAAAATTTTCCCCATTTTTTGGTTAATTCACTCTCTAAACTTTTTGGACTGGGAGGTATAGCGTTATGGATGGGATGAGTCATTTTTAAACATCGGCTGCTAGAAACCACAGAGAATATAAGTCCAGTGGCTTGAAGGATGCGACCTATTTGGGAGTCAGCAAGACACGCTGTGTGGTAGACAGTGTGACGTTGTCAGGTGGCCTGATCTAACCCCATTGAAAATGCTGGATCAACATAAGCTGGGTGACGTCACAGCGGCGAGAGCGGGCCGGGTGCCCGGTCTACTAACAGCCCTGTTCAAGTGGCAGAGAGAGTGAGAGAGAAGGTTGGGGGGGGGGGGGGGAGGTGTTAGGGCCGCAGAGGAGCGGTAGGGTCGGTCAGATTGGAGTTGCGGTCGCGCCTGCGCTTGTCAGCGGCTGCCGGTGGCCCGTGCTGGGGTAGCGTAGCAGCTCCAACAGCCGTGGCAGGGCTGCCTGTGAGACAATGGCCAGCAGGGCACAGCGCCTGCAACAACAGAATACCTCGCTCAGGTCTGCTCAAAGCGCTGCACTCATACCGTCCGCAGGAAAGTCACTCCAGCGAGACTATGAAGCAAATGTTGACCCGTAGCTAGTTTCGACGCCGCCATCGCCCGTGAACATCTGAGAATGACTGCAACGTGGAATCCGGTACAGCTACTAAACAAGTTTGTGAGCTCTCCGTGAAACAAAATTTCTAAAATATAGCACATATTGTAAAGTTGATGCATTAAGTTGTTCTGAAAGCGGTGCTGATATTCAAGATAATAAAAGCGGGATAAAGCTGTGAGCTATCTGGGGAAGTTATCCTTGCATTAATGAGCAACTGTTTCACCAGGTGTCCAGTCTAGATCACCAAATTCCCAACCAGACTAACATTAATTATAATCTTTCAATAGTCATCTTACGACAACCGGTGATATATATATATAAAAAGAGAATTTAAATAAAAAGAAATAAATCAGTTTATATTTGCTCATTTATTTTAACATTGATCATTGTTCCGTTAAAATTTCAGCATATCAAACTTGATTCATAACCAAACTGGTGCCTTATTTAGGATTGTGAAAATGTGAGTTTGTAATCTTACGGAACACATCAAATATGGAGCCAAGATTGAGAGACAGCATACAACACTGCATTCATAAAATAACACATGAAGAACGTTGAAACATATGCAAGAGGAAATTAACCACAACCAACCGATTCGATTTTCACCCAAAGAAGTTACGGTCGTAGAGCAATCCTATCTGTCACGAAATTACCACACACTGGTATACTATATTCATACTAACTGTCTGTGAAATCCTCCAGAAAAGAATGGCTGAGGGCTACTTTGATGATTACACCACATGCTTCACGTGGTCAACTTGGTTTACACAAAGAGTGTAACTCCACAATAATTTTGATAATTAAATTAAATTACATCGAAACGCAATTTACAAAAGAAAAACCTCAAACTGGTTACTATCGTCTTACTATTAACCTGATGGGCCAAACAATTGTCTTACAAAGTACACCCCACGTGGGTTGAACATAAAGAAAAGTTGCTATATTGAAAAATATTGTCAAGACGAGACGTTATAATCTCACGCACATTCGCATTTAAGATTGATGATCTTAGTTAGAGTTACGGATCATGAACATGTGGTTCCACTTTACTGACAAATTAGTGACAAAGCAACTACTGGAAGATATTCTGAACTTCACACTCGAATTACAGTGCGTTGCAATTTAAGATAACATTAGTATTTTAGATCTAAACCTGAAATAAAGATGATTAAATTTTCAATTAGGCTGATCTTAAGAAATCCATTGTCCTGCGGACTTAGCAGACACGCTCGTAGCCGGAGATCTTACCACTTCAGACGCTCGCCGCGGACTGACTGACCTGGGCCCGTACCGAGCGTGCTTAACAGATACACACGGAAGTGACCAGAGAGGCAGCTTCCTATACCAACATGACAAGGGACGGACAGGACCATACTAAGAATAGAAACCTCTCTGCTTTTAGAAAGCGTAGCTACCTGTTCCGACGTTGGTCCTACTGTTCTCTAGCAGACCGGCTTGTCTGCTACCATCGAGCATGCAACTAGAAATACATTTACTCATTCATCCTTTCACAAAGAAAGCAAGGGGGATGACAGTATCTTATCATATACAGTATATAAAAGAAAGCAGGTGCAGGCTCCATATGAGACTGTGTGACATGAATTACATATAAACTGTGTTTTAAAGTGTAGTAGTGTGACAGATCGTTCTTGATTATGTGTAAAAGTAACACGTTCCACTGCTCAGTCTCCTCCAAGATAGAGTCAGAAACATCACAGTAAATTTAGAAGTGGAATGTATGCCATAAATGACAGCAGATTCTGAAATTAACATGAAAGGAATCCAACAGAGACCTTTCAATATAAAAAAAGACTGCCAGAAAAACAATAGTTCACCTATTTAGATGCTTCCAATTCACTCAATATTTTTGCATCAGTGCATATGGAATACATGAAATGATTACAGTTGCAGATCAATAGCACAAGCGGTTCTGTGGTACATGTTACTGACCCATGCTGAAACACCAATATTAGAACGTGGTGTAACCTTCACTTACGGCAGTGCAGTGACTCTGACATCCAGTCGATCGTACAGGTTGCTAATACTGTCTTGGGATACATTGTGCCACGCCTGCTCGACTTGTTCGCGTAGATCTGTGACAGTCGACCGCTGTGGCCGAGCGGTTCTAAGCGCTTCATTCCGGAACCGCGCTGCTGCTACGGTCGCAGGTTCGAATCCTGCCTCAGGCATGGATGTGTGTGACGTCCTTAGGTTAGTTAGGTTTAAGTAGCTCTAACTTCTATGGGACTGATGACCTCAGATGCTAAGTCCCATAGTGCTCAGATCCATTTGAACCATTTTTTACCAGTCACTTCCTTTCCTCTTTCACTCACAAACAGAGCGAGGGAAAATCAACTGTCTATGTGCCTCCGTATGAGCCCTAATTTCGTATCTAATCTATCAGGGATTCCCATTTGAGCTCCCGAAGCATCTCCGTAATATTTGCGTGTTGTTTGTACCTGGTGGTAATAAATACAGCAACCTCATGAAGAATTGATTTGATGTCTCCCTGTAATCTGATCTGGCGTGGATCCGAAACACTCGAGCAATATTCAACAACAGGTCCCACTAGACTCCTATGTACGGTCTCCTTTGAACCATACCTTCCTAGAATTCTCCCAATAAACTGAAGTAGACCATTCGCCTTTCCTACCGCAATCCTCACTCACATGTTCGTTCCATTTTATACCGCTTTGCAACGTGACTTTCAGATATCCAAACGAAGTGACTGTGTCAAGCAGGACACCACCAGTGCTGTAACCGAACATTTGTTTTTCCTACACATTTAACTTATCACACACTTTTCTACATTTATAGCTAGCTGCCATTCATCACATAAACTAGAAATTTTGTCATTATGCATCTCCCTACTGTCTCTCGGCCAGTCCTGACAAAACTCTACCATCTGGTGAGCAAGATGTATGAAACAGGCGAAATACCCTCAGACTTCAAGAAGAATATAATAATTCCAATCCCAAAGAAAGCAGGTGTTGACAGATGTGAAAATTACCGAACAATCAGTTTAATAAGCCACAGCTGCAAAGTACTAACACGAATTCTTTACAGACGAATGGAAAAACTAGTAGAAGCCGACCTAGGGCAAGATCAGTTTGGATTCCGTAGAAATACTGGAACACGTGAGGCAATACTGACCTTACGACTTATCTTAGAAGAAAGATTAAGGAAAGGCAAACCTACGTTTCTAGCATTTGTAGAGTTAGAGAAAGCTTTTGACAATGTTGACTGGAATACTCTCTTTCAAATTCTAAAGGTGGCAGGGGTAAAATACAGGGAGCCAAAGGCTATTTACAACTTGTACAGAAACCAGATGGCAGTTATAAGAGTTGAGGGACATGAAAGGGAAGCAGTTGTTGGGAAGGGAGTAAGACAGGGTTGTAGCCTCTCCCCGATGTTATTCAATCTCTATATTGAGCAAGCAGTAAAGGAAACAAAAGAAAAATTAGGAGTAGGTATTAAAATCCATGGAGAAGAAATAAAAACTTTGAGGTTCGCCGATGACATTGTAATTCTGTCAGAGACAGCAAAGGACTTGGAAGAGTAGTTGATCGGAATGGATGGTGTCTTGAAGGGAGGATATAGGATGAACATCAACAAAAGCAAAACGAGGATAATGGAATGTAGTCGAGTTAAGTCGGGTGATGCTGAGGGTATTAGATTACGAAATGAGACACTTAAAGTAGTAAAGGAGTTTTGCTATTTGGGGAGCAAAATAACTGATGATGGACGAAGTAGAGAGGATATAAAATGTAGACTGGCAATGGCAAGGAAACCGTTTCTGAAGAAGAGAAATTTGTTAACATCGAGTATAGATTTAAGTGTCAGGAAGTTATTTCTGAAAGTATTTGTATGGAGTGTAGCCATGTATGGAAGTGAAACATGGACGGTAAATAGTTTGGACAAGAAGAGAATAGAAGCTTTTGAAATGTGGTGCTACAGAAGAATGCTGAAGATTAGATGGGTAGATCACATAACTAATGAGGAAGTATTGAATAGGATTGGGGAGAAGAGAAGTTTGTGGCACAACTTGACCAGAAGAAGGGATCGGTTGGTAGGACATGTTCTGAGGCATCAAGGGATCACCAATTTAGTATTGGAGGGCAGCGTGGAGGGTAAAAATCATAGGGGGAGACCAAGAGATGAATACACTAAGCAGATTCAGAAGGATGTAGGTTGCAGTAGGTACTGGGAGATGAACAAGCTTGCACAGGATAGAGTAGCATGGAGAGCTGCATCAAACCAGTCTCAGGACTGAAGACCACAACAACAACAACAACAACTGTCTCTCGACTTCGGTACGTCCCTGTACATCACTGAATCATCAGCAAAAAACCACACATAGCGGTACTATCAAATGGTTCAAATGGTTCTGAGCACTATGGGACTTAACATTTGAGGTCATCAGTCTCCTAGAACGTAGAACTACTAAAACCTAACTAACCTAAGGACATGACACACATCCATGCCCGAGGCAGGATTCGAACCTGCGACCATAGCGGTCGCGCAGTTCCGTACTGAAGCGCCTAGAACCGCTCGGTCACAGCGGCCGGCGCGTTTACTATCACACTACTCTGGCGCACTCCTGACGGTACCTCACATAAGGAAAAATATAAGATGCGGAAACATGTGTTTAATGAAAAATATACAAACATTCGATTTGAAGTGATGACCACAAAAACTAACTTGTTAAAGATATACAAAATTAACATTATATTTTAACACCGCATGTCCATAGTCTTTTACTGTAGATTCTTTTCCTTGGCCATTCTCCTTCTTTTCCTCCTTACTGTGCTTTCCTTTCTTTCAGAGGATTTAGATACCTGTTACCTGCAGCATTCACTTGGGAAAACACGCGTTTATAACCGTAAATAAAAGCAGAAATTGCATCCTATGTACCAGTGCAAGTGAAACATTCAGTCTCTAAACTAAACTAAAACTAAATCTCGAAACTAAACTAAATTAAAATTATTTAACTTTGATTGCCTGTTGCGTTCACTGACCATTATGAGGTTACAGGTATTTGGGACCTTTGAATTACTTCGGCGAAACACACACCACAGCTCGGCAAAGGACTCCAGGAGGCCCCAGACGCTTGTAATCTGATGATATTTAGTAAACGACCGGTAACAAAAGTTAAAGTATTTTCTTAATATCAGCTGACTTGGTGATTTGCAGGCACCTTAACACAATATCCATCCTTAGACTTGTCTGGTCAAGTGACAGAATAACAACGTGAATCCGTATGGTCTCTGCCAAAAAGAAATTAATAGTTCATTCTCACACTTTGGTAAGTTCCCTTTCATAAATAAAGCAAATAAAAATTATATGAAGCGAATAATACTATAGATTATAGTAGCAGTGTTGCTAATGATCTTTGTCCGTCTGTAGTATTCTTGATCTCTGTGGTGCGTGAGACACGAACCACCGCAAAGATCGACTAGATGACCTTTGCTTCTTATCTTGCAGTCTCTTCTTCTCAGCATTTATTAGATACACGCTTCTCTCAACAGTAACAATACTGTGCACAGTCTGCTGTTTCTATTCTCGATACAAGCGCCTGAAGCTATGGCTGTCACGTTGAAAATAATTTCAGCTGCACCGTTCGAGTCTCGGTCCGGCACACAGTTTTAATCTGCCAGGAAGTTTCATAAATCATAATCTCTGTTATTCTGACGTCCGCCGAGCCTATTCAGAGTCGTAATTCTGTTCCGTTATTATTAGCTCTATTTCTCGGCTTTCTGTTCAAATATAAATGCAAAGCAAAATGCTTTCATTCTTCTGATGTACGAGGGCAGTGAGAAAGTTCTAGACAACGGCGCAGCCCATCTCGGCGTCGGTAACAGTCTTCGTCATGGTGTTTTGGCGCATGTAAAGGCGTGCTACAAAACTGTGGCGCGGGGAGTTCATTGTACACCAGGACTGCAGACATGCAACTAAAAGCAAATATCAATTTATGTTCGTAACTTTATTTTTATTTAATCATATGTTTATTTATTTTCTTATTTTTCGCGGTGATACAAGTTGTGGTCACCCCTCGAACTTGTAATCTATATCTTCACCTAATATCAGCTGATGGATATTGTATTGTGTAACTGAAGAGTGTATCCCAAAATCCTGCAAAGTGCCAAAGAATTGTATGGTAGTTATACGCTGAAGAGCCAAAGAAACTGGTACACCTGCCTAATATCGTGTAGGGCTCCCGCAAGCACGCAGAAGTGCCGCAAAACGCTTGGCGTGGACTCCTGTAATAAATGAAGTAGTGCTGGAGGGAACTGACAAGGCAATTGACACCACGAATCCTGCACGGTTGTCCATAAATCCGTAAGAGTACGAGAGGTGGAGGTCTCTTCTAAACAGCACATTGCAAGAAATCCCAGATATGCTCAATAACGTTGACGTCTGGGGAGATTGGTGGCCAGCGGAAGTATTTAAACTCAGAAGAGTGTTCCTGGAGCAATTGTGGACTTGTGGGGTGTCGCATTGTCATGCTGGAACTGCCCAAGTCCGTCGGGATGCGCAATGGTCATGAAGGGATGCAGGTAATGAGACAGGATGACTACGTACGTGTCACTTGTCAGAGTCATTTCTAGACGTGTCAGGGGTCCCATTTCAAGCCAAATGCTCACTCCCTACGCCAATGCAGAGCCTCCACATGCTTGAACAGTCCTTTGCTGACATGCAGTGTCCATGAATTTCTGGTGCTGTTTCCATACCCGTACACGTCCATCGGCTCTATACAACTTAAAACGAGACTCGTCCGACCGTGCAACACGTTTCCAGTCGTCAACAGTGTAATGCCAGTGTTGACGGGCCCAGGCGAGGAGTAAAGCTTTGTGTAGTGCTGTCATCAAGGGTACAGGAGTGGGCCTTCACCTCCGAGAGCCCATACAGATGATGTTTCGTTGAATGGTTCGCACACTAGTACTTATTGATGGCCCGGAACTGAAATCCGCAGCAATGTTGGGAAGGATTGCACATGTGTGACGTTGAACGATTCTCTTGAGTCGTCGTTGGTCCCATTCTTGAAGGATCTTACCGGCCGCAGCGATGTTGTAGGTTTGACATTTTACCGGATGCCTGATATTGACGGTACACTCGTGAAACGCTTGTACGGGAAAATCCCGACTTCATCGCTACCTCGGAATTCTGTGTCCCATCGCTCGTGCGCCGTCTATAACACCACGTTCAAACTCACTTAAATCTTGATAACCTGTCATTGTAGCAGCAGCCGACTGTAACACCATGTTCAATCTCACTTAAATCCTGATGACCTACCATTGTAGCAGCAGTAACCGATGTAACTACTGTGCCAGACACTAGGCGTCTGATATAGGCTTTCGAGACCGGAGACCCATATTCTGCCTGTTCACGTATCTCTGTATTTGAATACGCATGCGTACACCAGTTTCTTTGACGCTTCAGTGTATTAAATAATGTATCACTGCATTTCTCATTTTATTATGTAGGCTGAAGGTGCAGGTGGGAGAAAAGAAAGAGATGAAACTAATGACATCAGCTGCATCGGGACTTTGTGCGGTATCGGCGGCAACGACTGCAAATGTGGGCCTGACGAGGACTCGAACCCGTCATGTCCTACTTACGAGACAGTTGAGTTAACCACTGCGACATCTGGGAACAGTGTTTATCTCAAATGCACGGAATACCTCGGCGCACTCCCCGAACGACTCACATTCCCACTTAGCGCCACCTAACCGTATCTCCGTCCATGTCCTCCACGCTCGCTAAATTTAGATTCTCGCTGAAGGTAGAACGATATTGCGCATCCACACTGGAGTTTGTGAATTCATTTCCCGTCGAGGCGGATTAATTATACGAATGCGGGGTGTCTGTTCTTTCGGACAACTGCACTGATCAGAGCTACTGAGCCATGAAGTGCTACGGACGTCGTCGGGGGTGCGCGTTGCCGTGCTACTGTTTTCAAAAGTATTATTAACGCAGAAATACAGAGTGGCACTAGAGTGAGTGTCGCAGAAAATAAATTTAACGCACTTGGCAATGCCTCTAATTTTGACGTACCATGCATAATTGTAGGATGTAATTTTAATTTTAATATTGTTCATAACAAAAGCTTCATGTCCAGTTTAACAGACACCACGCATTCGTATAACTGATTCGTCTCGATGGGCAATGAATGCACAACCTTCAGTGTGAATGCACAACATCGTTCGACCGCCCAGCGGCAATCGAAAATTAGCAAGCATGGAAGACATGGACGAGGACTGCAAATAGATGGCGTTAGGTGAGGATGTGGGTTGGCCCGGCAGCGTGCCGAGGTAGTCCGTGCATTTGTGATAAATACTGTGTCCTGAAGGCCTAGTGGTTAACTGCCTAGTAAGTAAGACATCCCAGTATCGAGTCTCCATCTGGTACCCATTTTCACTTGTCGCCGCTGATTCTGGATAAATTCCCGAGGCAGCTAATTTCACCAGTTCCTTTTCTCTCGTCCCCACCTTCAGTTTATATAACACGTATCATAGCTCCGCATTCCACGTAGTGAACACTACGCATTCAAATGTTTTCATTTTAGATTTTGATATGATATATAGTGCACACTAAACAGCAGGACAACTGTAGGTAGACAGTTGAATTAGTTAATGATATATATATACAGGGTGAGTCACCTAACGTTACCGCTGGATATATTTCGTAAACCACATCAAATACTGACGAATCGATTCCACAGAACGAACGTGAGGGGAGGGGCTAGTGTAATTAGTTAATACAAACCATAAAAAAACGCACGGAAGTATGTTTTTTAACACAAACCTAGGTTTTTTTAAATGGTACCCCGTTCGTTTTGTTAGCACATCTGAACATATAAACAAATACGTAATCTGTGCCGTTTGGTGCATTGTAAAATGTTAATTACATCCGGAGATATTGTAACCTAAAGTTGACGCTTGAGTACCACTCCTCCGCTGTTCGATCGTGTGTATCGGAGAGCACCGAATTACGTAGGGATCCAAAAGGAACGGTGATGGACCTTAGGTACAGAAGAGACTGAAACAGCACATTACGTCCACATTCTAACATCTTTTTATTGGTTTTTTCACTGACGCACATGTACATTACGATGAGGGGTGAGGTAAACGTACACACGTGGTTTCCGTTTTCAATTACGGAGTGGAATAGAGTGTGTCCCGACATGGCTTAATGGCTTAATTTATTTACTGTGACAGAAGCAAGCCAAGCCTATGTGATCAGTCATCAAAAATATTTTAGGACCAACGTTTAAAATATGCTTACTAATATTGTTTGTAGATATTAAGACACTAAATTCACTCCAATGACCTGCCTGTGGCCAAAAATCGCAAGATTCCCCTTACTTGGTTATCGACTGATATTACCTCATTGGTGTGTTTGGTTTTTTCGCATTAACACCAGGAAATAATTCTTGCCCATTAAGAACGTATTACATCATCACAACTCTTCAAATTCAAGGTAATTTATAATGATTTAGCTGGAATCAGTTGTTTTTGAGGCGTTTATTTTCCCATGATGACATTTCAGCATGCTTGGCACCCGACCATCAGATGTTTACATTTTTTTACGTTCGTAAACACTGTACCTTAACTAATGGCGTTGCAGAATTTTGCACTGGAAGTTTTAAAGACAACTACTGTAAAGAAACAATGTTTACGACACGTAAATAAGCGTAAGCATCTGAAGATGGAGTGAACATGAAATGAATATGGTCTCGAAAACACGAGCTTGGCTCTTAATTTGTTGACGTGGCGTGTCGGGAAAAGAATGTCATTCATATCGGTACATTACCCAATAAACATTAACGTCACGGGCGCTATAGTTTGACTTAACGCTCTAGGAGCGCTGACATATCGTCACGTGATCAGTCAGCCTGGGAGCTTAGGTAATTATGTGAAAAGGCCCATCGGTCTTCAAAGGTTGCCCAAACCTGCTTTACATTGCCAATTCCTGTTTCAGACACGTCTCCAGATGTTACGAAACTTAAGACATGAAATGCAAAATCATGTGGTTTGAGAGCCGCAAGCATTTCCACTCTTTCTATGCAACTTCTTTGCTCGCATTTGATGTAGGTTCAAAGATTTTGGAATTTTTTGTGTATTTCAACAAGCTTGACTCCGAGCTCGTCGTCATCATATTGCCAACTGTCCTTTCCCCTCTTGTGATCTTTGAATAGAATACGTTCCATAGCTCTGCTCGTAGATGAATTGCATTTATGAAATTCATAGTCCCTCGTTGGTCCACTTCTCCATTACTGTACACAACAAACGGCTAACGAAACAGGTGACTGTATGTAACCTCGCAAACTTCCGAACAAAAGCGAAACCATGTTGTTTTCGCTCCCTCAGACTGCTCCGAGAGAGAATTAGGAAACCAAAGTGAGAGTGAGTGGGATGTCTTTAGAGACAAGGATAGAGAGATTTATTGCGCTGCAATGCGAAATATCTTCCATCTTTGGTAGACAACGCGAGCAGCCCCTCGACAAAACGATGAAAACCACCTGCAGCTCCAGCAATACTGCCCGGCCATACTACGGAATTGCCGTGTGTTGCAACAACTTCGCAGCAGCGTGGACGGGAATTCTATTGTTACCAGACGTCGCCGTAAAACATGGCTAGTGTAAACAAACCTTTAAAAAATCATAGTATCTATTAAGAAGACTAGTACGCGTATAAGTAACCTATTTTTTAAATTTTGTCTCAACAAAATTCTCTATCGTTTTCCGAATAATAAAAGGTTTACTGCGAGGTAATTGTCTGGAAGAAAGCCCCAAATCCAGAGGAATTAAAACTGTCTGCGCATGTGACAGCGCCCACATGCCACGTAGGGAGTTCTGTTAAAGATGGAATTTTATTTTCCCGTGTTTTTTTGTGATTTTTAGTCTCTAATTATTGGAGAGGTAACTACACGGCAGTACTCAAAACCCAAAGGAGAGTTTTAACGCCGGCCGAAGTGGCCGTGCGGTTAAAGGCGCTGCAGTCTGGAACCGCAAGACCGCTACGGTCGCAGGTTCGAATCCTGCCTCGGGCATGGATGTTTGTGATGTCCTTAGGTTAGTTAGGTTTAACTAGTTCTAAGTTCTAGGGGACTAATGACCTCAGCAGTTGAGTCCCATAGTGCTCAGAGCCATTTGAACCAGCCAGAGTTTTAACAAGTGTATATGGGAGCGGATACCAAAAACTGTTCTCGTAGGACAAAATGCTATGAAAACAGATGTGCTGGATGCTCTGCAATGTTTCATTGATTTTGCAGTGTCATGATTTAATGTTGCGGAAATGATGTGAGTGCCTGGAGGACTAAATATGCAAAGAACTTTAATTGCCATTGGTCACAGGAGAATCTTAGAAGCAAACAAATCAGTTCTGGAAGCCACTAAAGAAGTAAGAGATGGAGAACAACAGCAGAAACAAGATGAATATGGGCTTGAAATGCTTTAGTGTTACGCGTGGTAGGTAGAGAAACAAGCTTCAGTTTCAACTTGAATTTCCCGGAGGTTCACTTTTTTATGTTCTGGTACGGATTGGTTAAAACCTATTACAGATAGAGGGCTGAAATTGTGTATACTGGCTTAAGTCATACTTGACTGAAAGGTAGACTATTTTTATAACTTAAATTTGAAAAGAAAAGACTATTTTTTTAAAAAAATTATGTTAGCTGGTGAAATTTTTAATAATCCTCATTAAAAAATGTAAGAAAAATAATTTATGCCAGCAACATTTTTTATAGGTCTACTTTAAACATAAAAATGTAAAGAAATTCCCGAGAAAATCAAGTTTCTACTTCGTTTTTTTTTATTTCGAGATGTATGTAAATGAAAGAAAGATTCAAGAGTGGGATTAAAATTAAGGGTGAAAGGATAAGTGATAAGATTCGTTGATGACATTGCTGTACGCAGTGAAAGTGGAGAAGAATTACAGGATGTGTTGAACGGTATGAACAAATGAATAGTCTAATTAGTCAGAATATGGATTGAGAGTAAATCAAAGAAAGACGAAAGTAATGAGAACAGCGAACTTTACATCAGAACTGGGGATCACGAAACACATGAAGTTAATGAATTCGGCTAACTAGGCAGCAAAATAACCCATGACGGATGGAGTAAGGAGGACGTAAAAAGCAGACTAGCACTGACAAAAAGGGCATCCCTGGCCAAGATAAGTTTGAGAAAGAAATTTATGAGAATGTTACGACATTGTATGGTAGTGAAACATTGACTGACTGTGGGAAAACCGGAACATAAGAGGATCAAAGCCTTTGACATGTGGTGCTACAGAAGAATGTTGAAAACCTGGTGGACTGATAAGGTAGGGAATGAGGAGGTTTTCCAGAGAATCAGCGAGGAAAGGAGCACATGGAAAACACTGACAAGAAGAAGGGACAGAATGATAGGCCTTCTGTTAAGACATCAGGGAATGATTTCTACGGTACTAGGAGCTGTAGAGGGTAAAAACTGTAGAGAAAGATTGGAATACACCCAGCAAATAACTGAGGACTTTGGTTGTAAGTGCTATTCTGAGATGAAGAGGTTGGCACAGGAGAGGACACGTGGCGGATTCCACCAAACCAGTCAGAATACTGATGACTCAAGAAATAAAATTTTTCTGTGTTATTTCAAGTGCAACACAAATTAGAATTCAGAAAAAAGTTTGGGACCAAAAGCTGTGGTCCATATAGTACATTGTTCCCAGGAGATCTGTTAAAAGATGGTAAGCATTACAGGGGCATACGACTAATGCTTGGTTTACACTAGCAAGTTATTGCAGCAAGTTACTTGCGCGGAGGAACTTGCCGCGCGATTTGCGAGTGTAAACATGTCGCCAAGTCGACTTGCGACCGTAGCAATTTATTGCGGAAGTGACTTACTGCACGTTTTCAGCTTCCAGTGTGAACACCACGCAAGAAGTATATGAAAGTAACTTGCAGCTTTTAGGATTTATTTCTATTTCCTGCAAGTAGGAAGAGCAAGTTATAGTAAATGTGTCGTCTGCATAACACTCATATTTAACATTTAACTTAATGTGGTGACTTAATTTTATGCAGCCATCTTACGTATTATATGCAAACAAATTTCAGAAATGGAGGAGAAACGGGAATGGATGGAGCAGGATACAGAACATTTTATTGAAGCCGTGGAGAGCTACCCCGAAATACGGAACGTGCATAACCGAGATTTTAAGGATAGAGTGAAGAAGATCAGCGCATTAAATGAAATCTCATCGATATTCGACACATCTGTATAAGAAGTACATAGAAAGTAGCATAACTTGAAGACACGACCCCTTTGCCACCTGTATCCACTCGCTTGTTGTTTTAGGAGTCTAGAAAAAGACGATGTGTAATTATTACATGTTCTATTTACTTACCTTGTCACTTTCCATTTTATGAGCATTAGAAAAAAAAATATTTTTGTAAGCATATCATTCTGTAAAATGCAGTTTATTTCAATAAAAATTTAATTTCATTGTTGTGCTTTCACATACATTCAAATAATTTTCCGTTTTCAAGACGTTGAAAATGGCTCTACATACATCGGGTACGATCAGGGAAATCGTGCTGACGGGAATATGAAACAAGTACATTACGGACTTCTCCTACAAAGAAAGTATTTCAAAATTCAAACTTTTTTTGGTTGTACGTTTCACATAAATAAATGAAATGCCTATTTTATTCGTAGCTCATCGGTACTATAAATCATAAGGTGAGTAGCAAACGTTCCTTTGCTGAAATAGCAGTACCGAAGTTCGTGTCTCGTTTTGATATGACGGGCGCTATTAACATCAACAAATACTCCAGATCATTTGAGGACATTCTGCAAAAGTTTTCAAAAGTATCCATGCTCTCAATACTAACTTCTTGCAAAAGGTTATTACAGGTACCATTTTGCATTCTTCTCATTATCTACTCTCTAACCCAAATACTTCTCTTTTTCACGTTTTGCATTACAATTACAAGAGCTGCAGCATATCTCACCCGCCTACTTGTCATTTTACACTTCGGCTGACACTCGTAGTGGTACTGAAAGCATATGTAAACAGTATCAACAAGTGCCGGCCGGAGTGACCGAGTGGTTCTAGGCGCTACAGTCTGGAACCGCGCGACCGCTACGGTCGCAGGTTCGAATCCTGCCTCGGGCATGGATGTGTGTGATGTCCTTAGGTTAGCTATGTTTAAGTAGTTCTAAGTTGTAGGGGACTGATGACCTCAGAAGTTAAGTCCCATAGTGCTCAGAACCATTTTTAGTATCAGCAAGTTGTTGCTGCAAGTTTCTTGCCAAAGAACTTGCGGAAGAATCTTGCTTAATTCTTGCGCTGCTGTGTAAACACAGCTGCAAGCGGCTGGCAATAACTTGCAGCAATAACTTCTGCAAGCGACTTGCTAGTGTAATCCCAGCTTTAGGAAACTAACAAAGGGAAATATCCAGGATTTAGGTGACACCCTTGTGTGTGTTCGCAGTGCCACCAAAGTTTCAAGTCTCGATTAACGACAACCACAAAACGCGCCCCCTTAGTTTGTGCTTTTGGACCAGGCACCCTTTAGCGAAGATACCATTACAGATCTGCGGTCGCACAGTGACGCGGTCGTCGAAGCGAGATTGAAAGCGCTGTTAATGCTGGATGCTAGCCGTATCGGCGCCTGCAGATTGGAAGCTGCGGTTTGGCCCCGATGCGGCGTCAGCTGATACGGACGCGCCGGCAGCGGGGGCGGAATTCCACCCCCGACCTCCCCCCGCTCCCCGCCCTCCGGCCCCCACCCATCAGCCGTCACCCGCTCGGACATCGGCGCAGCACGGCGTGTGACACTATCTCCGGATGCTGATGGAAAATTTCCTTGCCCGTGACGTTCGCTCCTGTCGCGGCTGAACCGTTCGACACAGGTGCACACAGATCGCCGTTCTCGTTTCATTAACTTTGACAGGAACAGACGATACTCGAAAATCTGTCGTATTCCAATTCTGTAGCGCGCGTTTTTCAACTCCCACTCCTCTTGATCAATTAATCCGGTAATTATCGTTGCAGTCTTTTGTTGATTCCGAGGCTTTAATCACGGTAGCTCAATGAGAAACGCACAACACTTGTTTCCGTAAGGTAAACAACTACATAGGGTCAGTCGCAGGTTAAGCGAATGGTAGGTTAGAATTAGTAGGATTCTGAAAAGTGATGAGTTTTACAGACGAGACTGCGTAAACAGCGCTTATATCGCCTATACTTGGTGGATATATACGAGGCCTGTTCAGAAAGTAAGCTCCGATTGATTGCCAAATTGAAACCACAGTGAACATCAGAAATGTTTTACTTGTAACAATTAGCTACACCTTTCAGCTACTTCTCTACGTAGTCGCCGTTCTGACTTAGACATTTGTCATAGCGTTGTACCAACTTTTCAATAGCCTCATCATAGAAGGCAGCCGCCAGTGCTTTCCGCCAATTCTCCACGCTGGCCTACACCTCGTTGTCTGTGTCAAAATGTTGTCTTCAAAGACAGCGGTTCATGTGACCAGAGATGAAACTCAGGGAGAGACAATTGCGGACTGTATTGTGGGTAATCTCACATTTCCATTTGAAAACGATGCAGGAGCATCGTCATTGCCCCTGCAGAATGCGGGTGAGAATTGTCTTGAAGAAGAAACAGCACGACAGTTATGTAATGTTAGCTGCATAGCTTCAGGCGAAATTTCTCACCAGGCCCTCGTACTTGGCGGCATACACTATTTTCTAGACATATTTACGCACTCACTGCGAGCTCAGAAATGAGAAGAGCGACGTGATGCTAACTGGGGTTATATTAGAGACACTACCCAACACATCTGTGCAAAGCTTTATCGGATTTTCATAGTCGTTTCCATTTCGCGACCGATCGGAGCTTACTTTCTGAACGCCCCTCGTATATTGTTCAAAAAAAATATCACTTTCTCGTACAACTTTTAAATTTAGCTAAACGGTGCTTACAACCTAACTCTGTACAGAGCAGTGGCACCCTTCAACGTCACCCTCGGTGACGGTTCAAACAGCAGTGTCAACACTTACGAAAGAAAAGATCACGGCTCAAAAGTTAACGTGAGGTACAAGATAGGTTATTGATGGCAATTCTTATCCACATTTCACCTCTTCTTTTGACCATGACGACCAGCTTTGAAATCACGCGGCTTGCTTGTGGGTGGTCGAAGAAAACATTTCAATAACACCGACGATCGGAGTCAATGCGAAGAGCACTCAGGAGGTGGCATATAGTGTACCAATTAAACCAACTCTTCCAATGGTCGTTGATTCACACACATTTTGCTATCGAAAACGATGGTTTGGAGCGCAGTGAGCAATAGGGCGAAGCTCTCCAAAATGTACGGTACAGGTGACCACCGACCGATCGCTTTTTAGTCTGGTCCCTTCAACCCCCCCCCCCCCCCTCAGAGGTGACTACCCCCCCCCCCCCAAACCAGCCCGCCCGGACGATTCGACTCTACTGGAAGGACGTCGAGGGCTCCATCCCGACTAAACGTTATTTAATACCACTGGAGTGTAGTGCTGTGGTACACAGGGTGGAACCACAAGTGACCGCTCAAAACCATCCGACGTGATTTGAACGTGATCACCAAAGGATGTTTATGCTATCTCAGACCTCTTGTTGGACTTAAGTCGACGGTCGGTGGTGTGCCTGTGAAACGTAAAGACGAGAGAACAACTCCAGCTAAACGAAGATCAGGCAGACCTCGTATAGTGACAGACGGGGACCCTTCAGAAGGGTGGAGGGTGGTTGTAAAAAGACGCATGAAAATAGAGGAAGTAATCGTTCTTCAGTTTCAAAGTGAAGCCAGCAGTCATCTAACACAATGATTATGTGTTGGTAGACAAGTGACGGAATGCGCTGGTCGAGCAGTTTCTCATAAGCCAATTTATGTAGCCAGTGCTAAGCGACACTTGAGGGGTGTAAACAGCGGCTTCACTGGACAGTGGATGATTGAAGCGAATGATTTGGAGTGACTAAAGCTTGCGATAATACGATTGTTTGGTTTTGGCGAATGGCTGAAGAACGTTACCTACCATCATATGTAGCACCAATATTGAAGTACGGGGAAGTTGGTCTTACGGCATGTGCGTATTTTTCGTGGTTAGGGTGTAGTCCCATTATTATCTTTATTATTATTATGATTATTTAGTCATCAGTCTTCTAACTAGTTTGATACGGACCACTACGAATTCCTCTCCTGTGTCAACCACTTCATGTTTCATCTCAGAGCAGCACTTGCAAATTACGTCCTCGATTATTTGTTGCATGCCTTCTAATCTCTATCTTCCTCTACAGTTTCTACCCTCTACAGCTCCCTCTAGTACCATGGAAGCTATTCGCTGATGTCTTAACAGATGTCCTATCAGTCGGTCCCTTCTTCGTGTCAGTGTTTTCCGTACATTTCTTTGCCGGCCGGAGTGGCCGAGCGGTTCTAGGCGCTTCAGTCTGGAACCGCACGACCGCTGCGGTCGTAGGTTCGAATCCTGCCTCGGGCATGGATGTGTGTGTTGTCCTTAGGTTATTATCACGTAATAGGGGAGAGAGTGTGGTAGATATGATACGCGAGTTGGGCTGGAAGTTATTAAAGCAAAGACGTTTATCGTCGCGGCGAGATCTATTTACGAAATTTCGGGAGTGGAATGGTAGAGAGATAGTATGATTGTGGTTCGATGAACCCTCTGCCAAGCACTTAAATGTGAATTGCAGAGTAATCATGTAGGTGTAGATGTAGATGTAGTTAGGTTTAAGTAGTTCTAAGTTCTAGGGGACTGATGATCTCAGCTGTTAAGTCCAATAGTGCTCAGAGCCATTTGAACCATTTGAACCCTACATTTCTTTCCGTTCCCTACCTTATGAGTCTACCAAATTATCAATGTTCTTCTGTTGCACCACATTTCAAATACCTCGATTCTGTTTTCTTCCGGTTTCTTTCCACGGTCCATGTTTCACTACAATACAATGTTGTGTTTCAAACGCACATTCTCAGAATTTCTTTTCCTCAAATTAAGGCCTATGTTTGATACTGGTGGACGTGTCTTGGCCAGGAATGATCTTTTTGCCGATGCTTTTTATACGCTCCTTGTTCGGTCGGTCATGAATAGGTGTTTTCTTTTTTTTTCCTTCCTAGGTAGCACGATTCCTTAGCTTCATCTTTTTTGTACCATTATAGTGCTTAATAAAACGCTATATGCGGAAGGATATGAACACATATTACGGCATTCCGTGGCGGGTTCAGTAGAGGAACAGTTCGGAGACAACAGTTATTTGTATCACCGTGACAATGCACCCTGCCATAAAAGAGCATCCGTGGGGCAGTGGTTTGTGGACAGTATCATTCCTGAAATGGATTGGCTGCCCTGAATACCTTCGGGATGAGTCAGTAAGTCCAACATCACTATCTTCTCTGGTTTCGGCTCTTGAGGAAGAATGAGCAACTATTCCTTCACATCAGAACACCTCATAGAAAGTTTTCCCAACAGATCCCAAGTCATCGTAAAGGCAAGAGAGAGCACAGCCCATATTAATGTCCACCAATGGGTGTCAAGACACTTTTGATCAGACAGTGTGTAAAATCTGAATGAGTGAGAAATGGTTCAAATGGCTCTGAGCACTATGGGGCTTAACAGCTGAGGTCATCAGTCCCCTAGAACTTAGAATTACTTAAACCTAACTAACCCAAGGACATCACACACATCCATGCCCGAGGCAGGATTCGAACCTGTGACCGTAGCGGTCGCGCAGTTCCAGACTGAAGCGCCTAGAACCGCTCGGCCACACCGGCCGGCAACGAGTGAGAAAGTCGTAGTGGCCGAGGAACAGTGTTATTGCATTGTCGATCTAAACGTATTACTCCGGAAGGGAAACCTGTATACTCTATCTTGCGATATCGGTAGTAACTCTTACGAAAACTTTACGAATTAGCACAGACACTTCCGCATACGATATCGCTAGCTGCAAAAATGTATTTCAGCCACATCAAATGGTTCAAATGGCTCTGAGCACTATGCGACTTAACTTCTGAGGTCATCAGTCACCTAGAACTTAGAATTACTTAAACCTAACTAACCTGAGGACATCACACACATCCATGCCCGAGGCAGGATTCTAACCTGCGACCGTAGCGGTCACGCGGTTCCAGAACCGCTCGGCCATCCCGGCTGGCAGTTCAGCCACATATCAAAAATTAAATGCACATATAAAATACGAAAGCCTTTATTAAGGACATATGAGGAAAAAAGTACATGGAGCACCATTGGCAACAGACGGGAAACGTTAGTAGAATCCGTGAAACGGCATCGACAAATAGTTAATTTGGCACCAAGAGGAGCAGTGGATGGGACAGAATTCATGGGGATATAAAAAGATGAGGAAAGGCGACCTGAACTTCAGGGATGTGGGGTACAATAAACATTCAAATATGAAAGTATTACCTCAAGATCAGAGGACATTTAAGTCAATCCTGGTGGATAAAGTAAAAGTATTGTAGGCTTTGATTTTTCATACCTTTGTTCAATGTTTCTCAGTGTTAAATTCGTTAGCTGTATATAATACCATCGACGTTTCATTGTCTATTAGCAATTTCTCCAGCTACCGACCGTTTCTGTCTATTCTAATTGTGAACTTCATTGTGTTACATGTCTTGGGCCTTCTCGTAGTGTCCGTAACTGAGTTTTAATAAACGTAATATTCCAAATCTGAAATAAAGCTGATGGAAAAAAAGTTGTAATACTAAAGACTGTTATTTATATAACTAACCACTCTTCTCTGGGTGCCATTATCCCTATAAATTACGTCGCCAATTTGCGCTGCAGAATTTAACAAGCAACTCATGATTATACCTTCGCTAATAACTGAAAAAATTCTCGCCGTACCAGTACAGTTACGCTTTTTACCAATTAAGGACTAATTTTCTCGTGTTTGTAGCTGCTGGTTGTTTTTGAATTATTGACATCCATTAAAAAGAAAAAAATATAATTTGTGAGTTCCTATTTCGACAAGTTCGCGAATCGTCGACATTAATCTCCACTGACGAGTACTGTGAAGCAGTACCATAATCTCCCAGAAATTTAATATACATTCATATAACGCTAAGTAAGTCCCCCTCCTGAAAGCTTAACTCCATATATAATTTAATTAGAGCTGGAAGGAAGAAAATTACGATCTGCGGGTCGACTATCGTGTACTTTTAAATTGGACAAAGAATTAAGAGTCGTAAGTAAATTTTATAAAAGTGTTCGACTGCTGTCTTTTGATAGGTTTCGGCGGTCAGCGTCAGTGGAGCACTGAAGAGAGGCGCCGCAAGTCCTTCGAAAGCCGACTTTTGTCACGTAGCTCGTATCTCGTTTTATAGAAGGACGCGGCCAAATACTCGAAAGGATTTTAACTAAAAGACGAAATTTTCTAACTAGAGGAAAGCACTCCTACTTGCTTCCTATTTCAAATTTTCTTTTTTTATCGAAACCAGTCGCGTCGTTTAATAAATCGCCGTAATTTTCCAACTTCTTATTTCTCTTTCGCGTTTTCTGCCCTATGTCCGTTCCTCGTGGTACAGATTTGCTCTTCAGGCATTTGATGCACGTTTTTGTGTCCTGGAACTCTACACATCGCTTCACCGTAACATTTACGTATTAGTTCGAGGGAAAAGGGCGAAGGAGGACGTGGTGGAGAGGGTGAATGCGTAACCTGTGCTCTTATCTATGTCGGTTATCTGAGGGGAAATGGGGAATGAGAGATTCCTACGAGAACTGTTACTCTAAAGGTGACTATTACGATGCGATGAAGATACTAAACAAACTTCTATATTTGAGAGACCATTGACTCACTACCTTAGCAGAACGCCTTTCGGTAGCCCGCTACTCCCAACCATTGTGATATTCTTGCCTTATATTGCGTCAGTGGGGTTTGTAATCACTTCGGATTTGCAGTAGACATATCATTATCATCATGAGCAGCAGCAGCAGCAGTACCATGAAATGCTGGGTGATACTAAGTGCTGCACACAGGCCTCTTCCAGAATTCTCCTTGCCTCTCAGGTATCAACCACGCATTTCTGTTTTTCTTTTCTTTCTTTTTCAAAAACTGTTTACTCACTTGCACGTTGCTCATCCATTATTTCGTGATCATCCATTATCAGATCATCAGGAGGGTGTTTCCTTACCTCTTGGAATTCACCGAGGACTCACCAAAATTGCTTATCCATTAATTTATCCGATAATTTATTGATATTTCCGAGGTATGGTTGAAACCAAGTGTCCGCGTTTTCACGTGGACGAGATCTCCAAATCGGTAGAATTTGTGTTGATAGTTGTTTCAAAGTGAAGACGTCTTTCCCTTGTAACTTCTTTTTGGTGTAAGACCATACATTTCCGTTAGAATTAGCATCAGGCGATTGTGACTGGCAATCCAGTACCTGCACAAATTTCACCTTTTTTCCAGTGTCAGAGCAAGCCTGCGGTGCTTTTGATCATTGACTTGCTGCAGGTTTTGTCGATGAAGCAGCGTTTGGCAATTGGCATCAAACATCTTTCATGAACGAGACGCGTAAACTGCCCTCATGTCTCTTCTTGCGTATCTCAGTCAAGAATCCAAAATAAACCAATATTGCATGAAGAAAAATGGTTCTCTCTTTTGGGCTGTGAAAGAACTAAGGCGATATCTTTTACCGTGTGTGTGTAATGCCGACCACCCCCTTACTTAACAAATTGTAAGTCGTTCTTCCGGGAAAGGCCACCTTCCCCACAACAAGCGCTGCTTCCCTTTCAGTTTGTACCGAGCGAGGTGGCGCAGTGGTTAACACACTGGACTCGCATTCGGGAGGACGACGGTTCAATCCCGTCTCCGGCCATCCTGATTTAGGTTTTCCGTGATTTCCCTCAATCGCTTCAGGCAAATGCCGGGATGGTTCCTTTGAAAGGGCATCCTTCCCTCACCCGAGCTTGCGCTCCGTCTCTAATGACCTCGTTGTCGACGGGACGTTAAACACTAATCTCCTCCTGCTCCTCCTTTCAGTTTACAGATAAACTATACCTCTCTATCGTTCTGTTTTCCGCACTGGATGCGGATGTATACGTTTGATTTTTTGAGGCTGTCTCCACCCTGATTAGCGAAACACAACCACAAAGCGTGCACAGCAGTAGGTGAGACGGCACAGCGGGAGAGCAGGTTGTGGTGATGCTGCGGCCAGGTGGGGGCGGCCGGCCGGCATCGAGCAGGTCGCGGGCACGGCGCGCGTCGCCATGGCAACCGATCCCCAGAGGCCGCGGGGTCGGCCGGGTCACAGGGGCAGCGCCGCCGGACCCCGCCTAACCCGCGCACTGCAGCCGCCTCTTCATCTTCACAACCTCACATTCACTGTCCTACCGCTCTATCTCGTCGCCTATTCTTCATCCTCTAATTAATCGACAGTTTTCTTTTTCGTAATGCATAAACGATTTTGCACGACAGCAACACTTACTTGACATAACAACGCAGATGGCTTGACAATTCGCAGTGCGGGGCCCACGAGAAATACGAGCACCGCAACGAACTTGTGACGTCACACTAGTCGCCTTGCCCGTCATACGTCGCGAACGCTCGGTTCCATGCAGATCTCACGCGAAATCAATACAGCAATGTAAAGGTACCCACTAAAGGCTTTAACTTTTTCTTACACTACTGAGAGCTTGCATGTATTTCAACGTGTAGTTAAGAATTATTAAACTCTACTGAAATAATAACTGTGATGTCACGTGTTCTGACGTGCACTGCAGGGGTCGTATGTCCCATTGGCCCCGCGAAGGGGCAAGGAGCATTGTATCACGTGAGAATCCAGCAAATAGTACCATACTGCCGAATCTGCGTGTCTGTACGCTTAGAGATGCCATCGAATTTCTTGTGGCTTCGATTTTCATATACCAGGTGATCAAAAAGTCAGTATAAATTTGAAAACTGAATAAATCACGGAATAATGTAGATAGAGAGGTGCAAATTGACACACATGCTTGGTATGACATGGGGTTTTATTAGAACCGGAGAAATACAAACATTCAAAAAATGTCCGACAGATGGCGCTTCATCTGATCAGAATAACAATAATTAGCATAACAAAGTAAGAGAAAGCAAAGATGATGTTCTTTACAGGAAATGCTCAATATGTCCACCATCATTCCTCAACAATAGCTGCAGTCGAGGAATAATATAGTGAAAAGCACTGTAAAGCATGTCTGGAGTTATGGTGAGGCATTGGCGTCGTTGTCTTTCAGCATCCCTACACAGTCGGTCGATCACGATACACTTGCAACTTCAGGTAACCCCAAAGCCAATAATCGCACTGACTGAGGTCTGTGGACCGGGGAGGCCATGCATGACGAAAGTGACGGCTGAGCACACGATCATCACCAAACGACGCGCGCAAGAGATCTTTCACGCGTCTAGCAATATGGGGTGTTTTTCTTTTTTTTGTTCTAATAAAACCCCATGTCATTCCAAGCATGTGTGTCAATTTTTACCTCTCTACATTATTCCGTGGTTTATTTTCAAATTTATACTGACTTTTTGATCACCCAGTACTTTAGGTATGGTGAGGTAACTTAGCCACTATCATGTCCATAAGGCGAACTCGACAAGTTACATCAAAAAGCGACAGACATTTGTGGTATACGGCGGAGAGTCAGAAGCAGAAACAGCACCAGAGGCCCAGTGTAGCACTCATCCCAGCGCTGGCATTCACCGTTGTAGGCAACGTCAAGCGCGCGAGGCGTGGGGCAGATGCAGGGACACCACACTGGCGACGCCAAGCAAGTGAAGCAAGTGTTGATTTATGGTGGCGACTGCTTGTCTTATCTGTTGTCTCAGTCTCTCGGCGTTTCCCGAAGCGGAGGCAAAAACACTCTGTCTTTAATGTAACTCTATACACAGAAGTGCATTTGGGTTAAATCAGGTGCCTGTGGTGTCCAGGATATTTTTCCACTGGGTCCCGTGCAAGTCGGGACATTCCTACGGAGATGCGTGACAACTTCACGATGATAGCGAGGTGGCGCGCCGTCTTACTGGAGAATGAATTGTGTATCCATATCCTGTTGTAACTGAGGCATTACATAATGTCCAAACATGTCCATGTACGATATATCACTTACAAATTGTAACCTCCCCACAGAAATATTTAAATGGAAATGGTGCCAAGTGTAAACTCCCCACAAAAAAATTGTTAAATGGAAATGTGCCAAGCGTAGCCTCGCCACAAAAATAATAATTAAATGAATTTTTCTAATAATGTAACCTCTGAACAAAATTGGCTCCCATTTATTGGCTGTGCGCAGAAATGCATTCACATTTAATGTTACCACAAAATTCTATTCTCATTTTTATGTCAAGTTCGAAACAAAAAAAAAAAAAAAATTCCTTAACACCAAACTGATAAAAAAAGTTTTGTAACCTGATGAATTTATGACAGCGGCGCTGACCTTCGGCCCTGTATTCTGAATAAAAAAAGCAAAAAATTCTTACCTCAATAAAACTGCAATTATATCTGCTCTTAATTAGTCATTTTTCGACACAGCTTCGTGCAATGCTGGCGTATATTTTTTTTGATTCTTGGAAGCAACAATAATGCATTGGAAATTCTTAAAATTGCAATGAATGCTTTTCTTTAAAAGGGTTGCTTTATATTATAAAATTATTATTGGGGCATTTTTTGAACAAATAAAATTACAATTAAGATACATTATTAAATATGCGTAAGGCTGCTTCTTTACCTTCTACAAGAATACTCATCCTCCAGAGTCCTGACCAGAGTCGCGAGCGGAGCACACCGTCGACGCATGCCGACTCCCGCCGACTCACGCAGACTACTACCGACTCGCTACTGTCGACTCGCGCAGACAAGCGCAGACTAGCGACAAGCAACAACTAACGATAAACTACTCTCTGGTCAGAGATTCTGTCATGCCTCGCCCATCGCCGGCGAAGCATACGCTTCACAAAATAACTCCGGAAAAAAAGAAAGCATCATAAACCGTGTTACAGCTTACAGCGCAAGGAACATGTACCTCAGGATTCCATGATGACTTCTGCAGTAACGCATTGGCACATGCCACCTAGCTGGAATGTCGGGAACTAACTGGCTGGCCGGGAATAAAACATGAGTATATACTGTGTTGAGGGCTTGAATCAAACATTTCTGGAAATCATTTACGCTTTTCACAGTTAAAGGTTATTTTTGTAAAACTAATTTCTCCTCTCTACGCAGATCGCATCACCCAGCTTCTAACGTACACACCACTGCAATCTAGATAAGCCGCAGCCGCGAACCGCGTAGCTTCTGGAAAAAAATACCGATGCTAAGTCGTTACCTAATAATTCAGCAAGGAGCGAAAAGAAACTGAATCAGCACCACCGAATCGCCGTATAAACTACACACAACCCAACAGCGTTCCAGATCAATGCCTAGGTACGAAAAGCGAGGTAATAGCTGCAGCCGATATTCGGCGTAACTTTGGCTTCAGCAGCGAAATACTTCAGCAGCGAAATACGAGCCACCAGCCAGCTGGTATTTATTTCCGGCACAGTGATAACGGCCAAACCACATGACGTGTTTGCCCCGACTTCATGCACTGCGGCTGCAGCGAGGTAAATTACAGAAAAACTGCAGTCTATATTTCTAAAATAATCATCCTGTCACCTATTTCTAGCTGCAGGTAGCCTAACTAGCGGCATCAAGGGGCAACTAAAATTTAATTTCCAATATTTCACGAATTATCGACGGAATTTAAAAATTTAATACGCTGTCATAATCGACTCACGAATAGATATAATGTTACAGTAAAAATTTAACATAATAAGTAAATTATTATATTCAGAAACTGCGTGTTTTTCTTTGGGTAGCATTACTCATGTCGTGTGAATTACCCTTACTGTATTCATCCATTGTTTGAGAATGAGAGCGCATAGAGACTTCCAACAAACTTTTCGCAACTTTTTCTTGCTGACATTCTGCACAATGCAAAGATTAGTTCATTTTCGCTGTTCATGCAGCAAAACTTCAGTATCATGTACGATGTTTTAATTTATTACTTCCTTACTTCTATCTATATTCGCAATACATTTTTCAAACTGTACACATGTAGACTACTGAATGTATCTGCAAAATTATGTCATCGTGCGACACATAGTCCAGAAGAAATAACGACTTAGACATGAAAAACTGTAAATTTTTCTTGAAACGGGGTATAATCGCCACGAAGTAATGAAAGAAAAGAAGTTTATCGCTTGCTGCATATTCGTTGTTCATGCAGTAAAACCTCAGCATCAGATATGACGTTTTAATTTATTGCTGGTTTACTACGAACTCTATTCGCAACACATTTCGCAAACTCTATCGTCGTAAACCAGTGTACGTACCTGCAAAATTATACCGTTGTACGACACATACTTGAGGGGATATGAGGCCATAAACATTGATATATGTTACACAGGGTGAGCCAGGAGGAAAAGTACATGATTTGAGGGGTGATAGTAATTCTGAAGAGAAAAAATCTTCGTATGGACATATGCCCTGTTCCGAATGGTTTCTGAGAAGTAACACGCTTAACACCGCTTTTGTACTCGAAAAAATCCTCCAGCGAAAACGTGTAGCAGTATGATATTAAACTAGATGGACCACAAGTGTCCTATAGGAAATGGATATAGTTAAAATTTCCTTGAGACATTTTAGTCTCATCCTTATGTGCGGTAATGATGATTTGAAATTTGTGACATGGCCAGAGCTCGAACCTGAGTCTCCTTGCTTACTAGGCAGGTGTGCTAATAGCCATTACATCACCACATCACTTTAACTAGCATAGCTACATAGCTGCGTGGACTACTCTAGTCAAATGTCTCAAGGAAAACTTAATTATATCAGATCTCTAGATCACCTGCGCCTGAGGTACAGGCAGGATTTACCCATTACGTCCAACGCTGGGATGCTATTCCAGTACTGGAGAGCCTCGGCAATAGTGACTATCTAAAAAGGCGAAAATAAGCTGAAGACATGAATTGAATTTTGCATTAGGAAGAGCACTGAACTAGGGTCGTCCGTGGAGCTCTGTTAGCTATAGTGCTGTGATGGTGTGATGTCTAGCAAACCTAGCTAGTAAGCAAAGAGCACAGGATTCAAGTCCCAGCTATGGCACAAATTTTAAGTCATTTCTTCAGTTTCTATCACTAGATGAAACTGTTCATCTCGATTTCCTCTACGCTGCTACGGTACGTTGTAAGCAATGGAAATGTCGAATAACTCAGAAAATAAATAACAATATTCATTAAATGTGTACTATTTCAGAAACCATTCGGAATAGGGCGTTTGCCCATACGAAACTTTTTGTTCAGAATCACTGATACTATCGACCCTCAAACCATGCATATTTCCTCGTGACACACCCTGTACATAAGACTTGGAAGGGGGGTCACCGCTATCATCTAAATTCTCTCTCTCTCTCTCTCTCTCTATCATCTTGGGAACACAAAAGTTTTTGAATACATTAATTAATAATTTATTTCCTTGATACATGGTTACACATTAGCTTAACTGAAAGTTACTGTGTACTATCTATAAACAGGGCCCGCCTGGTTGGCCGTGCGGTCTAACGCACGGCTTTCCAGGCGGGAAGGAGCGCCTGGTCCCCGACACGAATCCGCCCGGCGGTGAACGGGTCAGTCTGTGGATGGTTTTTAGGCGGTTTTCCATCTGCCTCGGCGAATGCGGTCTGGTTCCCCTTATTCCGCCTCAGCTACACTATGTCGGCGATTGCTGCGCTAACAAGTTCTCCACGTACGCGTACACCACCATTACTCTACCACGCAAACATAGGGGTTACCCTCGTCTGGTGTGAGACGTTCCCTGGCGAGTCCACCGGGGACCGAACTGCACAATAACCCTGGGTGGTTCGGTGTGGGGCGGCGGAGGGGTGGACTGCGGTAGTCGTCGTGGGGTTGCGGACCACTGCGGCTGCGGCGGGGACGGAGCCTCTCGGTCGTTTCTAGGTCCCCAGTTAACATACAATACAATACAATCCATAAACTGCATTAAAATGTACGTCCATGTAGGAGTTACATTACACGGTCTACTTTCAGTCACTGAAAATGAACCATGAAAGGGTGCAATGTTTGCTGTAAATCAAGCTCTTACCTTCCTGAGCTTACAAAGTCGTCACAAGCGCTCATCTCCCATCCCGTACCACGACATGTAGTAATAGACAAGTAACAGTGGGTACGTGACGTGTCTCCCGGGTGATAGAAGTATGGACGGCAGCAATGGCGCCACGAAGAGCTCCTGGCGCCAGTTACGGCGCACACCAGCCGCGAGAACGTGCGGGAGATCCCCGTATCGACTGGCGCGTCAAATTGCGCGACGACGATCGCATTACTTAGGAGCGGCATCTCTCGCCCGACAGCCGGCGTGATCCCTCTCCTGCCAATATTCGGCTCTAGACAAGTGGCTTCATTGCCAGTACGTCAGCGTCCGACGTCTCGCGGTGTACGACGCCTATGAATTGGACGACGTTCTCAGATACAGGCTGTTGAAGGGCAGAAGACATTCTAGGATTTTCTGCGAACGAGGAGCAAACCTGTAACTGGGTACGTTTACTTGACTTTGATATATCCCCTTGGTTCGTGGAACAGAAGCGTTCTTTGATACAAAAAATTAGCCACTAAGACCGAACCACATTTGAAAAATCTTCCTTGATAACGCGTGTAACAATAAATACGGCAAGCAATTTCAAGAGATATTTACACTACTGCCCATTAAAATTACTACACCAAGAAGAAATGCAGATGATAAATGGATATTCATTGGACATATATATTATACTAGAACTGACATGTGATTACATTTTCACGCAATATGGGTGCATAGATCCTGAGAAATCAGTACCCAGAACAACCACCTCTGGCCGTAATAACGGCCTCGATACGCCTGGGCATTAAGTCAAACAGAGCCTTGGATGGCGTGTACAGTTAGTTACAGCTGCCCATGCAGCTTCAACACGATACCACAGTTCATCAAGAGTAGTGATTGGCGTATTGTGACGAGCCAGTTGCTCGGCCCCCATTGACCAGACGTTTTCAATTGGTGAGAGATCTGGAGGATGTGCTGGCCAGGGCAGCAGTCGAACATTTTCTGTATTCCGAAAGGCCCGTACAGGACCTGCAACATGCGGTCGTGCATTATCCTGCTGAAATGTAGGGTTTCGCAGGGATCCAATGAAGGATAGAGCCACGGGTGGTAAAACATCTGAAATGTAAAGTCCTCTGTTTAAAGTCCCGTCAATGCGAACAAGAGGTGACCGAGACGTGTAACCAGTGGCACCCCATATAATCACTACGGGTGATACGCCAGTATGGCGATGACGAATACACGCTTCCAATGTGCGTTCAGCGCGATGTCACCAAACACGGATGCGACCATCATGATGCTGTAAACAGAACCTGGATTCATAAAAAAATAACGTTTTGCCATTCTTGCACCCAGGTTCGTCTTTGAGTACACCATCGCAGGCGCCCCTGTCTGTGATGCAGCGTCAAGGGTAACCGCAGCCATGGTCTCCGAGCTGATAGTCCGTGCTGCTGCAAACGTCGTCCAGCTGTTCGTGCATATGTTTGTTGTCTTGCAAAGGTCTCTGTCTGTTGACTCAGGGATCGAGACTTTGCTGCACGATCCGTTACAGCCATGTGGATAAGATGCCTGTCACCTCGACTGCTAGTGATACGAGGCCGTTGGGATCCAGCACGGCGATCCGTATTACCCTCCTGAAACCACCGATTCCGTATTCTGCTAACAGTCATTGGATCTCGACCAACGCGAGCAGCTATGTCGCGATACGATAAACCGCAGTCGCGATGGGCTACAATCCGACGTTTATCAAATTCGGAAACGTAATGGTAGGCAATACTCCTCCTTACACGAAGCATCACAACAACGTTTCACCAGGCAACGCCGGTCAAGTGCTGTTTGTGTATGAGAAATCGGTTGGAAACTTTCCTCATGTCACCACGTCGTAGGTGTCAGCGCCGGCGCCAACCTTGTGTGAATGCTCTGAAAATCTAATCATTTGCATATCACAGCATCTTCTTCCTGTCGGTTAAATTTCGCGTCTGTAGCACGTCATCTTCGTGGTGTAGTAATTTTAATGGCCAGTAGTGTACAAGCAGAGCATTGCTGAGGAGCAGAGTATAAGCCTTGAGCTTATGCCAGCCTGTGATTCAGTGACAAAAAAAAAAAAAAAAAAAAAAAAAAAAAATGCAGTTAGCAACTTTCAGTCTCTCAACTAAATTACGCCAACTCAGAACACACTGCGTTTACAAAATATAGAGCGGTTCTTCTCATTGTTATAACAGGCATACCGTAAACTCAATGGAACAACGGCAAATTGAACACGACAGTTGTCTACGACCATGTCATCTGGACAAAATGGAAAGTAGCTGAACATACATAAGAAAACGAACATAAAATTGCATTCAGTGACACCTGTAGCATCACAGAGGCTGTCGGTTTCTGGGATACAACGACAAAAGAAGTTATAGAGATAAAAATATCTGATAACTCCATTAACGAAGACAGCGGTTTGCGGCTATGCGAAGCGCGGAATGAGGCCATTGTGAGTTGAACCCAAACAATACCAACACATTTTCCAGAAATTGCATTACCAGTGGCAGTACTGTGGTTCCATCCTAAGAAAAATACAAAAGCTCGTTAACTGCTGTTGGCCTTTTATTAACATTATACTTTTTAAAGAGGTACTGATGTGTTGGTGGAGTCCAGAACCAGAACATGAAAATATCTTTTAGCGCACTCTTATCAATAGCAATGCACATTCAGTAACGTGTACTGCCGGGAAGGGAGAGAGAGAGTACATGACGCAAAAAATTAAATTCGGATGTCGTTGATTGTTGTTGATTTTTACTCACAACAGAGAGAGATACTGATGTATAAATTCAGTCCCGAACGTAAAAAGCCTGCCGGAGTGGCCGAGCGGTTCTAGGCGCTTCAGTCTGGAACCGAGCGACCGCTACGGTCGCAGGTTCGAATCCTGCCTCGGGCATGGATGTGTGTGATGTCCTTAGGTTAGTTAGGTTTAAGTAGTTCTAAGTTCTAGGGGACTGATGACCTCAGGAGTGAAGTCCCATAGTGCTCAGAGCCATTCTTTTGGTTAATTTTGCCTCAGTGTAAGTTCAAGAATGTTCTGGGAAGATCCACTAGTCTTGTATGACATTCATTTCGCACCAGTTCCATCAGTATTGTGTTAGTCTTGCCTAATTCGGTTAGGTTCTGTATCATTCTGTTGTTGACTTGACTTGTGTTAACATGTAAAAAAGGTTCTTTGAAAGATGCAACAGACATAGACAATTAAAAGACCTTTGAATATAATGTCCAATTTTTACTTGCGCGTTTTCAAAAATGTATGTGAAATAACTGAAGAATTGACTCCAACCTGTGTCAGATAGAAGCCCTGGACCTATTTGTGATACTGCGCAACGCTCTAGCGGCTTTGGATATTGATGTCGCCTTTAAAAAAGATAAGTGAACTTTCGCTTTTGTTTGACGGTACTTCTCTTGGATCTAGAGACGCACTGCTGTAAAACAATTTTCGGTCTGAAGCAGTGTTCATCAAGATTAAGTTTTAATTGCTGTACAAAAAGATAAGTGTGTCATATATATGTCCGTTAACGGGGATAAACAATGTCGTATCTGTAATCTAATATTTTCTCTACGGTTTTACTTTTGGAAGTCTAATTACATGCAGTTATACCAGTGTGTGATCTGTTTACTAACTTTAGGGTTTGGAGGAGGAACAAAGAGAGTTGCTTCGTATCTTCTGTCTAGAAACCGAATTCGAAGGGTTTCGACACAACTGCCTTCATCTACCGCCGGCGTTTGATAGATTTGATCGACTCTTTTGTCTAGAGTGGAATTTAACTCGAAGCAAATATTCATAAGCCCGTGAAAGGTTTTACATTGAAGCTTACTGGCAGATTAAAACTGTGCGGCGGGCAAGGGTTCTTGGGGAATGCCTTTCGTGTGGAATATTCTTACTGCCTGAGCTGTCCAGGCACAATTCACGATACGCCCTCGCAGCTTTACCTTTCTCCTACTCTCCCAGTGGGTTACCTTGCTTATTGAGGCATCTGGATGGTGGCATATTATTTGCGCGCTATTCGTGTTCGTGTTATTCTTGTCCCACCCCTAACGACCTGCACGTCCACGGCCTATTACGAGCGTATACACGCTTCTAAACCTGCCTGCTGGTGTTTTTCGTTCGGACTCGGTCAGTCGTCTGGTAGCTGTCGTATGGTACCCAGTCGCCTTGCTCTGAGGTCACCGCTCCCATAACTCACCGAACACCCCCGGCAGCTGTAACTTAGGGGCCCACTGCGTTCGACCCCTCCGGTCCCGACACTAAATCACGGCCGTCGGTAAGATGACTTACTACGCGTACGTTTTCACGTTTCCCAACTTGAGCACACGCCTTACAAAACACAGCTGTAGGCGAAAAGATATATACGCACATATTTTACTTAGATGTACAGATTTTCGCGACACGTAATTGATTATTGCGTTTTTCAGCGTCGATGTTTCTGTATCATCCTCAATCGAAAGAAATTTTCGATAATATTGTATGTTCTATGACAATATATATATGATGCTTCGTCATAGACAATCCGCAATAAAATGGTATGACTGGCGGTGTTTTACAACATAGAGGTAAATTCCGTAATAATGTTACAAACCTTCGGGGATGGTGGAGAAGAGTAAATTTATCATTTTGACTTCAGGGATCCTGGTTCGGAAACGACGAAGAAGACAGCTGTAATCAAAAATGGGACTGATACCTCTGTCAGTGGAATACATGTGCCGGTACTCTTATTGCTACGATTGTAGAGACGGTGGTATGGACCAAAACAAAAACAAAAAGTCCGTTATAAGTGGGCTCTAAAATTCTTACCTTAGAGCTATGAGCACTTGTTCATCTTCGCTACTGTGAAACTTGTTTCTTTTCCTTGCCCATAGTGCTTAACGTATGTACGTATTTTAGAGCCCATATTTATTAAACATTTTCTTTCTTGTTTTGGTCGATACCACCTCCCCCAAAATATGGATACCAAGCGGTTTGCAATAGACATGTTTAAATTTTAGTCAACATATTTCAGTTGTTTTTACGTATTTAGTACTAATGTTTAACAGTACCAGAGACAGACCCACTTTTTCCTTCTACTTGTATGATATTTTCTTTTTTTTTTCAATTTTGGAAATTAATTGGAAAAAGTCTTACTATGTTTCTCAGTGCTGCCTCTTCTAGCATCAAATTTGTTTCCGAGTGGGAGGTGATGCGCGATGGCAGTCCATTATAGAGAGCTCACTATCATGTTTATTTTTATTCACGAGGTTGTCGGACAAGTTAACTTTCATTTAATTTTCTGCTTCGTTAGATATGCCGCCGTGAATGACTACAGGATGAATTTAATGATAATTTAGATATACGTTTTTTTTTATTTTTCTTTCTGTTTATTACAGTTAGTACTCTCATATACGCCGCACATTAACTCTGTTTTGGGGAAGAAAATACGTGGCCGGGTTCCTCGGGCAATCGTTTTGGGGGGTCCTTAAGTACCGTATCACCTGAAAGAAACAGCTCGATAGCTGGACGTTCCATTAGCCACGAACTATTTCTGTCAGCCTGGGAAATCGGTTTTTGGAAGTCGCGATACCATCTTTCAAAACATTCTTGGTAAACACAGCCCGTATTTTCCGTTTATTACATGCTCAACTGCTTCGGTGCACTTGTGACGTTCCGTATCACGTGAATACAAAGCTTCAGGGCTCTTTACACTTGTACGCACCAGCCGGTGGAATGGTCAGCTCGCATTTTACAAAAGTGGTGGGAGCACAAATTTATTGTTATAAGCGGCGCTCATAAAGTTTGCATTCGAAGGCGACCATAATCCCTTGCTACACGTCGGTGCTTACACACCCGCATCGGAGACATGTTGGGTTGCATATACACCGCACCAACACCACGAAATTAAAACTTCTTGACCACCCCTTGTATAATTCTGTCACTGGGAGGGCGTTCGCGCCATGATCCACGATTGGCGTAGCGCCTCAACAAAGTTTAGGAGGGAAGGTAAGAGAGATTCGAAAGGGCTTTCTTGGTTCAGTTTTCGTGCAGTTGACACACTCTCGTTCTATGCTTGTAACTGTCAACACTCCTTGGTCTGGAGCCGGCACTGTACTTGCCCTGGGTTCGCAGTTCTGGGACTTAGCCGAATTTCGCTGATGGATGCACACGAGCCCTGTTGCCACAAACGTTACGCGAGTGTTTCGTGAGACGGCAGCTCTAGTTAGGTCAAGTATACAGACTTCACGTTGACAATTGTCTGAGAAGTCCGATAGGCGAGACACCTCTCACACAACTTTCCATATGATTCTTTCGATGTGTAATTATTCAGGTAGTGCCGGCCGGGTGGCCGAGCGGTTCTAGGCGCTACAGTTTGGAACCGCGCGACCGCTACGGTCGCAGGTTCGAATCCTGCCTCGGGCATGGATGTGTGTGATGTCCTTAGGTTAGTTAGGTTTAAGTAGTTCTAAGTTCTAGGGGACTGATGACCTCAGAAGTTAAGTCCCATAGTGCTCAGAGCCATTTGAACCATTTTTATTCAGGCAGTCATTCACGTTGTCGGTAATTGAAATGCAATTCGCAGTCTTTTCAACATGTTTCGCAGAAATAATTCGGTCTCGTGATTGTAGTTTATTTAGGTTTTGTGTTCGATTATTGCCCTGTTTTCCTTCTGTTTTGGCTCTGTTTTTCATTTTTTATACAGTTTTCACTGACCACGTTTTATAAGTTCTTGGGGAGTTTCATGTTATGCCAATCACCTTCAGTGAAATGACGCAACTTTCCAACAATATCTTCTCTGCCTCGTGATGACGGGTGTTGTGTGACGTCCTTAGGTTAGTTAGGTTTAAGTAGTTGTAAGTTATAAGGGACTGATGACCATAGATGTTAAGTCTCATAGTGCTCAGAGCCATTTGCACGATTTTGAACCAACAATATCTGCTGGTGGTGACTCAAGCATTCTTCTTTTCATATTAAAATAAGTCCTATGGCAGCAATTGTTATTCGGTGGCCATTTCTTATGGTTTAACATCAATAAATTAACATTTCAGAAGAGCAGCCTCTGTTAAATAGTGGAGAGAAGTTTCACCTTCGCAAATGATAATAACGTGTTATCTCAGGCACAAGCTGATGTGTTGTGGCCACAGCAAACATAATAGGGGTGTTATCCAACCCGCAAACAATACAGTAATCATCAGCTTCGTGGAAACGCCCTGTTTCACTAGATCTTGTGTGACAGTAGTGAAGCCGACGTGCATTAGGTGTCAGCCTACATTCATATCATTAATTTACAAACCCACACACGACACGGCTTCTCACAATGTAATCATCCTATACAAACATCGCTTATAGAAAAAGAATGCGTTATTGTTCGAGGGACAATTAAGAAAGGAACTTTGACGACGAAAGCGTATAGCATTAAAGCCACCTTACGGCCACAGGAGTTTTAGTTAAGGCAGTCTGCTACACTAAAGAATACTAATTCGTGGCAATTTTGTACATGTCACTTTGACGAGATACAGTGCAACGATATTCTTTTGACATGGTGAGTTTCTTTTATACGTAAAATGATGTCCGTGTACGTAACTACCTGTCATTTGATTCTCTGTTAGCTAACCGAATCTGATGATTTGTCGAAACGCATTGAGATGCATGAATTTTAAAATATTAAAAAAAATCTGCCAAGATGGGAAGTGTCGTAACTACTGATAGTGATCTCGGAATCGAATAATGATTTTACGTCATCTGAAGACAAGAACCTTGATTTTCTTTTCTTAAGGAATCAGGTATATAGCAGAAAATACAGAGTAGCAAACATGTGGAGGTTTGCATTCGTCTTTGGACGCAGCTTATTTCGAGAGTTGGCCATCCCATTGTCAGAGAGATTATTAGTCTTACGTCCAGCCTTTATAAGGGTTCTCATAAACTCCAGTTTCACCTCCAGTACGTTTTCTCCACTCAATCATGCACGAGGTTTCGAACTCGCAATTAAGCGAATTGTTACAATGACAATGAAGCTGTAACACTTGCTAGCCGGTACTGAAATAAATAAATTTTGGATGCTGCTTGGTGATAAAAGATTCTGTATTTATCTTTGTGTTATGTAACTTGGGATGTCATTTATATTGAAAATAGCCTCACAGATAGCAGATTGGACATTTTCGCAGGTTCTTAAGAAAATGATATCGTCAATAGTTTAAGCCAAATAAGCACTGTGATTTTTAAAGAAATCTCCAGATTGATGTCAGCTTTAATGTTTCTGAAGTATAATTCATTACTACGAACACAGTTGTAAACAACGATCGTCCTTGTGTTGCCCACTGTTGCTTTTCACTAGAACTATAGTTTCATCAGTTTCCAACGTCTGAAAATTTCCTTATGGTAAATAAGAACAATGTGACTCGACATTTTCTGTTTCATTACTGGATTATCGATAAGAGAATGTTCGTCCACCATTACGTTTTATTCAGAAATTGTTCCTATGAAAACAACCGTGGATTTCGTCAGTTTCCTTCCTAGTACCAATATTATATCTGAAATGATTACCATTGTATTGCTTGTGTACAACTCTTCATTTGAGAGCCGTGCCGGTTTATAAATTTGAGTATTTCCGGGTCGCGTGTAAATATTGGAGCCGTTGCCAATTTGCGGGAAAGGAAATGGTACTTGATGTTCAACAATGAATATGGAGAGCACAGTGCGGATTCACAATACAGCATCGCACACAGAATGTAGTTATAATTCGATGCGTACAAGTTTTCGATTGGTGTTTACAGTCCACTGTCATTGAATTTGTTTCATTGAGCAACAGCGATACTGGGCGTTTTTAAATTTAAATGGAAGCTGAAGGCATTTTTACCATGCGGTCTAGTGCTGAGAGAAACGAATCACGTTCTCAGGTATGTCTGCAATGAACAGCGCACTTTATTTTTAAACGTGATTACGTTTTTATTACTTGCATCCTGAAACAAGACACTTCTGTACTATTAGTGATGTATATCACGTACCTTAACACAATATTAACCAGTTAGAGGCAGTCTATGGGTTTGCAGCATTTTGGGCATCATCGTATTAGGACTGGTAAATAATAATGGAAGGATAAATGGAAATTATTGAACTGCGTAGGTATGAAGTTTTCTTGTTAGAACGGAGGGTTCTATGATTTGAAACCAGTGCCCGAGCTACAGCTTAGGAATAATGGACGATCGGGTCTAGCTGTGGTTCGCAAGACCGCTCATTTCGGAACCCACGTTGATACTCGTAGAGCAGATTTTCACTCTCCAAAAACTACATAGTATTTTAGTGAAAAAGAACTTGCATAATTGTACAACAAAATAACCTCAGCGATATAATTACGTACATTCGTCCATCGAAATTTCTTGTAAATGAGAATCACCTGTGACGTTTTGCAATCACTACAATTCCCCCAGAGACCTGCAATAAACTACTGCTAAAAGGAGAGCAAGTTCTTTCGCATAGTCTCTATAGGACTCCATAGGTATCCCATTCAGTTGCCTTTCCTTTTTTTTCTATACGTGAAAGCTTATCTCAAAATCTGCCATTTAGGCGTTCCTGCTATGGCCGAAAGTATACTAGTATCTGTAGATGTCATATGCTTACAGGAAAGAGTGTCTTAGAATCAAATATGTAAGAATTTCCGTGAGGCGAATGACGCCATACATAGTTGCGATGCAAAAAAAAATAGTTTTCGTCAGAAATGTAGCCTGTCACTAGGTTTTGTACAGTTGCGAGGGGTTTGACAGTTTGAGATTCAATAACTGTGTTTGTAATCGCCTAACCCAATTACCACTCTTGACAGGAAACGCTACGTCGCTTGATTCGACAAACAGAGTTTGAAGATTGCAAAGAAATCTTGCATTACCAATCTGGTAACAACCGAAGGAAGAGACTCTTGCTGGAAACGCATTCTCGCCAGCGCAAAGGCGCCCCCTCCTTACACTTTTAACATCACACGCGGCGACAGACGACAGCACTAGAGCAAAACGCTTTGTTGTACAAGTCGACAACTTCACTTCACTCTGGTGCGCGCCGTTGTGACAATTGTGCAGCACCTCTGTAGCACAATCTAACAAAACTAGCGTGTACTGTGACATTCGTTTCGAATTTTAAAAGGTCAGTATGCATCGTTACGGTGTTTTTCCGAATATATGTAACCGAATATACTCTACTAACAGTTGTCTGCCAGATATGACATGCGCACAGTACACGTAACGGAAAAAGCAAATTTAAAAATATTGCAAGTATTTCATAATACGTACAGCAGGTGTGGTTGTATTTGTTTATTATCCACTAGCCGATTTCGGTTGATATTGGAGCTCTTCTCGGACTGTTTATACTACAAAGTAAGTATAAACTGCATATGCATATAGTGATATACATACAGGGTGAAAAGTATTTAAACCGACAGACACTGGGAGGTCGTAGGGGACATGAAAACAAATATTTTTCCCTAATGTCATTTTTTCCTATGAGGATTATTTAAAGTGTTGGAGACCGTATAACGCTCTTCAGTTGTTAGAGGCTGTATTACGATCTTCAGTTGTTAGAGGGCGTATTAGCTCTTCAGTTGTAGGCAACTGCTGTCCGCCAGTGTAGTAGTGCATTGTCTCTGTTTGCTAATGGAGCGATACACCTGGAGTGAGCACACTGATATGGATGGGGCGTAATACGTAGCGCACCACAACGGACGAGCTGTACAGTGGGTTTATCTATAATATCCTAATCGCCGTATCCCGCATCATACGACCTTTGCTGCTGCGTACCAACGTCTGCGTGAGACCGGGACATTTAGCAGATTACCTGGACAGAAACGCCGACACACGGTAAGAACGCTGCAATTTGAGGAAGCTGTCTTGCAGCATGTGGAGCGGGATCCTTCAATCAGCACTCGTGTAATTGGACGTAACATGAGGACGAATCAGACGAATGTAAGAACAGTCCTTCGAGAGCAATTGTTACGTCCATTTCACTTACAGCGTGTCCACAACCTGGAACCAGTTGATATCCACCCAGAGCATTGCCAGAATTGGTGGAAGACGTCCCGCTCCCTACAAGACAACGCATGTGGTTCCAACATGACGGGGCGCCGGCACATTTCAGTCGTCGAGTGCGTCGATTCCTGGACTGACGATTCCCAGAAACGTGGATTGGCAGAGGTGTTTCTGTACCATGGGCTGCTCGATCCCCAGATATGTCCCCTCTGGACTTTTTTGTGTGGGGAGAGATGCGCAACCTTGTTTATGCAACTCCTGTTTCATCAGAAGAGGATCTGGTTGACCGGATAGTAGCAGCAGCAGGAACAATTCAGGATACTCCTGGGGTTTTTGCCCGTGTCAGACAGAACATGATGCAACGGTGTAACCTTTGCTTACGTGTCAATAGAGGCATTTTTGAAAATCTACTGTAATTGAAATTGGGTTGTGTTAATGTGTTGTCTCTTGATCATAAAAAAATGGAAAAGTGTTTGTTGGTTTAGTTAATTTGCAGCCAGAGAAATCTTCCTCTACCGGTTTAAATACTCCTCATAGGCCAAAATAACATAGGAAAAAATGACATTGTTTTGATGTCCCCTACAACCTCCCAGAGTTTGTCGGTTTATATACTTTTCACCCTGTATAAATACATAAAATTTTAATAATACTCGCATAAAGGGTGAGCATCATAGAAAATCTATTCTTGCAATATAATCACTTTATGTCATACGAAACTTGCCAAAACTAGCTTGTAGCATGTCATAATTACAGTTACTGATGTGATGCTATTTATCTTTGTTAGTTTATATTTCGTCGATACAGTAATCAAACCACACACCGGTGTATTTATACGTGCAAAAGTAAAAGCGTCACAAGCAAGTAAATGAAACGGACTTATCGTCTTATCGGCTTCAATTTCCAGTGTTGCTTAAATGCTTGGAATCTGCATTTTTCTGTTAAACCATGATGTTTATTGATCTTCCCGTGTTATATAAACTCGTTTTCCGTAACATCACAATTTGACGTCAAAATCAGTGTTTTAAAGAACTCGTTATGCTTCGACGTCATTACGTGTCTCCAAAGGACGTCACAAGTGTTCGCACAAAACTAGATTGGTTACGATGGCACAGATGGCCTCGTCCAAACGATAATATAGAGCAATAGAATGTATTACCTTCCTAGAACATTCTATTAGTCAGAATGATGCTAGACTGATTTCTTGTTTGATAATAAATTTCAGATTTAATTTAGAGACTGTTTCATTACATTGTTTTCTATTTAAAGATTTTTGAGACAGGTCGTAAATGAAAAAAGTGTGAACATTTGTAAATACTGAGTTTTCGTATTTCATCTTAAAATGTAATATTGATTTGCAAAATATAAAAAACATAATTTGTGATGTGTATTTTGACTAATTTAAGGAATGAGAGCTAAAAATAACTGCAAGTAGTGTAGGTTGCTTTGAACTAGATTTTCTTATAAATTTGTGAAAAGTAAATTTTCAGCGTGTTTCTTCGGGTGACCGGAGCTATCGGTATGTAAATAAATTTTATAGTTACTGAAAAATCTCGCATTCAAGAGCTAGCGACCTTCAGAAGTATCCGTAGAAACAGTTTAGATAATTTGGCAATGGAAACAAGTTCAAGGTAAGTTTAATTCTTGCTCAAATTTGAATGGTATCGTAAATTTCGTGTATTGGGAAGGTTCCTTTACATCTCGGTCTGCTACACTGTACATTACAGTCACACACTTATCAGCTCTTATGTTGACTCGTGACAGTGATGAAAGATGCCACAGATTGCAGAGTTGCAGTCACAAATTAATGTGCCTATCGATAGGACTTCAAAAAAAGGGATTTCATGCTCGCGGCTCATCTTTTATTCGCCTTCCTCTCGCTCTGTCGCACATCGTCCTTCAAACTGCCAGGTTCCCTTTACGCCCTCCCCATTTCCACAGCGAAAAACTCTGTTCCGGAACTGTCCTGTCTTCTCCTCGGCTGTTCAAACTTTTTTCCCTGCATCCGTTTTATCTCTTCCGCTCTCAATCGGCGCTTCGCTTTATGGTGTACAGAACGAGGCGTAATCCAATTACACTTCAGTTAAATTCGTTACGCAGGTGTAAAACGTATTGATTTCCGGGCTTTTGTTGCAGGGAGCAGCCTTTTTACCGCCATCTAGCGCCTGTGTGCACAGATACTTCGGACGCCAGCGCAATTTCTGATTAAAGGCATTATATCACTCGTCCCCTGTCAGAACCCTCTCTCTATGTACGTGGCATCTCAATTGTCTCTGCTGCCTACTAAGCGCTATGGAACGCTTCAGCCATATGTCACGAGCTTATATCAAGATTCATGTCTTTTGATCCTCAATGGCGCCATATTTCTCGTCGTCTGTTTGATAGTAAAATATTATGGTCCTCAGCCCTCAGCGAATATGAAAAATTAGCTGTATTTTTGAGATAATGCATAAAGAGGGACGTGACGCGAGTACATTCGTTTCTTATCTGTCCACTGAATTAACTTGTCATTCTTTAACCGCGCAGATCATCATACCGTTTCACGCTTTACGTGTAGGTTTATGCATGGAAGCATATTCTCATTTATGTCACAAATTTTTTTCTCAACATGGTTGTAACATCTGATATCATAGGTGTGCTGTTCTTAAGCAAGAATGCGATGCTGTAATTTCTAGTGAACTCGCACATCAGTGTCATTAATTTAAGACACAGTCAAATGAAGTTCGTGCTGTGCAGGAGCTTTTACTAAACAACTATCACTGATAATCGAAGAATTTTATCAGAAGCCTAACATCGATTTCAGAGGGGGACATAATATCTGAGCCGGCCGGTGTGGCCGAGCGGTTCTAGTGTGTTTGAGTCTGGAACCGCGCGACCGCTACGGTCGCAGGTTCGAATCCTGCCTCGGGCATGGATGTGTGTGATGTCCTTATGTTAGTTAGCTTTAAGTAGTTCTAAGTTCTAGGGGACTGATGACCTCAGATGTTAAGTTCCATAGTGCTCAGAGCCATTTGAACCATAATTTCTGAGTCCATAATTATCACAAGTGATTACTGATTACTGATTATGAAAATGACCCTGAGGAAGAGTATGGAAACCTACTCCGAGAAATATTAGTAGCCAGAACGATGCCTTTCCACTTATGAAGAATTTATTGTAAAATAACATAAGATAAATCAAGAGAACAGCGAGAAGAAAAATACCAGAAAAAAACACTGAAAATGGTTTCAACTTTCCTATATTGACAAAATAATCAGAGCTTAGATATGACTGAATAAAAATTTGCAATTAGTTGCATAAACTTCACTGTAGTTCGCTTTGCAAACCATCAAGTGATTATTAGCCAAACCGAAAGGATTTTTTTTTTTTTTGCATCTGTACTACTAAGGGAAATAATCTAAATAAGTAAGCTTTCCAAATAATTAGGCTGCTAAATCGCACAGAGATCAAACACAAAATAACGAAATGCTTTTCATTATTTCTCCGGCAATTTACGCTAGACTTTAGGATCGAGAATTTAGAAACAAACCAAAACAATAATTATTGGATTTCAGCTCCACCTGTTATGCAAACAGTTTTTTCTATAAACCCACACATGCTTTAGAACATTTGTCCCATCCTCAGTGGTTACTCTTATTCAGCTTTGACTTGGGTTCTGTAACGACCCTCTTTACATTTCCCAACAATGTAGAAAATTAAGAACTGAATAAAATTATCCTCTGAGGATGGTAGAAACATGTTTGGGTTTATACAACAAAAAATTGTTTGCGTAATAGTCGGACCTCAAATCTAATAATTTGCAGACACGCCTACTGCTAGAGCTTCAAAACCAAATGATGAATAACGCATCAGAGATAATTTTGTAGGTAACTGATGAGACTTTTCAACTCACACATAAAGTTTTACTTTATTGCTAGGTATGAAACAGTCCCTGAAGAATTTTTCTCTTTCACCAGGCGCTCTTGTGTGAGATGTAGCGTCAAGGGTAACCGCAGCCATGGTCTCCGAGCTGATAGTCCATGCTGCTACAAACGTCGTCGAACTGTTCGTGCACATCGTTGTTGTCATGCAAACGTCCCCATCTGTTGACTCAGGGATCGAGACGTGGCTGCTCGATCCGTTACAGCCATGCGGATAAGATTACCCTCCTGAATCCACAGGTTCCATATTCTGCTAACAGTCATTGGATCTCGACCAACGCGAGCAGCAGTGTCACGATACGATAAACCGCATTCGCGATAGGCTACAATCCGAACTTTATTAAAGTCGGAAACGTGATGGCACGCATTTCTCCTCCTTACACTACGCATCACAACTTCGTTTCACCAGGCAACTCCGGTCAACTGCTGTTTGTGTATGAGAAATCGGTTGGAAACTTTCCTCATGTCAGCGCGTTGTAGGTGTCGCCACCGGCGCCAACCTTATGTGAATGCTCTGAAAAGCTAATCATTTGCATATCACAGCATCTTCTTCCTGTCGGTTAAATTTCGCGTCTGTAGCACGTCATCTACATGGTGCAGCAATTTTAATGGCCAGTAGAGTAAATTCACAAATCCAAGCACCACTCATCGCTAAAAAAAGTCAGTGACTGTGCTTACTGAGCCAACGCTGTTTGTTCTGCTAATAATCACGACAAAATCCCCGGCGTTGTACGGTCACCGTTCCCGTCTATGGAGCTGCAGGCCCGACTCAGGCTGTTTGCGTGCCGAACGGAAACCGTTACGGATAGTGTAGGTTCAGCTTGCCCTTTCATACCCTTGCCCCACGCACCCCGTCGGCCTCCCAGGGCGGTTTCGTGAAGGTGCCCTTTGCAGATTAGCCTGTCCGCCGTCATTATCATTAGCCATTATTAGCCGGCGGCCGGTGAGTTAGGCGGCCTTCAGGTGGAAGCTGCGGTCCCGGCAGGCCAGTGCCGCTGCGGAGTAATTTAGGAGAGGCTGGACAATGGCCGGCCGTGATTGGCTCGTTTGGCCCCCGGCAAGATAAGCCGCACTCCCGCAGACATACGTCATTCGGTTTTTCCCCCGGCGTTTTCGCATGGCCACAAAGGGAAGCCCCTCGCGGCGGCCGTAAATTCTGCAGGCCCCAACGAGCGCCAGGCTCCCAGCTACCTTCCTTCCGTACGCCGAAGAACCAGGCGAGTGGCCGCTATTGTGAGCAGCACGCCGTGGGCCGGGCTGAAAGCTCATCACGAGGGAGGAACTCCACAGCAGTCGCACCCAATCATTTCTCCGACGACGTTCTGGAGGATCGGGAACCGTGGTGAATATCGAAAGCTACTCCCCTGTTCTACCGTTCTGGTAGCAATACGACGAGATCCAGGATGGACTTTGCAGCAGCTAAAAGCTGCCTTTGTGCAGCAATTCAGACTTCGTGCTTCATACTTTGTGAAAAATCACAATACCTTCATAGGATTTATCCACCAGGAAGTCCGCAGTTTGTGGTCTAGCGGCTAGCGTTGCTGCCTCTGTGTCACGGGGTCCCGGGTTCGTTTCCCGGCCTGGTCGAGGATTTTCTCCGCCCGGAAATTGCGTGTTTGAGTTGTCCTCATCTTCTCACCATCATTCCGAGAAGTGGCGAGATTGGAAATTAAAAGATCGGGAAACTGAAGCAGCGTTCAGCACATCTCCATCTACATCATACTCCGAAAGATAGCTAACGGTGTGGGGTGAAGGGTATTTCGGGTACCATTAACTGATCCCTCCTCCCCCCCCCCCTCCCCCACCTTCACTGTTCCGCCTGATTGGCTGGGTGGTAACGTACTCGCCTCCTATGCAAGCGGGCCCGGGTTCCATTCTCGGCCGGGTTGGAATTTTTCTCGGCTGGTGAACTGGGTGTTGTCCTTGCATTAGCTCTAATATCTCGAATTTTATCGTTGTGACCATTATGTGGGATGTATGTGGGAGGAAGTAATGTGTTGCCCTACTCTTTCCGCAAAGTACTCTCTCGAAGTTTGAACAGTAAATCCCTCCTTGACGCAGATCGTCTTTCTTGTAACTTTTCCTCTGGAGTTTGTTGAACATTTCCCTAACGCTCTCGCGCCGACTGAACGATTCCGTGACGAAACGCTCCGCTCTTCGTTGGATCTTCCCTCCCTTTCAGTCCTACCTGGTAATTAACGGACTACACTCAAGAATCGGTCGAACAGGTGCCTTGTAAGCCGGCCGTGGTGGCCGAACAGTTCTACGCGCTTCAGTCTGGAACCGCGCAACCGCTACGGTCGCAGGTTCGAATCCTGCCTCGGGCATGGATGTGTGTGACGTCCTTAGGTTAGTAAGGTTTAAGTAGTTCTAAGTTCTAGGGGACTGATGACCTCAGATGTTAAGTCCCATAATGCTCAGAGCCATTTTAACCAAGTGCCTTGTAAGACACTTCCTTCGTGCATGAGTTACATTTCCTTACCATTCTTTCAGTTACTAACACTCTGGCATCTGCTTATCCTTCTATTGGTTTAATATTACTATTCCACTTAAGGTCGTTCTACATAGTTGCTCCTATATATTGTACGGTAGAGACTGTTTCCAGGAATTCGACATCAGTAGTGTAGCTGTCCAATAGTGAATTTCTTTTCCAATGTATGCGCAAAACGTTACGTTTGTTTATGTTCAGGATCAACTACCAGATCTTGTACCATTTATCAATCCTCTGCAGGTCATTCTACAAATCGATATTGTCTTCTGGCGTTGCTACGTTCCTGTTCACAGCTGAATCATCTGCGGACATTCTTAAAGAGCAACCGACGCTTTCTGCTAGATGCTGCAAGATGCTTGAATTTCTCAGACGATGAGGTAAAAGCTATAGTGAAAGACGGTAAATATACAATATGAAATGACAGTTCCAACTCAGCGGGCAAAATTACAGCGGTTGTTCAGAGATATCAACATAGGGATTTTTGTATACCGCATCGGTAGACTTCGGTGGCTGGTTGCAGAGTTTACAATGGAAACAGAGAAGAATGGGGTGCTGCCTTTTCTCGAAGGAGAAGGAGGCACAGAGCATTGCTGTGTTACCATATGTACAAGGGGTCACCGAACGTATTGGCAAAATTCTACGAAAAGCCGACATCAAACCAATTTTCCGAAGCAGAAACAAAATATCAGACATGCTCGGTTCTACCAAGGATACAGATGACAAACTACACACAGCTGGCGTGTATGAAATTGGTTGTGCGTGTGGATTAGTGTACATAGGTGAGACGGGACGTCCGATTAGCACAAGGCTCTCGGAACATGAAAGATATATCCGCCTGAAACAACACACTAAGTCAGCAGTGGCGGAACACCGAGACGAGTGCGGGAAACCAATATTTTTTCAAGAAGCCCGCGTCCTGGCGAAACAGCCTCTCACTTTCAAAAGAAAGATTAGAGAGGCGATAGAAATAGCCAAAAGACCCGCCAACATGAATAGAGAGGACGGGTACAAGCTTCCGAGGTCTTGGCTGCCTGCAATAGCAGGGCTACGGAGCGGCGGCAGAGCCGTGGCGGCCCATGCAGACACGCGGAGAGCCGCAGTAGTGGTCGCGAGCACACAAAGCAATGGCACGCCGCAGCCGGCTTCTGGACAGCATAGAAACAGTGTGATGTCACAGCCATCACCTGTTCGCTATTCGTCCGTCTCCTCCAATGGGGTGGATTAATATAAAGACCAATAGAAAACAGCTATTTCAGCCAATGACAGATAATAAAGGAAACACCAATAAAGCATACCTTTCACCCCTCCTCCTCCTCCTTTTACAGCCAATCAAGTAACGACACGGTTTTCTCGTGCAGCTATTTAAGGAATCAAGTGTGTTCATTTAGCAGTTAACGTAAGGCCCTGATGAAGGCTAACTGCAACGCTGGCCGAAACGTTGGCGCATTTTAAATTATGACGATGCGGTCTGATACCCTGAAGAATTTTATTGAAGAAGACAACGGCCGCGGAAGCCTACGCTTACAATGTAATTGTGATTTACTGTCCGCCTGCTTAGCTGGGCGTTAACGTGCTCGCCTCCCATGCAAGCGGGCCCGGGTGACATTCCCGGGTTGGAGGTTTCCTCCGCTTATGGACTGGGTGTTGTGTTGTCCTCATCATCATTTCATCATCATCCTCGCTAAAGGCGCGGCCTGAACTAAGACTTGCACTTGGCGGCCGAACTTCCTCAGTCGATGCCTTACTCTCATTTCATTTTTTGTGATTTTCTCTGTTTTCTACTCCTTTTACCACTGTTTGTGTACAAATACCTTCAAACAGTGAACATGTCTGTAATATGCAATCACCGGAACATGCAGAACTGTTATTTCAGTGAGACCTGAGTTTCCCCGGCGTTTGTATTTTCAAACAACTCACGGCAATGCAGTTGGGTGATGTCGTCGACAACAGCCGATATTTCGACAGGTGAGCACTCTGTTATAAGGCAAAGCTGCTGTAAATAAGCGCTGTGCAAATGATTTTAATACCACTGTTAGCACGCGCGCCCTCACACACACACACACACACACACACACACACACACACACACTGTAAACATTAGCCCCATGCCACCACCCGGCCAAAGATGACCGTCACCATAAGTTATCAATAGTGAAAATTACTATGCAACAGGTGAGGTAGCATTAGCTCTTTCCCTTGTCAAAAAACCGAAGGTCAAACTTAATACTAGCTCACCTGTTCATTTAGCAATTTTGACTGTCGATAACTTCTGGCATCGATCATATTTCGTTTCGTTTTGTGACGGCGCTAGTAAACGCGCTTACACTGCGTATATGTGTGTGTGTGTGTGTGTGTGTGTGTGTGTGTGTGTGTGTGTGTGTGTGTGTGTGTGTGTGTATATGTATGTTTGTGTGTGTGTGTGTATGTGTGTGTGTGTGTGTGTGTTTGCGTGCGCGTTTTATCTTTCTGGAATTGCTCTGCAAACCGAGTTATAAAATTCAGTTGCATAGAGCTTACTTGGTTTAGGTTTACCTTGAAAACGACAAGGTGGTCATCTGTCGAAATATCGGAGGTTGGTTGGTTGGTTGGTTTGGGGAAGGAGACCAGACAGCGTGGTCATTGGTCTCATCGGATTAGGGAAGGATTGGGAAGGAAGTCGGCCATGCCCTTTCAGAGGAACCATCCCGGCATTTGCCTGGAGTGATTTAGGGAAATCACGGAAAACCTAAATCAGGATGGCCGGACGCGGGATTGAACCGTCGTCCTCCCGAATGCGAGTCCAGTGATATCGGAGGTTTTCTACGACATAATCTGGCTGCCTTACCATAAGTTACTTTAAATTTGTGGTAAGTTCCTATGGGACCAAACTGCTGAGGTCATCAGTACTGATTCTAACTTAAACTGACTTACGCTAAGGACATAACACACACCCATGGCCGAGGGAGGACTCGAACTTCCGACAGGGGAAGCCGCACGAACCGTGGCAAGGCGCCCCAGACCGTGCGGCTACCACGCGCGGCATAATTTACTTGAATGGACGTTAGGGGGCATAGGTTACAGTACTGCACTTGGGGCAGAAGCAGCCACTCTACAAATTAAGATGTCATAAACAGTTCAGCTGCAGAACTAAATTACAGTTAGTGGTCTTCGCTGTTCTCACCATCAAAGTATCCTTAGTTGGAGTTAGAGTACCAAGCGTAACTTACTTAGTCGGTGCGTAACAGGGTGATATGAGACTTTTTTATGCGGGAAGAAAGCAGATGGAGGAGCAATGATCAAGAGCTGCGGTGACCATCTCTGAGGACAGCTGGAGTTTGCCGTTTGTTTTGCGTCATCAGAGTTGACAGTCGCAAGCAGAAAATTGCGTTAAGCGAATTTCGCGGGCATTTATGTATGTATGCGAAAATATGTGTGTAACACTGACTTAGAGTGGAATCGCTAGAATAGTGACATGAATGATTATTACACGCTTTGTTTCCTTCCCCTGTTCTTAGCAACTGGTATCCTTAATAGCTCCCCTTCCATATCAAATACCTCTGATAATCCCATAATTCCAACACAAGGTCTCATATGTCCAGCATGTCGGTTTTTCGTGCTCATAATAGTAAACCTTTCTCTGTCTCCTCTTCCATTTCAGTCATAAGGCTGTAGAACGAACATGAGCACTGCGTCTGATCTAAAACAACGCCACATACAAGAGCAGATGAAAGCCCTAGCTGCCTAGCTGTCATATTCGGCGCACCTGCCTTACTGTCATACCCCACTTGCCTTGTTTCTGTCTAACAGCGAAGCAATATTTTTTCACACTGCTTAAACACTCTCAGCTTCCCTCACGACTATCTGTTTCGTTTTTTTTTTCTTTTGTATTTTCATTCCATCATTCCATCTCATTATCAAATTTTACCCTATTAACTCTCGCTATATCTCAGTTCTACAGATTTGCTGTAACACCATTATAATAATTATTGTTATTATTGTTATGTTTATTATAATTATTTTCTACCATGACACATTTTGATCATGTAATCCTTTATAATGTGTCTTTTTCTCTCTTTCTATATTTTCCTGAATTAAGTGTCTTGTTTCTTTGGCTTTTATGTCCCGTTACATCGTGTGTTTTCCTTTCGTACCACATTCCTGAACTACTACCGATCTCTCAGATTACCTTTCGTCTTGCCTATTCTCGTGGGTCATTTTCATCTTCCTTTATCTACTTGGTGTTTCACCCTTCTTCAACTGACGGCTGCAAGAATTTTACTCTCGATGCTGTTAGCGTTCATTCTGTGAATAATATAATATCCATAAGATTTGATTCCTATTCTCCTGAGTGTGTACGTGATTCACTCTGAATGTTAGTATATTCCTGAGTTCGACTCTTCATCCTCTGTTATTTGGCCCAAAACTATTATCAAGTATTTTACATTATGTTCAAGTGGCTATCTTTTACGTTGATAGGCGTAGATTCTTTTTCAGACAGTGATTTCATATAACGTTATTATCATTATTGTTGTTGTTGTTGTCAACACTCCTGAGACTGGTTTGATGCAGCTCTCCATGCTACTCTATCCTGCGCAAGCTTCTTCATCTCCCAGTACTTACTGCAACCTACATCCTTCTGAATCTGCTTAGTGTATTCATCTCTTGGTCTCCCTCTACGATTTTTACCCTCCACGCTGCCCTCCAATGCTAAATTGGTGATCCCTTGATGCCGCAGAACATGTCCTACCAACCGATCCCTTCTTCTTGTCAAGATGTGCCACAAACTCCTCTTCTCCCCAATTCTATTCAATACCTCCTCATTAGTTATGTGATCTACCCATCTAAACTTCAGCATTCTTCTATAGCACCACATTTTGAAAGCTTCTATTCTCTTCTCGTCCAAACAATTTATCGTCCATGTTTCACTTCCGTACATGGCTACACTCCATACAAATACTTTCAGAAACGACTTCCTGACACTTAAAGTTACACTCAGTGTTAACAAATTTCTCTTCTTCAGAAACGCTTTCCTTGCCATTGCCAGTCTACATTTTATATCCTCTCTACTTCGACCATCATCAGTTATTTTGCTCCCCAAATAGCAAAACTCCTTTACTACTTTAAGTGTCTCATTTCCTAATCTAATTCCCTGAGCATCACCCGACTTAATTCGACTACATTCCATTATCCTCGTTTTGCTTTTGTTGATGTTCATGGTCATAGTACGTGCACTGCGCGAAACTAACAATAATAATAATAACAATAATAATAATGATAATATAAGATTATCATTATTATTATTGTTATTATTATTATTATTATTATTAGTTTCGCGCAGTGCACGTACTATCCTCGTTGCAATGTCTGATCTCCAAGAAAAAGTGTTTAGATAGAAAAGATGGCCTTCAGGCCTTAATCTTGTAACGTAAAATAACTAAAGAAACGTTCAGTAAAGTTCGCTATTTCAAGTCAGACGGATTATTTTAAACAATTACAACCACAGGAAAGAAATGTTTTTTATGATGCCGAGGAATTTGTGTGATCCCCCTCATACGAAGAGTTGTCAGTTTCAGAAAACGGGGCACCTATTTGCATCTAAACAGCGCTCCACGCAATATAGTTGACATTTTCTATTTGATAGTTAGTCCTGTATCCACCTTATAATGACAAAGTGGCCATAAACGGGGAATGTAACAACGGCCGCGTCGTTAATCAAGATCCGTCGGCAAAGAGACGTTAATAACAGAACGCGATGCCACATTTATTGGTCTTTCACTTCCTGTGGAAAGCTGAGTCTGCGAAGCGCTGGTTCGCTGTTGGAGAGTTGATAAAAATTCTCTCCCACAATTTACGGAGGCAGGCTGGCGTATCGAGGTAGTCCCGTTCTCTCTGGCCGGGACAGCAATTATCGCCTTGTCGGGTCATGGAGCGATGAAAGTCGCCCAGCATACGGCAGGTGAAATTCTCCGCTGTATGTGGCTGACACGCTTCGTGGAACTCGAAAATCCGTTATTTAGTTTCAGGAAAGACCAATAATCACGCGTTACGGAAACAGGGTTGGGCTCTTCCGCGTAAATGTAAGGGCTGTAATTAGTGATGGACATGACCCTCAATAACATGGTACGTGTAGCCCACTTACTTTCGTGCAAGGTTCCCAGCGTCGTTTTCGGCACGGTAGAGAGCCGCTTACGAATCCCTGTGCTGAATAACTGTGTTGGGGACGGGATGATATAAATTTGCTATACCTTCGCTCAGTGTTCCTTTCAAAGTACGTCCTTAGAAACTGAATACACAGCCTACATAAAATTGTTAAGTGATGTCAATTTCCTTTATTAGAGTGATGTGCAAGTAAGAAGGCAGCTGGGTGAAGCGGCCCGCACGTCCAGAGACGGAGAATACTTCGTGGGATCGCGAGTGTGTGGCCTCGGTTTCTGCAAGACTATCCAGTTGTTGTTTACCCTATTTAATATCTCTGTTTCCTGGCTTCATTTACCTGTATCTTCCTCCCCATCTTTAACATCGCAATATTTCCTTTTACACTGAATCAGCGTCACGAGATTACGTTTGCTTTGCTCCAGGAAAATGGCGGAGTCATGAAGCATTTGCTAGAGATTCATCTGTAAATTTCTCTACAACAATAAAGCACTCGGCATTTGATTAACACAAATAAATACTGTGGATGGCAGTATTTATTTTATGAACTCGCTTGTCTATTCAGAGGTTGTTACGACTCATATGTACATACAGGGTTGTGGTTGTCATGTTGTTGTTGTGGTCTTCAGTCCAGAGACTGGTTTGATGCAGCTCTCCATGCTACTCTATCCTGTGCAACCTTCATCTCCCAGTACCTACTGCAACCTATATCCTTCTGAATCTGCTTAGTGTATTAATCTCTTGGTCTCCGTCTACGATTTTTACCCTCCACGCTGCCGTCTAATTCTAAATTGGTGATCCCTTGATGCCTCAGAACATGTCCTACCAGCCGATCCCTTCTTCTAGTCAAGTTGTTCCACAAATTTCTTTTCTCGCCAGTTCTATTCAATACCTCATCATTAGTTAGATGACTGGGTGTTGTCCTCATCATTTCATCACCATTCATGAAAGTGGCGAGAATGGACAGACCAAAGATTGGGAATATGCACGGGCGCTGATAGCAGCGCAGTTGAGCACCCCACAAACCAAACATCATCATCACAATCATTAGTTACGTGATCTACCCATCTAATCTTCAGCATTCTTCTGTAGCACCACATTTCGAAAGCTTCTATTCTCTTCTTGTCTAAACTATTTATCGTCCATGTTTCACTCCCATACATGGCTACACTCCATACAAATACTTTCAGAAACGACTTCCTGACAAATCTATACTCGATGTTAAAAAATTTCTCTTCTTCCGAAACACTTTCCTTGGCGTTGCCAGTCTACATTTTATATCCTCTCTACTTCGACCGTCATCAGTTATTTTGCTCCCCAAATCGCAAAACTCCTTTACTACTGTAAGTGTCTCATTTCCTAATTGAATTCCCTCAGCGTCACCCAATTTAATTTAACTACATTCGACTACCCTCGTTTTGCTTTTGTTGATGTTCATCTTATATCCTCCTTTCAAGACACTGTCCATTCCGTTCAACTGCTCTTTCAGGTCCTTTGCTGTCTCTGACAGAATTACAGTGTCATCGGCGAACGTCAAAATTTTTACTTCTTCTCTGTGGATTTTAATTCCTACTCCGAGTTTTTCTTTTGTTTCCTTTACTGCTTTTTCAATATACAGATTGAATAATATCGGGGATAGGCCACATCCCTGTCTCACTCCCTTCCCAACCACTGCTTCCCTTTCTAAGTCTGCAAATGCTAGAAACCTTAATCTAAGATAAGTCGTAGGGTCAGTTTTGCCTCACGTGTTCCAACATTTCTATGGAATCCAAACTGATCTTCCCCGAGGTTGGCTTCTACCAGTTTTCCCGTTCGTCTGTAAAGAATTTGTGTTAGTATTTTGCAGCCGTGACTTATTAAACTGATAGTTCGGTAATTTTCACATCTGTCAACACCTGCTTTCTTTGGAATTGGAATTATTATATTCCTCTTGAAATCTGAGGGTAGGCATTAAGCTAGCAATTAGTTACATAGGGTGGGGAAAAAAAGCACTGGCCAGTGAAATATCTACAATAACAGTAACGCATTATAGAAGATGGTAGAAATGAAGTCGATGCTGTGATAAATGCGTAGCAGCTCTGCCTGAGAAACAGTAGCAACATCGTTTTAAACATTCCGCTGTAGCTATTCTAGAGTGTGAGAGTTTCTTGAGGAAACCTGATCCCTCAATTTGTATCGCACGTAAAAATTACAAGGCATATATAAGGCAGTCGAGGTGACCAGAAGACTGGATGGCCGCTTCTGATTGTCCTATCCTCACCTAACACCTCACGTGCACATTTCAAAGTTTTCGACTGGATGTGTACTGTTCCTCCTTCATCCTGATCTTCTATGAATTACCCACACAAGGATAAAACAATTTCTGGGCATACCATTTGCATTTCAAGTTCGTTGAGAGAATCATGTTACGGTGTGGATACCAGACATTGTGCACCAAATGAAAAACTGTCTTGATTTCACTTCCCCCAGAACCTACCGGCAGAACTCAACATGCGAAAACTCTTTAGCGGCATCCTTCGGCTCAGGATTTTTTAGTGTATGTGGTGGCTGAGAGGTGAGATGGTGACGGTACTAGAGATGGGTCGTTCGCGAACTAACGGGTCCAAAGGAACGGTTCACCAGGATAAACGGAAAGAGCGAGGAACGAATTCTAAGGAACGGTCTTTCAGAGTTGTAGTTCCTGGGAACAGGAAACGGTCGGTCTCGTTCCCGCAATGGCACGTCGGCCGGTCTCGTTCCATCGTTCCAGCCTCGGTTCCGTTCCCGTCTGTCTCGGTCTCCCTCGTCCTTCTTCGCGTGGCCACTCGTCACACTTCCACTGCCGACTACTCATAGTTAGTTCAGTATTGAGTTATTGTTCGTTTCGTTCGCTGCGCACGCCCATTATGAATCTGTTTCAAACCTTTTCTGACCTGGACTACTGGCTCTTTTCGTATTCTATTCAGCGTCCACGACCGATAATTAAAATGTATTTTATAACTACGTAAATAACATAAAAATTACATGGGATGTAATACATAGATCTTTTCAGGTAATAAAACGGCATATCAACTTACTTCACTATTTCGATAAACAGCAGAAGACATACTTATAAAAAGGCAATTTTTTTTGCTATTACACATGCAACGGAAGCGGCATGGCCCTCAAGAGTGGCCATTTTCCGCCTTCTTTTGATCCAAGGTAGAACAGCATATTCATTGTTGCGGAAGGCAGACCGACTTACAACCGAATGAAGCCCGCCCTCCATAATCGAGTGTCTGGTGTCACATTTTGTAAAGAGAATACGATAACCTCTACAATATTATTTCAGTGGCGCACGAAAAATCGCCCCCGAGTACTACACTGCTCATTGTCGCCCACCAATCGTCATCTATTCTTTTCGAAGTTGTCGTTTGCATTAGCTTATGTGTTACTCCTTTACTGCCTAATTATTACATGTTTATCTATTCTGCTCGTAGCGGTCAACAAATCGTGCATAAATGGTAAAGAGTCTGTAACCGATCCGGCTTTTCGTGCGCCACCTTACATTATTTCATTGCGATCAGCCACATAACGGTACAGTTGGCTAAACAAGAGCTTTTGCAGAATGTGAGAATTCTGTAATGAATAAAAACTCTGTACTCCAGAGGGGAGGCAAGTGCCCCCTCTTGGCGCCTTCCATCTTCAGTCAAAAATGGTTCAAATGGCTCTGAGCACTATGGGACTTAATATCTGTGGTCATCAGTCCCCTAAAACTTAGAACTACTTAAACCTAACTAATCTAAGGACATCACACACATCCATGCCCGAGGCAGGATTCGAACCTGCGACCGTAGCGGTCGCGCGGTTCCAGACTGAAGCGCCTAGAACCGCACGGCCACACCGGCCGGCCATCTTCAGTCACCTATGCTACTAATTGTCAGTTTTTCATGAGAATCATACACCACGCACATATGAGCGGTGAACGAGTAAAAATGAACGGTTGCTAAAAAGAGCGATCACCAGCGAACTACTTCCCAAGGATGAACCATTTTCCCCATCTGTAGACGGTATATGTGCAGAAGGCCGAGATCGGGAGCTTGTGTGAATGGCTGTCGTACGTTCTAGGGCGTAAGATCAGTAGTGTTGCCTGGAAACACATTTATTACTTTCGAGTTTATAGTACGGACTGGCGCGGCGGAAGGCGTGCTGAATCGCACACTCGGGTACGACAAGGAAGGTGCGTAAAGCTCTTTGTCGGCTGCGGTCGTTGTGCAAGTCAGTACATAAAAAGCGATGTCATGCAGGTTGCCGGAATAGGAGTCTGTAGGCGTGAGCGTACCGCGTATCACTAGTAATTAGCGCAACCCCCCTGCCCCCAGTCTCTCTGTAAGACGCGGATATTTGTCGGAGGCCTGAAGATCGCGGCTACTCTTGCCCCACAAGGAGCCACAGAACGGCAGGGAAGCAAGTTTCTCTTCCTGCTCCTCGTCAATGGTCTTATTATGATTCTTGTTTGATATCACTTCATTTATTGGATTAACATTATACCTGTTGTTCTTAAAGAACTTGCGTGGGTGTGTCAGCTCATGGTGCAGGTTATCAGCATCTGATATCATTTTTCAACGACGCACGAATTTCTGTAAAACAGTGCGCTTCTTTGCGGGTGATTTTGGCTGATGGCGTGCAAGTACAGCGTCGCGTGTGTGCGTTTTCCTTAGTCGCTGTGACCAAAGTATCCATTTCATTGCGCCAGACAAGGACGTCAGGGAAGGGCAATGCATTGTCTTTTCCTACCTTCATGGTGAGCTGGATGTTACTGTTAATGTTGTTGACGTGTTCCAAGAACACGTCACGATTCTCAGTGGGGCCAAATGATGAACGTGTCATCAACGTATCGAAAGAAAAAAAATGTTCAAATAGCTCTAAGCACTATGGGACTTAACATCTGAGGTCATCAGTCCCCTAGAACTACTTAGACCTAGCCGGCCGTTGTGGCCGTGCGGTTCTAGGCGCTTCAGTCTGGAACCGCGTGACCGCTACGGTCGCAGGTTCGAATCGTGCCTCGGGCATGTATGTGTGTGCTGTCCTTAGGTTAGTTAGGTTTAAGTAGTTCTAAGTTCTAGGAGACTGATGGCCACAGATGTTAAGTCCTTTAGTGCTCAGAGCCATTTGAACAATTTTTTACTTAAACCTAACTAACCTAAGGACATTACACACATCCATGCCCGAGGCAGGATTCGAACCTGGGACTGTAGCAGCCCCGTGGTACCGGACTGAAGAGCGTAGAATCTCTCGATCACAGCGGCCGGCTTAGAAAGAAACAACTAGGCTTTAATAGCACCGTGTCTAAGGCAACATCGTCAGAATACTCCAGGAAGATGTTGGCAACAGCTGGAGCTAACTGCCTACCCACTCCAAAGCCGTCCGTATGTCCGTAATACTTGCCACTCTACAGAGATTAAGAAGTCGTAGGAGTGTGTCTAAATATGAATGAAATTCAGACCTTTAGCTGCTTAAGGCGTTGATAATTATCAACGTGGGTAGTTGAAAATGTGTGCCCCTACCGGAACTCGAACCCGGGATCTCCTACTTGCAGACGCTCTATCTGACTGAGCCATCCTGGACACAGAGGATAGTGCTACTGCAGGGACTCATCTCTGGCGCGCTCCACGTGAGACCCACGTTTCCAACTTACTGTGCACACACTACAATTGTTGTGCCGCCGCCCACTATACTCATTTCTCGCGGTAGTCAATTTACCGATTCCCGTAAGAGTTCGGGCAATGTGAGTGCATCCGCACTGAAAAAGATCATTGGCCAGCAAGCCTTTTCTATATGAATATGTCCGAAAGAACGGATACCATATTAATATATGTGCCTAAATTGGTAGACCACGTCACTTACAAAGAACTGGGATACTACATCCAAAGAGTCTTTGACAGGCACATTCGTAGACAGCGCCACTACATCAGAACCGACCATAGTGTCACCCTCACTAAGTCGAAGACGGTCAGTTCGGCAGATAGAATCAGCTGAATGCCGAATGCACTATCGAGACTTGTTTGGAAGGAGACAAAGGTCTGTAAGTTTTTGACGCTGCCGAACATCTCGGGATATTCGGATGGAAGGAAGGCGAAAAAAAGTGCACGCTTCGGCGGCCGCTCCGCCGCGCTCGGATAAATTACTGTCGACTAATTACTCCAGGAGGCTGCCGCATTAGCGCAGACGCATTACCGCAACAATTAGACGGCCGTCTCGGCGCCCGGCCAACTGCAAACTGGATTATCCGCCGCACTGATTCTGGCGCTTAGCGTCGGATTAAACACGCGTTTATCTTGCCCAGGACTCGTCCCCGCACGCGCAGCTCATGGGAGGCTGCTATTTTTCTTCCCCTTCTGCATCCTAACTAGCGTGCACTGCTATTAGCTAGCCTCGAGTGAAAGCGTCACGTAAGATATAGTCTTCTCTTAAACAGGCTGAATGAGAAGAGATTTGGATGGTTGTAGTTGGAGGCCAGGAGAGAGGGGAGGGTAATCTAAATGTTGTCATGCATGGGAACATAAGGATGATTATATAATTTATTCCTTGCACAATCAATTCCAACTTCTTTGCCTGCCAGGAGAGGTTAGTATCTTGTAGTATTTTGGCAGTGAGTTTCCTACTTATAGCGTCTTGCAAGGGATGAAGTACACCTCCATGCAGCCGTCACTGAACACAATAAAAGTTATATTTATCAAATATACACAAGAAAAAAGATTTATTAATGCCTGTAGCAAAAAGAGCGTATTTCATATTGGTCTACCAGAGCCGTGTACATTATACGGAAGTTAACACCTAGCTGCGGACAAACTGTTCACTGAAATTAAATGGAACAAAACACTGCAGCGCGCTCACACACGCACACACACACACACACACACACACACACACACAACACACACACACACACACACACACACAACTACAAAAAGCAAACTCACGCTGCGGCGTTGTGAACTGCACAGAGGAAAAGCAGCACAAGTTATAAACGATACACCTACCATTAAAAAACTAAGTTAAAAAAGCAGCAGGTGGGACAGACACCTCTCTGTATGTTCGCGACGAAAGGTGTCCCCCCCCCCCACCCCCGAACGGTGAACACCTGTCTATCTTTCACCCTATTCCTAAACGCCACCAGGTGGAGGGGAGTTTTGCTATCGTGACAGCTGAGTATTTCTCCACGCCTTCTAAAATGCAGGGGAAGCTTTAAGAATTTTATTCACAAGCGCTTGTTATATATATATATATATATATATATATATATATATATATATATATATACATATACATATATATACCGGAACTGCATTTTTGAATTTTCTCTGATCTTGGGGGTGTAGCATGAAAGTTTCTTCTGGCGTAAAACCGAGCCATTATTGATTGTCTATCAGCCACGAGTTCCTCTGTCTTCCAGTGGACCTTTATTCAAGAATATTATCTCCAATAATAAGTTTAAATGAATGATATCGCTCGCTTCTCATGATATGTTCTAAGTATTGAGCCTTTTGGTTTATAATCTGTAGCTGTTCTTTTTGCTTTCTTTATCCGAAGAAGGTGCTCAACATTTAAGCTTTCAATTTACAGTACATATACAAGAGACGACGATTCAAGTTCGTTTCAAGAGTCTCATTTGATTTTAAGTCCGTAATTGAATCAAAGATCAATTTTCGCACTCATATAAGAATCTAGGAAGCATGTAAGGCTGAATCACGCAGGTTCTTAGTTGACACTGAGATCTGATCTCGCGATGAATTTTCTCGTTGATGAATGTTTTCGGATATTCTCTCTCGCTTGGAGTCGTCTTGTTGATGCAAAATTTTTCTTCCCGGTATGAGTGAGGTCCCTTGCTCAACTGTATTGGATTTTATTTTGTAATATTTGTTCGGATTTCATTTTTAGAGAATATTACAAATTTGGTCTTGCAGCGGTTATTAAACAGGTTGAACAAGGCAATTTAGCATGCGTCTAGCCGCCTCCGTGATCCGGTATTTGGTTTATTGACCTGTAACGCAGTGGTCCCGATTTCCATTCCCGGCAACAAGCTATGATTGCTGTAGGTGAGAAGGTCCTTTTAGACTTTTGAGACCAAATGAGGAGCAGCTTGAAATAAATAAATAAAAATAAAATAAAGTAAAACAGGCTGTGAAAGCTGTAGCTACACAACAGTTACTTGTATTTAATTAGGATATTGATCCGCAAACGGCGAAATAAATTTGACGTTTATTAGTGGCACATAAAATTTTTTGCCGGATGTGAACTCGAACCTAGATTACCCACTTATCGCGAGCGGTCGGCTTAACAACTTTGGCTATCCCTCCACGCTTCTCGGATTGATCAAGCCTATACTTCAACGTACTCTAATATTCGCACAGTATATGATTCTCACAACAGGAAGAGAAAATGTCATTATCGTCGTTTTCAGCTCGTTGAGGCATATAATGCACATTTTACTATACAGTTTCAATCTTTTACAATGTGTGTAAACATGGAATGTCCTTGCATGCATTTCTGAAGAAACTCACACTGCTGATGATCCCAGTTGCATTAAATATTACGAGATTGATGCACTAATTCCGGAATCGGTTAGACGTCAGCTGTACTATTTTATAGTACCGGAACTCGAACCCGGATTTCCCCATTGTCGCGACCTGCCCCCTTAAATACTTCAGCTATCCGTGTTCGCTCCACGAACTGATGCAAACCTCCGTCTGAAAAACTGATACGTCCAATTCATTCTTGAAATTTTCGAACTGAACGCAGCTGTGGTTTGTCAGCAGGTCAGTTCCTTCAGAGATATATACAGTATGTGACCAAAAGTATCCAAACACCTGGCTGAAAATGAATTAAAAGTTCGTGGCGCCCTCTAACGGTAATGCTGGAATTCAATACGGTGTTGGCTCATCCTTAGCCTTGATGACAGCCTCCACTCTCGCAGGCTTACGTTGAGTCATGTGCTGGAAGGATTCTTGGGGAATGGCAGCCAATTCTTCACAAAGTGCTGCACTGAGCAGAGGTACCGATGTCGGCGTTCCAAATCATCCCAAAGGTATTCTGTAGGATTCAGGTCAGGACTCTGTGCAGGCCAGTCCATTACAGGGATGTAATTGTCGTGTAACCACTCCGCCAAAGGCCGTGCATTATGAACAGGTGTTCGATCGTGTTGAAAGATGCAATCACCATCCTCGAATTGCTCTTCAACAGTGGGAAGCAAGAAGGTGCGTAAAACATCAGTGTAGGCCTATGCTGTGATAGTGTCACGCAAAACAAGAAGGGGTGCAAGCCCCCTCCATGAAAAACACGACCACACCATAACACCATCGCCTCCGAATTTTACTGTTAGCACCACACACGCTGGCAGATGACGGTCACCGGGCATTCACCATACCCACACATTGCCATTGAATCGCCACATTCTGTACCGTGATTCGTCACTCCACACAACGCTTTTTCACTGTTCAATCGTCCAATGTTTACACTCCGTACACCAAGCAAGGCGTCGTTTGGCATTTACCGGCGTGATGTCTGGCTTATGAGCAACCGCTCGACCATGAAATCCAACTTTTCTCACCTCCCACCTAACCGTCGTGGTACTTGCAGTGGGTCCTGATGCAGTTTGGAATTCCTGTGTAATGGTCTGGGTAGATGTCTGCCTATCCCACATTACGACCCTCTTCAACCTGACCACGTTCAAAGTCCGTGAGTACTGTGAGCGCCCCATTCTGCTCTCTCATAATGTCTAATGACTGCTGAGGTCGCTGATATGGAGTACACGGCAGTAGGTGGCAGCACAATGCACCTAATATGAAAAACGTATGTTTTCGGGGTCATGGATACCTTTGATCAGTAGTGCAGGACATGGCAGCTAGAAAAGCACATAGACAAAATATGCCAAATGCAATAACGATGAGCAATTATACATTTGAGAGAGTTGAACATTTCAAGAACCTGGGCTCCACAGTTACACATCTAAATGATACCTCCTATGAAATTAAGCAGTGATTAATATTGGCCAACAGAGCCTCTTTTGTCCTAACAAGACTTCTATCCTCAAGGCTCCTGACTCGTACCACGAAATTAACTATGTATAAATCACTTATACGACCAGTACTTACATACGCCTCTGAAGCCTGGACATTAACAACTAAAGATATTGAAACACTGGATGCATTTGAAAGAAAGGTACTTAGACGAATTATCAACCCAATCTGTGAAAGAGGAAGATGGAGGAGGAGACACAACCATGAGTTGTATATCATATACAAAGACCAACCCATCAGAAGGATAGTGAAATCATCCAGACTGAGGGGGGCGGGACATGTGGCTCGCATGAATGACGCAGAAGTACCAAAAAGAATATTACAAGGAAAGCCAGGAGGGCAGAGAGGACGTGGTCGACCAAGAGCCAGATGGGAAGATGGAGTAATCGAAGATCTTAGGAAGTTGGTGTATAGAAAGTGGAAAGTATTGGCAAAGGACCTAGAGAAATGGAAGGAAATTGTAGAAGAGGCCAAGGCTCATCATGAGCTGTAGAGCCAAGAAAGAAGAAGAGAAGGATACCTTTGATCACGTAGTGCAGGACATTGTATAAAAACACATAGTTATGTAAATGTTTGTTTGTCTTGCTTCTAACTGCAGAGTATTTCAGCGAGCTCCTTATCGTATTCCGAAATGCTGGTGTTTGTCCTAGGCAGCTACTTAATTTACCAGAGGTTCCCGCAGCGGTACCTGGATTTACGCGCACTCTCCTTGCTCTGAGGGCCTAATCGCCCTCGGCTGCTCCGTTATTTGCGCGGCAGCCCCTTTTGTGTCGCCAGACTGGGCAGCCGTCAGGCACACGGCTGTTTGTCGCCGTCCGGCCGCCACAGCCTCTTTTGTCCACAGCCGTCGCGCCGGACGCTCATTTCGCCGCCAGTCGTAAAAACACCGCCCCGCCGACCACTGCTGGCCCTCTCTCCACCTTATGGCCCGCCGACACCGCCCACGCGCCCTCGTCGCGCCCCGTGCGGATGTCCCTCATGCAGACAAGAAAGGCAATTACGACAGCCTCCCTTCAGCGCGCTACGGCGCCAACGACGCGACTTAATAGTTGTCGTTCCTCGCTCTCTGCAATATTTGGCCATTCTCCTTTGTCCGTTTATTGCACGCGCGTCGTTTTGCTGACATGCACCTGTTACTATCTCGGTAAACAACTCCTGCCGGTAGCTGCCCACGACACAAAGGCGGCGGAGTGGCCGTAAACGTGAAGTGTTCGCGCCGCCACTTGCTGCTCTTTCACCGTGACGTAACGCTCCGCGGATTTGGAGTTCTCTGACCTCCAGATCTGTCGCGTGTTGCTCGCGGATGCCGGAGATTCACCATTAAGGGAAGACTGAATTGAGGCAGTTTACGCGGAAGTTACAGGGTGGGCAAAAGAAACTAGCCTCGAAAATATTTCATGCACCTTAAGATAGACAACCCAAGTTACATCAACGAAGACTGGCAACTATGTAATCCCGTCATTCTCGATCACAACAGTGACTGCAAGTCGGTGACTGAAATCCAAAAGTCGACACATCCACTACCAATGCAAAGAAAATGAGACAAGTGACCTTCCTGGAGTCCACGAGTGTCAAATCCAGTTGAACTACACTTCCAGTGTTTCGAATTACGCTCACTGTATGACTGCCCTGCGCCGAGCTGTGCACTGCAGGTGTTTGGACCCTTCACGAAGATGCGAGTCGTCAGCATCTTTATGTTACTCCAAAATGTGGCAGCTTCCATCCGTTGCTACATCACGTCGATCAGGACACTTCAGCGTCCTAACCCGAACTCGATGCGGACACTCTCCTGTCCCACCCCAATCTGCTTCCCTCTCGGCACTCACTGAAGCCTTGTCAGTTGCTTGACGTGAAAAGGTAGCAGTTGCCAATCGCTCAATCACCAACCATTGCCGTCCAATCACGAGGTTTCCCTCCCACGGAGAACCCTGCTAAAAACAGCGCGTCTTTTTCGTCCTCCAGTGGCTACATGAAACTCCACCTTTTTATCAAAGAACATTCATTTCAGCAGTGCAATCAGATGTCACACAAATTTACTCCAACCATACTCTCTCTTGCGAATGTCCATAGACCCAAACTGGTTTTGAGAAATTCAGAGGGGGCCGCCACAAGGCTACAGTTTGTTTCCTGTGACCCACGCTTTCTACAAGCACAGACATTTCAAAATAAGTCAGAAAACATAGAAAGGCGTCCCCGACCCTAATACATGACACTATGCTGCCCTTCAACCAAACCTTAAGCTGCCTATTCACAGGCCGCAGGCCTACCAATCGGTCATCTCCCCCCCCCCCCCCCCCACCCTTCTTCACTCCCCACCCTCAAGCCGAGCTGGTCTGCCACGAGACATGCTCGCCCTTGCTTGGGTCCAGGATCTGGATGCTTTGGCACACTACCACGCAATACCCCTAACCTCTACCTGACGCCAAACACTCCATCCTTTTTCTCTGTTTTGACATCGTGAGAACTGCCATGTAAATGGGTGTAGATAGGGTCCGCTACGCAGTCGCAGTTTGCCCACACACAATTGGACGGACCGGCAACAAGCGACCCGCTCGGGAGGAGTGGGCACAGCGGATGGGAGGGGGACATTGGCCTTTCTCGTCGGCCTTTGCGTGGGCAGCTTGGCCGGCAGTAGTCGTGTGGGAGGGCAAATGCTTGTCAGCGAGGTCCCATCCACCTGTCACCGATCTACTTGTCCGAATCTTTTCCTTCTGTCTGTCGCAAGTAGAAAGCGATGCACATTGCATGCGCCAAAGAAACGTTCAAAATCCATTAATAACCATCACTAAGTAACGATATACATGCAAGTTACACAGGGTACCCCACTGCAGTCACCATCGCTTGCTATACCAAGAACATTTTCATATTCTAGTTCTAGATGAAACTAGTATGCAAAATGTTTGTGTCACATTCCGTAACTAAACATGAATTCCAGGCAGACCCTTGGAACTTCTGAGCGCCTTTCCGTGTCTGTTACATAGTAACTTCCCTGTTTGATTTTTAGTTGTTTGGTTGATGTGTGGCCTTCGGCCGAGTTTTATATATATCCTGAATTAAGGTTTTTGTCTTGCCCTTAAGGCATCAGATTGTTGTTCTTATAGGGGCCTTCAGCGGAATTTTACATCAAACCTTTTAAGGCCTTAAGCCGTTAAATTATTGTGTTGATGTGTGACCTTCAGCCGAGTTTTAATATCTCTTAAATTAATGTTCTTGTCTTGCCCTTACGGCATACGGTTGTGGTGTTTTTCTATGGGGTCTTCAGCCGAATTTGCTTCAGTTGTTTTAAGATTAGGCCTTCTACCGTTGGATTGAAACACTTCTTATTGCTTAATATGCGGCCTCCAGCCGAGTTCCATTAAAATTAAAGTGCTAAGGCATTCAGCCTGTTTAAATTGAAGATTTAGAAAATATTTTTGGGTCACACCTCCAGAAGAATCTTCTATGTCAATTTCTGACTTAGGCCTTGCGTCTTGGATTTTGAATGTGGCCTTCAGCCGAGCTAATGTTAATCAAACTAGATCGATTAAAGCTTTTGTAATATTATGTGTTGATAAATAATGTTTGTGTCTTGAGTGCCAACGACAGCAACTCATTTTGGCCCCTTTCCACAACCCAATCCGCTCTGGCCTGCTAGCCCAGGCATTTCAGAGGCCTCAGACTGGTTTGATGCGGCCCACCACGAATTTCTCCCATGTGCGAACCTCTTCATCTCAGAGTAGCACCTAAAACTTATGTGTTCAATTATTTGTTGTATTTATTTCAACGTCGGCCTTCCTCAACAACTTTTACCGTTATCCTCTGCAGCTCCCTCTAGCACCAAGGACATTTCTAGAATGAAATTTTCACTCTACTGCGGAGTGTGCGTTGATATGAATCTTCCTGGCAGATTAAAACTGTGTGCCGGACCAAGACTCTAACTCTGGATCTTTGCATCTAGCGGGCAAGTCCTCTACCAACTGAGCTACCCAAGCACGACTCACGCCCCGTCCTCACAGCTTTAATTCCGCCGGTACCCCGTCTCCTACCTTCCAAATTTCACAGAAGCTCTCCTGCGAACCTTGCAGAACTAGCACTCCTGGAAGAAAGGATATCGCGGAGACATGGCTTAGCCACAGTCTGGAATGGTAGAGCACATGCCCGCGAGCGGCAAAGGTCCCGAGGTCGAGTCTCGGTCCGGCACACAGTTTTAATCTGCCAGGAAGTTTCACACCAAGGACGTTATTCCCTAATGTCTTAACAGATGTCCTGCCATCATGTCTCTTCTCCTTGTCAGTGTTTCCCATACACCCCTACCCTCGCTGATTATCTGGAGATCCTCCTCATTCGTTATCTTATCACTCCACCCGATTTTAAACGTTCTTCTGTTGCACCATATCTCAAAGGCTTCGATCCACTTCTGTTCCGGTTTTCCCACAGTCCATGTTTCAGTACCGCGTAAATTTTCAGAAATTTCTTCTTCAAATAAAGGCCTATGTTTGATACTACCAAATTTCTGTTGAGCAGGAATGCCCTTTTTGCCAGTGATAGTCTGCTTTTTATGTCCTCCTTACCTCATCCGTCTTGGGTTATTTTGCTGCCTAGGTAGCAGAATTCCTTAACATCATATGCTTCGTGATCACCAGTCCCGATGAGAAGTTTTCATTTCTGCTATTTTTCATTACTTTCGTCTTTTTCCGATTTACTCTTAGTCCATATTCAGCACTCATCAGATTGTCCATTCCATTTAGCAGATACTACAATTCTTGATTTCTCCTAGGAGTGACTAATTTTTAACCCATTATGCTTTCAGTAGGCGTGTTTTCCAGCGTGAGTTTCAGAAGTAACAGTAGTGAGAAAAAACTTTGCCACCGAGCCCTTTACCGCCTAGGCTTGTCTCGGACGTGGTCGCCAAATTGAGCTCGTAAGTTCGGAGCGGCCAGGAAGTGCGGAAGAACAAGTGGCGCGCAATCAGGATGCTTCATTAAGTGCTGAACCGCGTTTAGCGTTGCGCACGCAGGTCGCGTTTCTTCGGGATCCGCCGCCGGATTTACAAGCAAACGCGGTCCCAGGCAGGCGCCAGCACCCGGTATTGGTTATGCAAATGCCGGCGCGCAGCCGGCCGTGTCCCACTTCCAGAGGGGAGCGGGCGGAGGCAGCTTGGTCGCTGATGCCAGTCACCCAACTTCTGCAGCCGCGAAGCGCGTCCGCTGCCTACTCTTTGAAGAAACCGGCGGCGCATCAAAGTCGACCCGCAAGTCTAGGACGCGCCTTATGTGCGGAGATCGTGCACGGCCACCATATACAGTACTGTCCATTAAAATTGCTACACCACGAAGATGACGTGCTACAGACGCGAAATTTATCCTACAGGAAGAAGAAGCTGTGATATGCAAATGATTAGCTTTTCAGAGCATTCACACAAGGCTGGCGCCGGTGGCGACACCTTCAATGTGCTGACATGAGGAAAGTTTCCAACCGATTTATCATACACAAACAGCAGTTGACCGGCGTTGCCTGGTGAAACGTTGTTGTGATGCCTCGTGTAAGGAAGAGAAATGCGTACCATCAGGTTTCCGACTTTGATAAAGATCAGATTGTAGCCTGTCGCGATTGCGGTTTATCGTATCGCGACATTGCTGCTCGCGTTGACAGAGATCCAACGACTGTTAACAGAATATGGAATCGGTGGGTTCAGGAGGGTAATACGGAACGCCGTGCTGGATCCCAACGGCCTCGTATCACTAGCAGTCGAGATGACAGGCATATTATCGTAACAGATCGTGCAGCCACGTCTCGATCCCTGAGTCAACAGATGGGGACGTTTGCAAGACAAAAACCATCTGCACGAACAGCTCGACGACGTTTGCAGCAGCATGGACTGTCAGCTCGGAGACCATGGCTGCGGTTAGCCTTGACGCATCACAGACAGGAGCGCCTGCGATGGTGTACTCAACGACGAACCTGGGTGCACGAATGGCAAAACATTTTATCGGATGAATCCAGGTTCTGTTTACAGCATCATGATGGTCGCATCCGTGTTTGGTGTCATCGCGGTGAACGCTCATTGGAAGCATGTATTCGTCATCGCTATACTGGCGTGTCACCCGGCGTGCTGGTATGAGGTGCCATTGGTTACACGTCTCGGTCACCTCTTGTTTACAAAATCAAAAATGTTCAAATGTGTGTGAAATCTTATGGGACTTAACTGCTAAGGTCATCAGTCCCTAAGCTTACACACTACTTAACCTAAACTATCCTAAGGACAAACACACACACCCATGCCCGAGGGAGGATTCTAACCTCCGCCGGGACCAGCCGCACAGTTCTTGTTCGCATTGACGGCACTTTGAACAGTGGATGTTACATTTCAGATGTGTTACGACCCGTGGCTCTACCTTTCATTCGATCCCTACGAAAACCTACAATTTAGAAGGATAATGCACCACCGCATGTTGCAGGTCCTGTACGGGTCTTTCTGGATACAGAAAATGTTCGAGTGCTGCCCTGGCCAGCACATTCTGCAGATCTCTCACCAATTGAAAATGTCTGGTCGGTGGTGGCCGAGCAACTGGCTCGTCACAATACGCCAGTCACTACTCTTGATGAACTGTGGTATCGTGTTGAAGCTGCATGGGCAGCTGCACCTGTACGCGCCATCCAAGCTCTGTTTGACTCAATGCCCAGGCGTATCGAGGCCGTTATTACGGCCAGAGGTTCTGGGTACTGATTTCTCAGGATCTAAACACTCAAATTGCGTGAAAATGTAATCACATTTCAGTTCTAGTGTAATATATTTGTCCAATGAATACCCGTTTATCATCTGCATTCGTTGTTAGTGTAGCAATTTTAATGGCCAGTAGTGTAATACTTTGATGGCACACCTCATGCTACAAGTAACTGGTCTCATCCCCCTCCCCCCTTTCCTGTTCTTGTTTCACTCGAAAATGGCAAGTGAGAAAAATAATCACTCCGCGAGAAGTATACGCCAGGAAGGAATATGTTCGAGTAATATGTTGTTCTACTCTTCCCAGAAAGTGAGCTCCTGAAGTTTCGGTAGTAAACGTTGCGATATTTCTGGCTTCACAGCCAATATATTCAGGTATAAGAAGCTCATCTTAGAGCAGTCGAGAATGTAGCCTTGGGAAGATGACTGTGAGGTACCGATGACAGATTGTTTGTTCGGTGTGGGTATCGTGAGAAAGACCGACAAAATTGTGGTCCTCCTCCGCGATCGGCTGCTGCGCTCGGAAGCAGGGCGCCAAAAGGATCAACTTCTGTTATTAATATTAGAAAAACTAAAGAATGTATTTACTTGCAGTCTATACAGAAGCATATCTCAATAGCAGGCTATCATTCCACTACTTCAAAAGTGTTACTTACTGGCAGAATAATGAACAACAGCGAAACGGTAGACGAAGCAGTTCACAAATTTTCGAATCGTGCCTAACTTGGTTGGCGGGTGAAGTGGTTCGGCTGTAAGATCAGAGCTGGTTCGGCCCTCGGAGGACAGACATGTTGACTGCCTTGATCAGTATCGGTCAAGAACTTAATTCGTAAGTTCATTATTTTATTTTCTATGAAAGTGTGAACAATGGAGTCATAAAGTTGACTATGTCAGCAGCTCGTTGTCTCGAAGTAGCATTCTCGCTTCCCAAGTACGGGGTCCCGGCGGGGTCAAGGATTTTCGCCTGCCCCGAGATGACTGGGTGTTGTTGTGTCGTGTTCATCATCATCATCATTCATCCCCATAAGGTCGGAGGAGGGCAACAGCTAACTACCTCCATTAGGACATTCCCTAGTACGGCGGTACGGGTCTCCCGCATCGTTCCCCTACGCTCTGTCAATAAACTATCAAAACTTCATTACCCTGTACAAATCGTTTCATATATGCAGTACAGCCTGTTGTATCAGGGAAAAAGAAGGGAACCAGCGCAAAAATGCCCCAGTTGGAGCACAAAAAAGGCGAGTATGCTGTTCTTTACAAGTCTCTGACGGAAAATTGAAGAACTAGCCGCCTGAATCCCGATTCCGCCTTCCTAAACAAAAATTTTGGCATACAGCATATTCGGTCTATTTTGTCCTGAAACATAGCAGCAGAGAGGCTGTGTCAGCGGCAGAGAAAGAGGGAGAAGAGAGGGATAGCAGGAGAGAGAAAATAAAAGAGAAAGAAAGATGGATGAAGGGAGCGAAAAAGAGAGGACATATTTATGGTCAGTGAAAGGCAGTGGCAGTAAAAGAGAAAGAAATATGGATGGAGATAGAAGCAGTGGGGGCAAAAGGGAGAGAAGACAGTGGATATTAAAAATAGAGATGAGTGGAGACCATACATAGGCTTAAGGGAGGGTGGGATGGGGAGGCGGACTGTGACACGTATGTACAGGAGAGTGCGCATTTTGGATCGAAAGTTTGAACAGGTGAGTATAGCGGAAAAGTAAGTTGGACCTCTCCTGAATTCTTGAGCTCCCCAGGTATGGTGGAGACAGTGGCAGTGGGAAAGGAAAACAAAAGGAGACAACTGTAAGTGATAGTGGATACATTGGCAGCGATATATATTCTCATTGGGAGGAAAAGGAGACAGTTGTAGAAAGACATATATGTGGCAGTGAGAGGGAGATGCTAAGTATAGAGGTTTAACTAGGAAGTAGACTGGGTAAAAGGATTTAGAATGTTCCGTGTTAAGAGGACGCGAATATGTTTGCATGCCAAAATTCTTGGTGACGATGGAGGAATGAGCATTGAAACAGCTGGTTCCGCACTTTCTATCAGAGTCTTTCAAAGAGGAACATTTTAGCATTTTTGTGCTTCGATATTCCACTGGCGCAAAGTCTAGTGATTAACTTTAAGGCACCATCTCTACTCGCTTTGCCACCCGAATATCAGTGATGTGAATTTCTTCCATTAGCAGGATTCGAACCAGCTACCCCCGATGAGCGCATTAACAAATTCGACTATGAAGGAAAATTGCTTCTTCTTTATTTGTAAACAGTTCAGAGCAATACGAAGCTTCTTACGGAAACCTTAAAAGATTGTTCAGCTACAGCTAATATATGCTGGATATCGTGTACGAATAAAGCTACCTTTTCCTCCGGGAATAAAGCACGCGATGAAAGACTGACGAAGATACGCATGAGGTACCATGTATGAAAATAGCCCTCGAGTTAACCTGCCAAGAAAGCTCACCTGTACCTCTGGCAGCACAGTGCTGCATGGAAGGCAGTGCGGGACTGCGCAAGCAGTTGCAGATGAAACACAGGCATCGATGTAGCATGTAGTATGTAGCCGCTAGTTTTACGACTGAAGAAGCGAGGGACGCTTAATCTTGCAACATATGGCTCCGCGTTTCCCCGTTTTCATTAGCGCGCCGCCGTGATAGTAATAACTCTGGCCGCCCGCGCCTGCGCGGAACGGCCGCACTGCTCCCATTCGGGAACAGGGTCCTCCCCACGCCCACCCCAGCGGACGCGCCCGGCCGGGTACCTGCTGTGAACAAAAGGCGCTCATAAATCTATATTTGCGCCGGCGCGGTGTCGGCCGCGGCGCCAACGTCGACACCGGCCACCGGCCAGAATGGAGCCCGGCGCTGAACAGGGAGAGAGAGAGAGGGGGGGGGGGAGAGGGAGAGATAGCCAGGGAGAGAGTGAGAGAGAGAGGAGAAAAAAAACGGGCCAAGGGGATTCCCCGGCGCTCCACTCCTGGCGTGTCGTCATTACGCTTCATTACTCGACCGCTGGAGGCGCTGCCATTCCCTGCAGATGAGAAATTAGAGCCCGAGTCCATAACTCGCACTTAAGAAAAAAATTACAATAGCAAATTCTTGATGGTCTCCGTGGTGTAGTGCATTTTCTAAGAGGTCAGATTCTCAAGCTGTTTTACTGCTTCTGCGGTGTCCTCCTACCTTCTTCCCTTTCGGAGGGCCACAGCCACTGTCACTGAGACCACAGAGAGCGTACGATATTGCAGTGTGTTATTCTGAATTACGATGCAGTTATCCTTCAGACAGGCATGCATGTCCGAAGGGACAAGCGCTGTCACTGTGGCGACTACAGCCGTTATTAAATAAATGAAATGCATTGACAGTTGTGAATATGGACAGCCATCAGCTGTACAGTGGAATGACGACAATGAAAATTTGTGCCGGAGCGGGACTCGAACTGGGATTTACAGCTTATCGCGAGCGATCGCCTTTACATTAGGCTATCCGCACTACTCACAGCCACACACGAACTTCCATACGTCGTCAACCATGTGCCACAGTATGGTTTTCACTTATTTCTTTACAATCTTCAGCATTACTTCTCAAACGATGACGAGCTCGTGAGAAAGACTGCCGATTATATGAATATGAAGATGGTATCTGTTCTTTCTGGCATGTACGAAAGAACAGATACCATCTTCATATAGATAAGGCTTACCGGCCAATAATCTTCTTCAGTGCGGATGCACTCAAATTGTTCAAACTCTTACGGGAATCAGTAGATTGACTTCCGCGAGTAATGGGTATTCCTCGATGGCTCAGTTAACGCTTATCTAGCTTCTCGCATCCCCCACCTGGCACAAGTTCTTCCTATACCGGTGGTGTTGGCGCGCCGAATCCTGGCGGCATTAGGATATTTTATTAGCACAGGTCTGCTTTTTTTAAGGTCGGATACAAAACCCTCACCCTTGCTAGTAGTCGTGTAGATCTTGGACTTGTCCACCTCCGTGACCGAGCAATGGCTATTTATCTAAGACACAGAGGAAGACCGCACTGCAGTTCCTTCTCTAAATCCTCGCACAAACGAAAAAATGGCTGACATCGAAATAAGTGTCCAAGGAATAGAAAAGCAACTGGAATCACTCAATAGAGGAAAGTCCACTGGACCTGACGGGATACCAATTCGATTCTACACAGAGTACGCGAAAGAACTTGCCCCTCTTCTATCAGCCGTGTACCACAAGTCTCTAGAGGAACGGAGGGTTCCAAATGATTGGAAAAGAGCACAGATAGTCCCAGTCTTCAAGAAGGGTCGTCGAGCAGATGCGCAAAACTATAGACCTATATCTCTTACGTCGATCTCTTGTAGAATTTTAGAACATGTTTTTTGCTCGCGTATCATGTCATTTCTGGAAACCCAGAATCTACTATGTAGGAATCAACATGGATTCCGGAAACAGCGATCGTGTGAGACCCAACTCGCCTTATTTGTTCATGAGACCCAGAAAATATTAGATACAGGCTCCCAGGTAGATGCTATTTTTCTTGACTTCCGGAAGGCGTTCGATACAGTTCCGCACTGTCGCCTGATAAACAAAGTAAGAGCCTACGGAATATCAGACCAGCTGTGTGGCTGGATTGAAGAGTTTTTAGCAAACAGAACACAGCATGTTGTTATCAATGGAGAGACGTCTACAGACGTTAAAGTAACCTCTGGCGTGCCACAGGGGAGTGTTATGGGACCATTTCTTTTCACAATATATATAAATGACTTAGTAGATAGTGTCGGAAGTTCCATGCGGCTTTTCGCGGATGATGCTGTAGTATACAGAGAAGTTGCTGCATTAGAAAATTGTAGCGAAATACAGGAAGATCTGCAGCGGATAGGCACTTGGTGCAGGGAGTGGCAACTGACCCTTAACATAGACAAATGTAATGTATTGCGAATACATAGAAAGAAGGATCCTTTATTGTATGATTATATGATAGCGGAACAAACACTGGTAGCAGTTACTTCTGTAAAATATCTGGGAGTATGCGTACGGAACGATTTGAAGTGGAATGGTCATATAAAATTAATTGTTGGTAAGGCGGGTACCAGGTTGAGATTCATTGGGAGAGTGCTTAGAAAATTTAGTCCATCAACAAAGGAGGTGGCTTACAAAACACTCGTTCGACCTATACTTGAGTATTGCTCATCAGTGTGGGATCCGTACCAGGTCGGGTTGACGGAGGAGATAGAGAAGATCCAAAGAAGAGCGGCGCGTTTCGTCACCGGGTTATTTGGTAACCGTGATAGCGTTACGGAGATGTTTAATAAACTCAAGTGGCAGACTCTGCAAGAGAGGCGCTCTGCATCGCGGTGTAGCTTGCTCGCCAGGTTTCGAGAGGGTGCGTTTCTGGATGAGGTATCGAATATATTGCTTCCCCCTACTTATACATCCCGAGGAGATCACGAATGTAAAATTAGAGAGATTAGAGCGCGCACGGAGGCTTTCAGACAGTCGTTCTTCCCGCGAACCATACGCGACTGGAACAGGAAAGGGAGGTAATGACAGTGGCACGTAAAGTGCCCTCCGCCACACACCGTTGGGTGGCTTGCGGAGTATCAATGTAGATGTAGATGTAGATGTAGATAAAGATGTGGACACGACACCGGACAAGTCTGACGGGCACCTTGATCGACGAACTAGATCCACCTTCTCGTTTGACACCGGCAGCGAATCTTTTTTGTGGAACACAGTTATATACATTTGGAACTACCGACTACCAGGACGGCAACGGCAAGTAATATATATCGCATCTTGACGACGGCCGAATAAGCGTCGACAACCAACAGTTACGTGGTCAGTGGTATGGCGTACAGTGCACCACCCACACCTTGATACGGAGACGAGTGCATTGTGGTATCAGGTGGTAAATGGGAAATATGTGACTTGTTCCAGGTTGCATACTATTCCTATGGTGGATGAGCCACTGTGTCCACAGTGCAATGTTATAGACACAGAGGAACATCCCCTGATATGCGGGCCCTCCTCCTTCGGGTGGTGCCGCAAGCAATAGAACCACGGATACTACTTCTCCTAAATATGACGTATTATCCCCGAACGGAGACAATCGCAGTGACTTGGATTCGGGGTTTGACTGTGCTTTACCTTTTCAGAGCCTGCAGTAAGAATGTACTCGACTTTTGGGCCTTACTAAAAGAACATCACTTACAGATTATGAGACATCCGAGATATCGAACATATTACGCTAATTTTATAGGGAGTGCCTTGCTTGAAACCCCACCCAGTTGGGGTGTCCCGGATAGGAGAATGTACTTATTTCCTGTAAGTATTCAGAACAAGAAAGGACCAGGACAGTGGAGAGGATCCACCTCCATACGTGAAGACATACCCGGTACCAACGCGAGGTACATCGGGATTAGCGAGGAACGCCCCCAAGAAGAGGGACATGGTCCATTGTTGTTTTGTTCTGACAGAAGCAGTTTATGTTTGTTATTGTTACACCATTATGCAAAAAAAGTCCACTTATTTACGTTTTCCAGAAATATTTTATTTTATAAAGGACATCGTCTTATACAACAGAAAAAAATTGAAACAAGCAATTTATGTTTGTTATTGTTACACCATTATAAAAAAGTGGTTAAAAAAAGTCGGATGGAGCGTCTGCCATGTAAGCGGAAGATCCCGGGTTCGAGTCATGGTCAGGGCACACATTTTCAAGTGTCTTCGTTGATATTTATCAACGTCTGTAAGCAGCTAATGGTCTGGATTTCATTGTAGTTTCATTTCAAACTCCAGACTTTCAATTTCGTCGCAAGCTTCGGACACATTTTCCTCTAACATGTGCACATTGTAGATGGATATGAAATACAGCAATGCGTCTCCTACATGGGTCCTGGCCGAAGCCGATGGGACTAGCTCAGAGGAACAGTAATGTCGCTGTGACAGCCAGTGCTTTCATGTCCGTTCAACGAAATTTCTTGAAGTCCTGGCAGAATGCAGCACTTTACGGAAGCACTGTAAGCTGGAGCAAGAAATAGCCACTGAGAACGCCTAAATTGTGCTCGTGATTATCATTGGCTGAAAGGACTAAATGCTAAATTATTTCGTGGAGAGGTTTTTGAGCTGCCGAATTGTCAAAGTCATCTGGAACTTCTCGTGGAATTAAGAGCCTTAAAACAGTAGCGCAGTTGGACCTGAGTAACCAGTCCATTCCACTTAAATAAAGCCCGCATCATTATAGAATCACCACCAGGTCGCACTCTGCCTTGTTGACAGCCTGGGTCCATGGCTTCGTGGGGTCGCGCCACACTCGATCCCTACTATCAGCTTTTTACCAATCGAGACTCAGCTGACCAGGCCATGGTTTTCCAATCGTGTAGGGTCGAGTCGATACGGCCACGGGCTCATGAGAGGCGGCGCTCCAGGCGATTTCGTGCTATTAGCAATGGCACTTGCATCCGTCGTTTGCTACAATAGCCCATTAACACTAAATTTCACCGAACTTTCCTAACGAATACGTTCCTCGTACGTCCCACTGTGGTTTCTGCTGTTATTTCACGCAATGTCGCTTGTCTTTTAGCGCTGACAACCATGCGCCAACGTCGCTGATCTCGGTTGTTAAGTGAAGGCCGTTGGACACTACATTGTCCATAGCGAGAGGAAGTGCCTGAAATTTCGTGTTCTCGGCACTCTCTTGAACACCGTGGATCGCAGAATATTGATTTCCCCAACGATTTCCGAAATGGAATGTTCCATGTGTGTAGCTCCAGCTGCCATTCCACGTTCAAAATGTGTTAAGTTTGAAAGGGTACAGTACCGCCCGACATTGAAAATAGGTACAACATACTTCATTATTCTTGTCTGAACACATATTTTTTCTAATAATAACTCAATTTCAATTAATGCAGCGAAGCCGGATGCCAGTGTGGGAAAGAATGACAATTTATTTATTTAATTGATCACATGTGCACTCCCACAAAATAAATCCCTACATCCAGTTTGGTGAGATCTGTGAAATGAATGAATGTATGGTCGTCTGCTAACCGCAGATAGAGAATGTGAATATATGATCATCTTTGAGACGATCCTTTGGCCACCTTTGGTGGAGCCAAAGAGATGAAACTTACCGGAGCTTTGAGCGCCTGAAATGTGGCTGACCAATACGGTACCATGGTCTTCCCCCACCTCGACAGAGGTGCGAGAGGACCTGAAGAACGGGCATGTTTCAGCACTCTGCCGTTGGATCTTGTGCTGTTAAGACCTGTCTTGGGTGTGCTCCGTAAAGACAAAAGAGTGGAGACGTGGTATGCATGTGAAATATTTAAGAGTAGTTTGAAATAATAATTTCTCTATTTCAGGAACTTTTGTGGGGAGAATTAAATGTCAGGCAGGTAATATTAATGGGATCGTAGTAATCTTCGGAAGTGACCAACGGCCACAATGAAACCACGTGTAGCAATAAGTTGAAATACTTCCGTGTGCTTAAGTTTAGCTGAATTACTAGCGTGTGTACTATAAGTTGAAATATTTAAGAAAAAGGACTTGAAATTAGGGGCGAGTACTTCCTCGTGGTGAGTACTGTGTGAGTCTCAATCTGTGTATGAGACAAAGGATAAAGAGAAGTACTCGTCCATGGTATCAGTTGAGGACTCGTGTGTGTGATGAATATGTTCTTAATATTACTTTGCGTGATATGTTTGCGTGTGACGCTTGATTCAAACTATAATACTCTGAGAGAGAAGCAAGGTGAGTCAGCCGTCTATCCAGCAACGCCACTTGGCTTGCATTGCACAGGAAGACGTGCATATATCTCCATAGTAGGAAAGTAGAATTACGACGTGGGGCAGTGTCGTGTGAAACTGGGATAAATAATAATTGAAGTGGGAAAGCTGAAAGTGATAATGTTGTGACTATTCCCTGTGTTGTATTTCATGTTGTAGTGTGGTGTATGTCATGTAATTTAAGTATGTGTGGTTTGCATGGGAGAGTAGCAAGGTGGTTACAGAGGTAGTGGGTTATGCGTGTTCCTTTTGTACCGCTCCGTCTGGAGGAAAGTTTCGAGATGATGATTGTGAGAGTCGAAGTGTGAGATATAATAAAAGATCCACCATCCTATCCAGAAAGTGCACTGTAGCGTTAAATAATTTCTCATGTGTTATTGTTGTAGGTTATAGAATTTGTGTGTTTAGGTTATAGAATTTATCGGAATAAACAAGATAGTGAAAAGAAAAAGATTGGTGGCCTTTTCCTTCGAATTGTATGTTGTCATGATAACCAGAATTTATAATGTGTGCGCCATTCATATTCAGTGCGATGGCCACGTGTTGATAAAAGCCGTTAAATAAAAAAAAAAAAGAAAATGTGGTATTGCCAGTGCGTAGTGAACAGTCAGAGTTCTGTAAATTACTGATAGTCAGATGTGCGTTTCCGTTGCGTATTATTCATATAGGAGGATAATTTGTAACTTAGTTGTGAGTACAAGAGTTCATGTTACTCGATAAATAAGAATGAATCCACTCGCTTGGCAGACCACTCATCTTGCAGGCCCGACTGCTTGATGCCACAGTATGAGCAAGGCATGTGGGTGCCTCTCAAGTTCTGTCGTGCTGCCATCATCGCGTTACATACCTTTTCACATCAATCACCTGAGTACAGATTACAGCTCCACCAATGTAATTCACTTTTATATTTTGTGTGCGAGATACAACTACTATCTATACAGGGTGTTACAAAAAGATACGGCCAAACTTTCAGGAAACATTCCTCACACACAAACAAAGAAAATATGTTATGTGGACATGTGTCTGGAAACGCTTACTTCTCTTGAAATCACATTAATCATGGAATGGAAACACACAGCAACAGAACGTACCAGCGTGACTTCAAACACTTTGTTACAGGAAATGTTCAAAATGTCCTCCGTTAGCGAGGATACATGCATCCACCCTCCGTCGCATGGAATCCCTGATGCGCTGATGCAACCCTGTAGAATGGAGTATTGTATCTCAGCCGTCCACAATACGAGCACGAAAAGTCTCTACATTTGGTACCGGGGTTGCGTAGACAAGAGCTTTCAAATGCCCCCATAAATGAAAGTCAAGAGGGTTGAGGTCAGGATAGCGTGGAGGCCATGGAATTGGTCCGCCTCTACCAATCCATCGGTCAACGAATCTGTTGTTGAGAAGCGTACGAACACTTCGACTGAAATGTGCAGGAGCTCCATCGTGCATCAACCACGTGTTGTGTCGTACTTGTAAAGGCACATGTTCTAGCAGCACAGGTAGAGTATCCCGTATGAAATCATGATAACGTGCTCCATTGAGCGTAGGTGGAAGAACATGGGGCCCAATCAAGACATCACCAACAATGCCTGCCCAAACGTTCGCAGAAAATCTGTGTTGATGACGTGATTGCACAATTGCGTGCGGATTGTCCACAGCCCACACATGTTGATTGTGAAAATTTACAATTTGATCACGTTGGAATGAAGCCTCATCCGTAAAGAGAACATTTGCACTGAAATGAGGATTGACACATTGTTGGATGAACCATTCGCAGAAGTGTACCCGTGGAGGCCAATCAGCTGCTGATAGTTCCTGCACACGCTGTACATGGGACGGAAACAACTGGTTCTCCCGTAGCACTCTCCATACAGTGACGTGGTCAACGTTACCTTGTACAGCAGCAACTTCTCTGACGCTGACATTAGGGTTATCGTCAACTGCACGAAGAATTGCCTCGTCCATTGCAGGTGTCCTCGTCGTTCTAGGTCTTCCCCAGTCGCGAGTCATAGGCTGGAATGTTCCGTGCTCCCAAAGACGCCGATCAATTGCTTCGAACGTCTTACTGTCGGGACACCTTCGTTCTGGAAATCTGTCTCAATACAAACGTACCGCGCCACGGCTATTGCCCCGTGCTTATCCGTACATCAAATGGGCATCTGCCAACTCCGCATTTGTAAACATTGCACTGACTGCAAAACCACGTTCGTGATGAACACTAACCTGTTGATGCTACGTACTGATGTGCTTGATGCTAGTACTGTAGAGCAATGAGTCGCATGTCAACACAAGCACCGAAGTCAACATTACCTTCCTTCAATTGGGCCAACTGGCGGTAAGTCGAGGAAGTACATTACATACTGACGAAACTAAAATGAGCTCTAACATGGAAATTATGCGTTTCCGGACACATGTTGAAAGGTCTCTGTTGGATTCCTTTCATGTTTGATTTCCTAAATCTGTTGTCATTTATGGAATAAATTCCTCTTCTAAATTTACTGTGGCGTTTCTGACTATCTGGGAGGAGACTGAGTAGTGGAACGTGTTACTTTTACACGTAAACAAGAACGATTTGTCACACTACTACACTTTAAAACACAGTTTATATGTAATTCATGTCACACAGTCTCATACGGAACCTACATCCGCTTTCTGTTATATACTGTATATGATAAGATACTGCCATCCCCCTTCCCTTCTGTGTGAGAGGATGAATGATCAAATGTGTTTGTAGTTGCATGCTTGAGGGTAGCAGACAAGCCTGTCTGCTAGAGAACAGTAGGACCAACATCGGAACAGGTAGCCACGCTTCCTAAAAGCAAAGAGGTTTCTATCCTTAGTATGGTTCTGTCCGTCCGTTGTCATGTTGGTATAGGAAGCTGCCCCTCTGGCCACTTCCGTTTGTCTTTGTCAGCCACCCTCAGGAAGCACGCTCGGCAGTAGGCAGTTGCAGTCTGGCGGTGGCGAGCGTCTGAAGTGGTAAGATCTCCGGCTAAGCGCGTGTCTGCTAAGTCCATAGGACAATGGATTTGTTAAGTTCAGCCTAACTGAAAATTTAATCATATTTATTTCGAGTTTAGCTCTAAAATATCTAAGGTTATCTTAAATTGCAGTGTAGTGTAATTCTCGTGTGAAGTTCAGATTATTTTGGGAGTAGTTGCTTTGTCATTACTTTGTGAGTAAAGTGGAACCACGTGTTGATCAGTAACTCTAACTAAGTTCATCAATCTTAAATGTGAATGCTTGTGTGATTATAACGTCTCGTCTTGACAATATTTTACAATATAGCAACTTTTCTTTATGCTTTTCTTTATGTTCAACCCACGTGGAGTGTACTTTGCGAGACCAGTACCACGTGCTTATATAACTGTTTGACCCATCAGGTCAATAGTAAGACGTTAGTAACCAGTTCAAGGTTTTTCTTTTGTCAATTGTTTTTCGATCGAATTTATGTTAATTATCAAAATTACTGTGGAGTTATACGCTTTCTGTAAACCAAGTTGACCACGTGGAGCATGTGGTGTAATCATCAAAGTAGCCTTCAGCTATTCTTTTTGGGAAGATTTCACAAAGAGTTAATATGAATTTAGTATACCAGTGTGTGGTAATTACATGACGGACAGGATTGTGTTACGAACGTAATTTCTTTGGGTGAAAACTGAATCTGTTGGTTGTGGTTAATTTCTTCTTGCTTATGTTTCAACGTTCTTTGGGTGTTGTTTTGTGAATGCAGGGTTGTATGCAGTCTCCCAATCTTGGCTCCATATTTGATGTGTTCCGTAAGATTAAAATCTCACATTTTTACAATCCTTAAACAAGGCACCAGCTCAGTTATAACTCACGTATAATATGCTGAAATTTCAATGAACAATCTTAAAATAAATTTCCAAATATAAACTGATTTCTTTCTTTTTATTTAAATTCTCCTTTTTATATATAGATATATTACCGGTTGTTGTATGACTGTAAAAGATTATAATCAATGTTAGTCTGATTGGTAATGTGGTAAACCTAGACTAGTTACCTGGTGAAACAGTTGCGCAGTAATGCACGGTTAACTTCTCCCCAGACAGCTCACAGCTTTTAACCCGCTTTTATTCTACTATTAGCAGCCGATTTCAGCATAGCAAAACAAAGTACCAACGTTACAATGTCCACATAACATCTTTTCTTTATTTGTGTGTGAGGAATGTTTCCTGAAAGTTTGGCCGTACCTTTTTGTAACATGACTTTTATCGTGTCTGTGTATAGTGCAGTGCTCCCAGAGTCTGAATTTCGATTTCAAATCCCTCCGTGTATTCCTGAGAGTATCGTATTGTACTGTTAGGAAAGTACGCCGAATAATGAAGAGAGGAGCTGAAATGGAGCCAGCAGAAGGTAAAGGTAAGGGGAGAAGTTGTGCTAAGTACGACGAATTGGCCGCTGCTGGCGAGGCGAACAGAGCTGCGTTGCAGTGCGGTGGGTAATCCCTTGCAGCTCGGCTGCGCGCTCCGGGATCATTACTGCCGACCTCGATTCTCGCCGGTCGGGTTGGGAAGCCGCGGCGGCGCTCTGCTTGTAAAGAAGGCTTTGGGCCTGCTGCCTTGTGGCGTCGTAACGCATCGCTCCGAAGTACTCCACGGTACGGCTTTCCCTAAAGAGTGCAAAGCCTCGCCCAGGGGCTGCTGCTGCTACCCACCAACTCCCCATCTGCGTTTTGTTGCTCTCTGCCTGTTGCAGCGTGTTCGCCGCCCTGGGAACGATACCCCCCTCCCCCCCCCCCACTCTTCCCGTAACTAGTACTTCCTTGCCTCCTAACTACAACGTCCTATTCCACTTCTGCTCTTATGTCAAATAAGGAAATGTCTCATTTCTCGAAAGAACTTGCATTTTTTTTTTTTCCAGACAGTTCTCCCGAGCTGGAAAGTTCGTCTCGTCGGTGACTCGGAGCTTCCGTGACCTCATGCGAAATCGCACTTGCGGACGCGTACAGAATCGACACACTCTTTTTCGATGTGCGGTGTACAACACAAATTATGTGACGTACTGTTCCACGAAAATAATCGAAACGTTGTTAGATCCGGATTAACTTCATTATACACGTAGAATCAGACCAACTACGTGTCGCCAGCGTCGCTTTGCCCTGCGAGAGAGCGTTCAACTTGTCTCGACTCCTAGGTCAGTAATGACCGCTAATGCAAAGGGCGATAAAAAAACTTCTGTTTGAGAACGTTGCCGCAGCATATGTTCAAGGCAGCTCGATTCGATGCGGACATTTAAGCACTGACATGTGTCTAGGGACTAGGTTGGCATTTGTGTCTTTCCGACGTGCGTGCGGTAAATGCGAAAACATGTACTATGGCGCCGTTGTTACCAAATGCGGTGTAATATCTCTTTATATTCGATGAATTATTCTGATACAATTCCACCCTTGAATGACGTTTACTAATTTTCTATCTTCATACTCGCAGAATCCATGCGCAAAGTAGTTTCATACAATAGCTATGCCATGAGCGCATAACTATTCTTTGTTGTACTCTCTCTGCTGGTTGTTAGAAAAAAAGCTTCCGAGATTGTCTTCGTGCCGATTAGCCTGAGCATTGTTTTTAAGAATTGTAATATGAATATTGAGGTTTATGACAAAAGATAACTGATACGAAATTGTACGATTAAAAGGGAAATATATATTTATATATTGCTCCTTCATACAAAAAGTGTGTAACAATTTACATTATTTGTCATTTGAGAATTAATGATATTCATCGATATATTGCGTAGTTGTTAATCAGAAGGGAACTTCCGAAAGACTGGATACGAACCTGCATTTAATAATCCAAGAGCTCCATTACTTCTTCGAAGGGTTAACCTTTATCGAAGCCAAATATCCGCTTGATCTGAGGTTTCCCGAGTGATTATACAACGCTCCCAAAATTACGAGGCATTTTATTTGTACAGATTAGCAGACTGCCGCAAAGCACGAGCCTGCAGAGAAGAAGAATCATCGCCTGATTTCATTCTAACAAGTAAAATTTCTGAATCATTTTGAGTGACTGAGTTATGACTGTGTTTCCTATTATGAATGATTGATTGTTCGAACGAATTGAGAACTACATAACTACATAATTACATAGATAGGAGGAAAAATTACAGCGGCCAAACACGACCAACGTGCTGTTATTCTTTTCTTTACTCCAGAAGGACAAACAGCGATAGACATCCATAGGAGAATGAAGAATTTGGAGGGACAGCGTGTCTGTTGAAAACCATCGTAGTGGAATGGTGCGCCTAGGAATGCTGTTCCTTCATAATGACCTACGTCTCCATTCCGCAAATGTCATAATGCAGAAGTTATGCCAACTCAAATGGGAGACACTCAGCACCAGCCCTGCAGTGTTGATCTCTTCCCATGTGATTATCAAATCTTCGCTCCCTTAAATAAGGCCTTGAAGCGACCAGCCGCTGTGGCCGAGCGGTTCTAGGCGCTTCAGTCCGGAACCGCGCTGCTGCTGTCGTCGCAGCATCGAATCCTGCCTCGGGCATGTAAGTGTGTGATGTCTTTAGGTTAGTTAGGTTTAAGTAGTTTTAAGTTGTAGGGGACTGATGACCTCAAAAGTCCCATAGTGCTCAGAGCCATTTGAATGTTACCACGTAGGACTTATAGAAGAAATAGAGATTCGGCGAAGAGCGCTGCGTTTCGTCGTGGGATCGTTCAGTCTGCGAGAGAGGATTACAGAGATCCTCAACGAATTCCAGTATCAGACGTTAAAACAGAGACGCTGTACATCTTGGAGAGGTTTACTATTGAAATTTCGAGAGAGAACTTTCTAGGAAGAGTCGGACAACGTGTTACTTCTTCTTACATACATCTCGCGAAATGCCTACGACGAGATAATTCTAGAAATTGTAATACAGGTTTATCGACAATCATTCCGCTCACACGGCATTCGCGGGCGGAAGAGGGAAGGAGGGGATCAGTTTGTGGTACCGGAAGTAGCTTCCTCCACAAACTGCTATGTGGCTTGTGGAGTATGGTGTAGATGCATGCCGCTCGTTTGGTAAGGAAGGTAAGAAACAAAAGATCCGTACAATCTCAGCACAAGTGAATACTGGAATGTGATCTGGAATGAAATCGATCGCTTCCTTTTCGTAGGAACCATTTCGACATTGGCCTCAAACCGGTTTAGAGAAACCACTAAATACATAAAGCTGAATGTTCAGTCTGGAATTTGAACCCCACTCGTTACGCAAACGAGTCCAGTGCAGAGAAAAAAAAATGTGTAACTAGGGCCTCCGGTCGGGTACACCCTTCGCTTGGTGTAAGTCTTTCGATTTGATGTCATTTCGGCGACTTGCGCGTCGGTGGGGATGAACTGATGACGATCAGGACAACACAACACCCAGTCCCTGAGCGGAGAAAATCTCCGACCCAGCAGGGAATCGATCCCGGGCCCTTAGGATTGACATTCTGTCGCGCTGACCACTCAGCTACCGGGGGCGGACCAGTGCAGAGAGGTAAATGGTTAATTTGCTGTCAACTTGTATTTATCTGAGCTGGAAAATAAAGACGATTGTAATGAATTTTCGAGATCAGTAGTCAAATACCCTTCTCGTCACCAAAATTTAGTTAATTCTCGAAAAATCCAGTGAATCACTTCCAGCAATGATATTCACATCGAAAGGTCGATTGAGACGTGAGCTCCTTCCTCATTTCTGTCAGATTATGTGGCTGAATAAAAAAAAGGTCCAAATGGCTCTAAGCACTATAGGACTTAACATCTGAGGTCAGCAGTCCCCTAGACTTATAACTAACCTAAGGACAGCACACACGTGCCCGAGGCAGGATTCGAAAATGGTTCAAATGGCTCTGAGCACTATGGGACTTAACTTCTGAGATCATCAGTCCCCTATAACTTAGAACTACTAAAACCTAACTAACCTAAGGACATCACACACATCCATGCCCGAGGCGGGATTCGAACCTGAGACCGTAGCGGTCGCGCGGTTCCAGACTGTCACGCCTAGAACCGCTCGGCCACCCCGGCCGGCTAGCAGGATTCGAACCTGCGACCGTAGCAGCAGCGCGGTTCCGGACTGAAGCGCCTAGAACCGCTCGGCCACAGCGGCCGGCTATGACTGAATCCTGCACCAAGTATGTGAAAGTTAATTACTAACGCGCCACCGCGACACACGGGAGCATCGAAAGACACGTTTTCGGTAATGCGCGGTGGAGCTGTTTATCATGAGCGGCACTCGAACGATAACCGAGCAGCGCACAGTGTTTGTTTGGGCAGGGACTGAGCCTGCGGTGACCGGCGTAGAGGTCCCCGGCACAGAAATGGCCACCTGCGGGCCGCCTTTGTGCGCGACTGGTATGCAGCGCCGAATTCCGCCCCCTATCCGGTATCACACGCATCGACAGTCGATATCTGGCGCGCGTCAGGTGTCCGCCGAGCCGCGCCCCAGGCAATTTCGGGGCTTCCCCCTCGTCTCCCCTCAGAGACCCGACCAGCCCGCCTGGGAGAGGGGGGGGGGGAGGGAGCCGGAATTGCCACACCCAGTCCCCTGTCACCTGATAGCCGCCCCCTCATCCCGAAGGGTGCGCCGTGCGGCGGAGGCGTTTTATAGGAGCTGCAGGTATGCTTCTGACGTGTAAAAAACGCTGTGAAATGGACTCTCATAGCGAAGTATTCCTCTACAAGAAATTTATATGAAATTTACACAGCATATACTTATCCCGTTGTGAGTAATTGTTCACTTCCAGGGGTACTAATCCCGTAAAGTACGCAGGAGAACGTCTGCAATGTTTTGAAAATTAGGTGATACTGCTCAGACGGTTGTAAGTCATATCTGGAGATCTCCCTACATCGGTATTGACTATAAAAGTCAGAGCCATCTGGTATGACGTGGTATCAGAAACCCTACCAACTCCTGAAAGAGAAACTAAAAGTTACGCCTAGTCCATTTTATAACTCCTGTAACCAGGTAGTGAACACTGCCCGCTACTGTCTTTTTGGTGAACCTGTACTCATTTGAAGTTGAACTAGGAAAAGGTTGGCAATGACAACAGGGAAGCCTACTCAACATATTCATATCACGACCCTCCTACAATGAGACTGGAAGTTACTTCCCAGCGTAAAACAGCACATCTACATTTGGCTGATCGGACGATGGGTCTACTGCACGCTGAAGACAATACACCCTTGTACACAGGGCTACCAAGACTGCCTCCTACAGCGACACTGGATACTGAAATGCCGATTTATTAAGAAATGAAATACTACGTACCAAAACTGAGCCCGAATTGCTCTGAAAGATCACTGATAAGGACTGCATTTTAAACATCTCGAACTAATTTCTCAACGGCCGTAGACCAGTAAGTAAGTATTCTTTACTTACATCATTCATCCTTCGTTTGCCGCGCAGTTTAAGGCGCTGCAGTCATGGGCTGTGCTGCTGGTCCCGGCCCAGGTTCGAGTCCTCCCTCGGGCATGGGTGTGTGTGTTTGTCCTTAGGATAATTTAGGTTAAGTAGTGTGTAAGCTTAGGGACTGATGACCTTAGCAGTTAAGTCCCATAAGATTTCACACACATTTGAACATTTTTTTTTAACATCTTTCGATTACTTAAATCTGTTGTGCGATACTTCTAGCTCTGTTGACTGACAGACAGTACCCGAATTAGCTACTACTTACACGGCAAGTTACAACCATTTAATTACAAATGATTGACATTTGGCCAATCTGAAGAAGTACCTCAGTATTTGAACAACAATTTCTCATCCCCAGTTCCACCTACCGGATGGTTATCACGGAGATTCAGCAGGGGCTGTTAGTGTGGCAGCGAAACTTCGTAGGTATGCTAATGCGGCAATGTGGAACCAGTTGAAACTGTATAACAAATTACTCCAGTTGTGGCCACCAGGCTCAAATTTGGCGGTGTATGCTGTTTGTATGACGGTATGACACCTACTCTGTCATTTCACTAGCCACAAAATGAATAGTGGCTGTCGAAAAGAGAGACCGTGAACTGTTAGTTTGATGATGTTCCGTTTGTGCGGTGCTCAACTGAGCGATCATCAACACAGTCCAATTTCTTACAGAATCCAATGTAGCTACTGTCACGAATGATTATGATGATGAAATGATAAGCACAACACAAACACCCAGTCTACGGGCGGAGGAAAATCCCCAGTCCGATCGGGAATCGAACCCGGGACCCCGTGATCTAGAGGAAGCGCTGTTAGTGAAATTGTCTTACATCATCGATAGCAATTTGGCGGTGTATGCTGTTTGTATGACGGAATGACACCAACGCTGTCACTTCACAAGCCACGAAGTGAGTAATGGCTGTCGAAAAGAAGACCGTGCGCTGTTAGTTTGATGATGTTTCGTTTGTGGGGTGCTCAACTGCGCGGTCATCAACACAGTCAAATTTTTTACACAATCCAATCTAGCCACTGTCACAAATGGTTATGACGATGAAATAATGAGGACAACACAAACACCCACTCTCTGGACAGAGAAAATCCCAAACCCGACCGGGAATCGAACCCAGAACCCCGTGATCCAGAGGTGGCATTGTTGGTGAAAGTGCTTCACGTCATCAACAGCAATTACAGTACTACACTGCGAGACTATCGCCGACTGGATCTGAGGAGAGGCTTGGTGTGGCACCTGGAAGAGGTAGGCGTCTTATGCCGGTGGAAATTATTGACTAGGTTGGTGTTGCTCTAACTGAGCACGCAGCACGTCTCCCGTGTAATGCTAGAACTCGCGCAGTCTTACGAGAATTGCGGTCGCATTGTCAACAGTACAGAAAGTTTTGCGGTCTATTTCACACTGATATCCCGTTGAGGATCCAGATAGTGCCGCAATTGAAACCTCATGAGTCGAAGTAACGTTCTGAATTGGTTCTTCGATTTCTGGCACTGCTCGAAGCTGATGGCATATGGCCAAGCAACAGTCTGTGGAGTGCCGAAGCGCGCTTTACATTATAGGGTGCAATGAATGCCTGGAGAGGTCCAATTTGCGGTATTGTTAAACTGCATGTTGTGACCCGCCAGGGTATTTATTTATTTATTGCCAAATTATAGACCTGTTACCTGATGTTTAAAACAGGTCGTACATCTTACAATTTTCGTTTTTCATCTTTTTACAGTTTTCTTTCCTTTTGTTTTATCTACAAAATTTACAAAGAATGATTCAAAATAACAATAATTTGAGGTTGAAATATAAATAAAATTTTGTTGTTTTTAAGAAGAATATAAAAAGAAGATAGGATACCCGCCAGGGTAGCCGAGAGCGCTACTGCGCTGCTTCCTGGACGCGGGTAGGCGCGCCAGCCTCCGATCGAGTTCGCCCGGCAGATTAACGACGATGGCCGGTCTGCCGGCGAGGCTGGATGTGGTTTTTAGGCGGTTTTCCACATCCCGCTAGGTGAATACCGGGATGGTCCGCACGTTCCGCCTCAGTTACACGACTTGCAGACACTTGAAAACGTTCGCACTATTCCATGACTCACACTAGACACAGACTGCTGGGATACACTAATTCCATCCTGATGGGGTGGGGGTTCTTGTTCGCGGCAGGAAGGGCATCCGGCCACCCTCTGAAACTAACATTACCAAATCAAAAGTAACACGGCCGACGCCGCATGAAGTGGGACCAAGGCCCCAAGAGAGAATGAACTACTGCGTATTGTGCACAAAGAGCCATCACACTCGCCGTATGTGAGAGGAGTAATTCACAACCGCCTTCACTCTCGGTGGTCTTCTTCTTTCAGGGCCGTTTCTACTATTAGGCAAGACTAGGCGGCCTCTGGGGTGGATAAGGATGGAAAAAATTCATTTCAAACCAAACAGCGGGAAAATGAGCATATGAGGAGAAAAAAATGGAAAGAGGAAATATTAAAACATCGAAATATTTTCCAAAGCATACGGAGCAGCTACTTACTTACTTTCACGAAACCAAACACTTTACCTCTACCTACCATGGAACTGAAGCAGCCGCTACTCGGTACGAAACAGAAAGAAACATGACCTTGATTCATTGCTGACGAGTGCTGGAGCTGGGTACTTGCGCTGGCTTGTGGTCATATTGCGACTTGATACCATACCTCCCACAGTCGGTCTTTTTGCTTTCGTCTCTACAGGCCATTTGCCAAGTGCCAGTTATATTCCTGTTGATAATCGATCACGTATTCACAAGCTACGGTTTTGTACTTCTCTTCCGATGTACCGAAAACTAATAAATGGTAAGTGCAGTTCATAATACGCTTACATAAAAATGAGTTTGTGTGTGTCTGTGTAAGGACAGTTGCATTGTTGTGCCGTTACCTGTTGGTGGTAGCGGAGGAGCGGGGATATCGGGGACACAGATGTTAATAAGAAAGGGGGAGCGTCATTTCTCAATTCTCGCCTAGGGTGGCAAAACATCTAGCTGCAGCCCTGTCTTCTTTGAACAGAATACACCCAGAGGGTCTGTCATGCGTACGGTGACGTCTGCACGTTATCGAGACCACCTTGTACAGCAAGTGGTTCCTGCTTCGGAAGAGAGGCACTGTATGAAAACCATTGTTTTCACGCAACATTGGGCAACACCTCATCTCACTCCCCCAGTGGAAGATCTGCTTAACTCAACCTTCTACTGACACGTCTGTGTTACATTCGTTTCATATTATTTAACTTGTAGTTCGTGTTGTCGCGCTGAGTCATTTGTAATTTAGTTTTATACTTCGTGTGTGTCCCCATCCCCATTCAGTGGTACAGTAAGCGTCTAATCCTATGTATATTACCAACATTTTGTGCTTCCAAATTTCCTTTCTCTCTTTATTCTCTGTGTGAGTGAGTGAGTGTGTACGCTGAATGTGTCTTTTATGTGGTAGCAGTACAGAATCTAGCTGTCTGATGTGATGGCGACAGTGTAGCCAACATTGCTTTCTCTGTGAAGATTTATACCCTTTCGGTAGTCATTTGACGGTAGTTAAGTTGGTGGCGGAAAGGTCCCCTGGTCCCTTTCGACTGCTGGGGCTAACTTCGTTGCACGGTGATCATGCTCTCGGCCGGTGAGACTGGACCTTTGGTGAGCGAAGGTGGTACTTTTAAGAGCGACTTGGCGCTGGTGTGTGTGTGTGTTAATGTGTGATGCTGTGTAGGTATTCTTACTAATGTGCACGTTTGATCTGCTAGTTCTTCAAGTTCGGCAGTCTAATTATTATATTTTTCAGAGTGTGGTTACGAGAGTATCTTTTTGTATGTACTGTGTTTCTCAGGTCCCTGCTTTGTGTAGGTGTAGACATGGTCTGAGAAGTTCGTTACCCCAGTACAGGTTTAAAATTAAGTTGTCTCACTTCTCTTTTTACTGGAATGTATGTGTGAACATTTTACTGGTGTATATGTATTTACTTCTTCTGTTTTTAATTTCGTTTCACTTCTAAGATTGCGAAGCTGTTTTTCATACCACGTGGAGGTGATTTCACAATGTGTAAAATTCGTCATGATATTTCATTGGTGTTTTCGTCCATGTTGATGATGATGATGTTTGGTTTGTAGGGCGCTCAACTGCGCGGTCATCAGCGCCTGTACAAAGTCCCAAATTTTTTTACACACTCAAATATTTTTTCACAGCCCAGTCTAGCTACTGCCACGAATGATGATGAAATGATGAGGACGACACAAACACCCAGCCCTGGGCAGAGAAAATCCCCAACCCGGCCGGGAATCGAGCCCGGGACCACGTGATCGAGAGGCAGCGACTCTAGCCACTAGACCACTTTGCGTCCATGCGGTTTATATATGTGTTCTTGAAGTTTTCACGAGTCTTAGTAATTTTTATTTGTTCTTGAATATTCATGGTATTTGCGGGTGTTTGACACCAGCGTACCTTAGTTTACTGTGCAAGGTGAGGCAGATAAATTTTTCTGTCGGAAAGTGTTCCATAGTAACCGTATTCAGAATAATTCAATCACAGCGATAGGGGTGAACATCTGCGCCTCTGACTGTGATGAGCAAATTTGTTTTCATCTCTAATCTTCTGTGTTTGAATCGTTTATGATTGTGCGAACTTTTCCCAAGCGCTCCTTAGATTCCCTTTTCATTTATCAGCGCTGTGTCACAGCACTTAGAATTAATTTGTGACTTTTTAATATGATGATTTATTTTAATAAACTATGTTTGTTAAATTGTGTTTCTTAGACAAACCCCTGCCCACTATATAAGATTATTTTAATACATTCAAACCTGGCGTTTCTGAAGCGCAAAATGCAGGGTTTGTGTTTGTAGACATTTGTCTCATTATTTTATTCTCTTTGTTGAGGCTTAAGCTCCTCCTTGCTCTGAATTATTTGATTGTACCTCGACTGTTCTTATATGCTTGTTCCATATATTCACTTGGGTCTTTTTATTAACATTAATTCGTTAGTTATGCTTACAATTCAGTGATTAATTCAGTTCTTGTATTAAATTTTCCCAATTTTAATTAAACTGACGACCCAGCAAAATCTTGTGGCACACGAAACTTACAGAAGAATACAGAGTTCCGCATTGACCAAACTCCCCCAGTTTCTGTTTGCAGATCACTGTGCAGATAACCATTCATCCATAAATAACCATTTACCACGAACGTGTTATTTTAAGAGGTTTTTCAGATGCATGGCCCGCAGTACCACCTGAACTGAATCAGTGTGATTTTGGATCTGGGATTATCTAAAAGAACGTATTTACCGGGTTCACTTTCGGTCTCTACCGGACTGAAGGATGCGTGATCTCGTCGACGTCTCTGACGGTTATTAATAAAATCAGTATTATGCTTCCAGAATGAGATTTTCACCCTGCAGCGGAGTATGCTCTTATACGAAACTTCCTGGCAGATTAAAACTGTGTGCCGCACCGACACTCGAACTCGGGACCTTTGTCTTTCGCGGGCAAGTGCTCTACTAACTTCCTTTTTTTTTTTTTTTAAATCTCATTTTGTTCGATTTCGTTCGTTGTATCTGCTCTGGGCGGACGTGGAAAGACACCCGTTTCAGTTGGTTGTTGATCCATTAACTCAGTTTTTTTTTTTATTACAGAAGGCAGCTAACCCTCTGACCGAACACGCTGAGCTACCGTGCCGGCTCCAACTCAGCTACCCAAACACGACTCATGCCTTGTCCTCAAAGCTGTGACGACGGGGCGTGAGTCGTGCTTGGGTAGCTCATCAGAGGGTTAACCGCCCTCTGTAATAAAAAAACTGCCAATAGATCAACAGCGAACTTAAAGGGTATCTTACGACGTCCGCCCCGATCATATGCAACGAACGAAAATGATCAAAATGAAATTTTTAAAAAAAGTTGGTAGAGCACTTGCCCGCGAAAGGTAAAGGTCCCGAGTTCGAGTCTCGGTCCGGCACACAGTTTTAATCTGCCAGGAAGTTTCAATATTATGCTTTTCTCCCTTGTTTGGCCTTTTCTACCCAGACCCGTTCCGAATCCATGACATGTGGAAACATTTCTGTAAGACTTTCTTGCATTCACAGCGCCAGATTTCCACATGGTGTCCGAAACGGGAACCATTTTTTCTTTTTCCCATCGCAAATTGGTTGGTTCGCTGCCATACGATAATTACAGCCCACCGACCTCTATGTGTAGCTGCACTTCAATTATAACTACCCAGTACTTGCCTGAAACAGTAATTACACGGAGCATCTTTTCGTAATTTCCCAAAGAGATGGTTCGGCGCAGAAGCTGACTGCTGAATGCTGCTGCAGAGCAACTGAGACGCCCAATCTGTGTGTAACGGTTACACTGCGCTCCGTACAGGGAGCGCGGGGAGCGAGTTGAGTCGGCTGACTGTGTGAATGGAGTGCGCAGACAGGCGGACGGCGCCGGCAGTTTCGAGGTGCGCGGTTGGCAGCAGTGCGCGCCACGCGCCGCTGGTCCGGAAGTCTCCAGGTGGCCGGCCAAGCGGACAGTCTAATGGCGGCCGCGCTCCACGCCACCTGCCGGCGGCCGGCCACCTGCCCGGCGGGGAATGGCCGGCGCGGCCGCGGCAGCTAGCTGTCGCGTCGTGCAGCCACTCCACCGCTAGCTTGTCAGTCTTGGATGCCAGCCGCCGCTCGAAGTTCCAACACCTCTACCAGCTAGCGACAGTACCCCGGTCTACCGAAGGCGCTTTGTGTCTCTGTGGTCACGGTTAAAAACATGCTACATGTACATCTACATCTACATGATTGCTCTGCTATTCACATTTAAGTGCTTGGCAGAGGGTTCATCGAACCACAATCATACTATCTCTCTACCATTCCACTCCCGAACAGCGCGCGGGAAAAACGAACACCTAAACCTTTCTGTTAGAGCTCTGATTTCTCTTATTTAATTTTGATGATCATTCCTACCTATGTAGGTTCGGCTCAACAAAATATTTTCGCATTCGGAAGAGAAAGTTGGTGACTGAAATTTCGTAAATAGATCTCGCCGCGACGAAAAACGTCTTTGCTTTAATGACTTCCATCCCAACTCGCGTATCATATCTGCCACACTCTCTCCCCTATTACGTGATAATACAAAACATGCTGCCCTTTTTTGCACCCTTTCGATGTCTTCCGTCACTCCCACCTAGTAAGGATCCCACACCGCGCAGCAATATTTTAACAGAGGACGAACGAGTGTAGTGAAAGATCTCTCTTTAGTGGACTTGTTGCATCTTCTAAGTGTCCTGCCAATGAAACACAACGTTTGGCTCGCCTTCCCCACAATATTATCTATGTGGTCTTTCCAACTGAAGTTGTTCGTAATTTTAATACCCAGGTACTTAGTTGAATTGACAGTCTTGAGAATTGTACTATTTATCGAGTAATCGAATTCCAACCGATTTCTTCTGGAACTCATGTGGATCACCTCACACTTTTCGTTATTTAGCGTCAACTGCCACCTGCCACACCATAGAGCAATCTTTTCTAAATCGCTTTGCAACTGGTACTGGTCTTCGGATGACCTTACTAGACGGTAAATTACAGCATCATCTGCGAACAACCTAAGAGAACTGATCAGATTGTCACCCAGGTCATTTATATAGATCAGGAACAGCAGAGGTCCCAGGACGCTTCCCTGGGGAACACCTGATATCGCTTCAGTTTTACTCGATGATTTGCCGTCTATTCCTGACAGGAAATCACGAATTCAGTTGCACGATACCCCATAGGCCCGCAGCTTGATTAGAAGTCGCTTGTGAGGAACGGTATCAAAAGCTTTCCGGAACTCTACAATGCGATAGCCATTCTGCCTGACGAATAAATCTTCAAGTGGTACGTTCACCGCCATTTTGGAAGTTTTTGCTGCGTGAACTCCATAAGTGACAACTTCCCAACATCATATCCTAGGTGGCTCAGTCTGCAGCACAAGTATTAGAGAAGTTTGTGGCTGGCTTTTTTTTTTCTTACCGCTTCTTTTACCTGTCGCAAAGAATATATTAATACAAAAATTGGTGAGTTGTGCCATGGTGAGTCATTTCTAAGGCTGGACTATACCAAGGGCGAACCAGAGACAACACGATCCTTCCGGTGGCAGCGGCATTTGTTTATTATATTATCATCTGCATGAACAACCATACTCTGCCAACCACTGTGAACTGCATTCGAGAGGATACTATCAATTGTACCACGCATTATTGTATCCACCAGTCTTCCCACCAAGGAAAAACCTTTGGTAGCAAAGGGAATCGAAGCCGTATCCTCCGATGGCAGCCGTCAATGCTGACCACTCAGGTACGGAGGCGCTTGCGCTCCCTAAGAGTGCGATATATATGTGGGAGCAGAATATCTCCGGAGAGCTACTATAATAGTCGTTCTGGAAACTTTCAAAGCAGTCTTCCTTTTGATGACTGGCGTTTCTTTTCAGTTCCCACCGTTCGACTGTTCCCAGGGGTCGAACAAACGTATGACAATTCGCACTGCTGTTCTTGGTGTAGATACACTTTACCCGGTTCGCCTTTAGTGCTCTGGTGCACAGATCCACACTCGTGCAGTATTCACAAATGGTCTCCTTTGCAGATGGCCTCTTCAGTAACCTTACAAACCCAGTATTTGGGTCTTCCCACGGTCTTCAGATACGTGTGCACTCAGGAAGAGTCATACCTCGTTTCCCACTAATCCAATATTTACGTCACATTCCGCCTGACGAACTTCACCAAATACGATACTGCAGTGCCTGTGTTATTCTGATTACGATGCAAAGTTCATAAGGGAATAGGCACTGCGGCGACTACAGTTGTTATGAAATACATTAAATGTATTCGCAATTGCGAATAAGGACAATCATCAGCTATAGAATGAAATGATGGTTCAAATGGCTCTGAGCACTTTGGATCTTAAGATCTGAGGTCATCAGTCCCCTAGAACTTAGAACTACTTAAACCTAACTAACCTAAAACATCACACACATTCATGCCTGAGGCAGGATTCGAACCTGCGGCCGTACCAGTCGCGCGGTTCCGGACTGAAGCGCCTAGAACTGCTCGGCCACCGCGGCCGCCATGGAATGATGACAATGAAAATTTGTGCCAGACTGGGGCTTTCCAGCTTATTGCGAGTGGCCGCCTTAGCATTAGGCTATCCGAGCACGACTGACATTCTTTTGAACAACGCAGGCACTCCAGTATTATATTTATCATCCGATGTCTCCTTGTGCGGGAATATGTTTCCAGTGCGGGCTGTAGACACATGGCTGACGATATATGGAAGTTTGGGTCTGGCCGTAAGTTGTGTAGGGTTAGCGCTCTTGATAAGCGGTCCGGCGCAAATTTTCACTGTCGTCATTCCATTCTACAGCTGATGGTTGTCCTTATTTGCAATTGCGAATACATTTAATGAACTTCACCAAAGGAAGAATAACGCCTTTCCTGCTTCACGTACATCAACAATGTGGGGATATCTTTACTTCAACAAATATTTCGTCCACTGAAGGCTGACGTTACCAGTAACGTGATGCACGTTTATTACCGTACATGCAGGCAACTCACCTTAGTTTTCCACTGTTTAACGAGCCATGGGAGACCGCGATTCCCTCATACCACATTACTTACAAAATATCTGAGATCAATGTGCAAAATTTTGACGGTGGAGTTTAAAAACAACTTGTATGTTTTGAGGCGAAGTGGCCCTACTGCTCAACCTTGAAATAGTCGAGACGTAACGCTCGTTTCTGACGGTGACTCCCCATTAAGAACACATCATCCTGTTCGCCTAGAAAGTCTTCAGTCCAATCGCATATCTGTTGGGACATTCCATACTCACGTACATATCTGTTAGGCAGTGCCACTTGCACTGTTTCGTGTAATCTCAGCGGAAGCATAGCTACCGATGCCACAATAGAGTTCTGGGTGTATGCTTGTCCAAATGTTTTTTTCGCGGTGCGACACTGTTGCTGAACGACACCGCAGAAAGCCACCGCCTGCACATTCTTTGTCCTTTTTATTTCGTTCCAGAAGGACTGCGCCCTGAGGTTGATAGAAAAAGGGAAACTGACGGGTTTTTCCGCAGGGAGAGTGCAGAGGTGGGCGCGGCGGGCTTTGTGTTTCCTGGAGAACCGAACGGCGTCCACCACTGCCTGTGGCGGAGACGGCGGCGGCGTGGCTCTTCTGCGAGCGAGAAAGCCCCCCCCCCCCTTTTCACCCTTCCCCACGCTCAACCTAACCCACCCCCCACTCCTTCGACTCGGCCCCGAGCGCCGCTTGTCATATTTGCACTGACGGCTGCGCAGCGCTCGTTTCCGATAAATCCATTCCGGAAGTGCGGGGCTGTCTCGCGATGAAGACGAGGCACCAAAGTGAACCTACACTAGCAGGCTGTGAAGGAACAAGTGCAGGAGCTGGACAAGGATGCGGAAATAATTCGAGAAATGAAGCTTGAACTCAAATTTAGATGCTAGCCGAGCCTGCAAGTGGTCATGTTGTATTCGACCCATGACGTCACCTGCGCAGTGTCCTACATACGTTGTGAGTAGCAGCGGTGGCCATAACAGTGTTCTGCGTAATTGTGAGTAAATTATGTCGGAGCTACGTCAACTCGAACGGCAGTGTTTGCCGTTTCAAGAGGCACCTTATCGAAGGTTGATACCTCATACAAGGAAGACGGAAAAACAACGTGGAGAAAAATGTGTGTTGAGTGATCGTAACGGAACGCCGTTGAAGAGGACTGTGACAAAAAATAAAGGGACGACAGCTGCAAAAGTCAGGGTGGAACTTGACGCACTCGCCCTGTCAGCTACAAAATAAAGCGAAAGGAGCTCCATGAGTTGGTAACTGCACGGCGAGCTGCAGTTCCAAAACAACCACAAATCAGTGATGCAAGTGACCCTAACAGGGAAAAACGTAGCGCCGAAGCCATAAGATCAGGGCTATGGAGTAATGGAAGAAAGTCATTTGGTCCGAAGAGTTTTGTTTCACACGGTTTCTAACTTCTGACAGGGCTTACATTTTTTGTACGCCGTCTCAAGTCTACGATGTTGACTCCATGTTGCCAAGAGTGAAACATGGTGGCGGTTCGACAACCATACCATGGTATTCCATGAACTCCATGGTTACTTTGCAAGCCGCATTCCTGCCAAGGATAATGTGACTGTTTTGGATGATCAGATCCATATTGTTGTTCAAAAAATGGTTCAAATGGCTCTGATCACTATGGGACTTCTGGGGTCATCAGTCCCCTAGAACTTAGAACTACTTAAACCTAACTAACCTAAGGACATCACACACATCCATGCCCGAGGCAGGATTCGAACCCGCTACCGTAGCGGTCTCACAGTTCCAGACTATAGCGCCTAGAACCGCTCCGACACACCGGCCGGTTGTACGATATGTGTTCGCCACTAATATTGCTGTATTCCTAGACGACAGGGCCCTGTTCACACAGCTCACGCCGTCCAGAGCTGGATTGTAAGCACGACGCTGAATTGTCACATCTCTCCTATCCATCCCCTATCCACAATAGGCACCAGATCGCAGTATTATTGAGCCTTTGTGGTGGGAGAGAAGGATACGTGACTGCTTTGCACTTTCATCATCCTTTTCCTGAACTTTCCACAATTCTGGAGGAAGAAAACCAACTGGGAAACTCAGAATGAGATTTTCACTCTGCAGCGGAGTGTGCGCTGATATGAAACTTCCTGGCAGATTAAAACTGTGTGCTGGACCGAGACTCGAACTCGGGACCTTTGCCTTTCGCGGGCAAGTGCTCTACCAACTGAGTTGCCCAAGCAGGACTCACGCCCCGTCCTCACAGCTTTACTTCTGCCAGTACCTCGTCTCCTACCAAATGGGACCTGTATTTACCCGTGCCTAGACGACTGACAACTGTTTGCCTATATCGTTTTAGTCGTTACACAGTATTCTGTGTTTAGTGTTTCCTTATTTTTGTTCATGCGTACTTAGATCGCCAACATGCAATCCTTCCGGAGGAATGATTCACCCTCTTACGTAATTACTTTGTGTGGGTTTATTCGGCTGAATTTTTAATAGACGACTCCATACATCTACAGAGAGGTCAACACCTCTACGCTCAAAATAGAACAAATCCCGAACTTAGTAGTTTGCGTCAAGGAACCGATGATCAGAAATGAATACCAGGCGCTGTCCATAAATTCCCGAAGAAATTACGTAAATCTCATTCTGCACCATGACCCTCAAAGTCTTTTTGGGAGCTGATACACAATTTCCAATGTTTCTGCCACTTTTCAAACGCTGCCTGGAAGCCTTTCTTTGTCAGACTGTTTACTACGTTCCCTGATTTCACTTGAATCATCTCCACTGTATCAAATCATCCTGCAGTTTCATTTTCCTTTCTGCGAAGGAGAAGAAGTCACTCAGAGTCTATTGAGTACGGTCGATGGGAAACAAATCCTGAGTGATGTTTGGATACGCGGCTGTGAAAAATCATGCTGGAGTACCCAGTCGGTCCCTCAAACGCCTTAGAACATCGCGACAGGACCTTACATTGACCTCTTTATGAAAAATCTCATCAATATAAAAAAAGAAACTAAATCAATAAGGACGTCCTTGACATTCCCTTTCTAATCGTGTTGAAGCAGTCGTGGCACGAACGTCGATGTGGGTCTTTACTAAGCTACTGAAGTTATCTTCTAAATTATAGAGCTTGCGATTGAAAAGTGTCGTATTACCTCCTTGAGCTGCTAGTTAAATATTTCATTTATACAGCTAGTTTTAGTCATGTGACCCAGGTTCATACAAGTGTTCACAGCATCATGTTAGGCAAAATATACAAATGTTATCGTCAAGTGATAAAACCATGAACAATATCCCCTCGTCATATGGAAATGTAAATTACGACTCCAGGATATAACAATTGTGCTGTGGAGTGTACACATTCGTTTTAAAACTGTAATCGGCGTTAACGCTGTGAGCAGATTCATACCACCCAGTTGTCTATTAAAAATTCAGCCAAATAAACCCACAAAAGAAATTACTACTTCTTTTACGAGCATAAGGGGGAGAGCATCAGAGCTCAAAAACAAAGACATTTTTTCTGTTGTAAATTTCTGTGGTGTGGTCCTTTAGGCTAAAAAGCCTGCATGTAAATGTGACCTTTCATTACTTCTACTTTTCTTCTTTCCCCTAGCGGTTATCGTGTCTGGTATAGGGTACACTTTTTCCAAATTTGGCGAACTTCATTTTATTAACTTTGTGGCCGGACTCCCTTCACGACCCCGCAATCGTCAAGGTAACCTGAGGAAGGGAAGTCAGGCGCGGTCAGAGTTTCCACATTGAGTTTTCGAAACTCCCCCATCGCGGACAAAAAATTCCTCAAAATTACACCAATCCCACAACTTTTCCCAAATAACTTAAACGTACCTACTGCTTTAAACTGTTGTTTTATCTGTGTTGGCAGCTTGAAGAGGTGAAATTATATGTTCAGGACCGTAAAATTAACATACACAACAAAAAATTGTAGTATATGAACTAAAATTTTAAATTTGTGAATAAACACAATGGACAGGTCAAAAAAATTAAAAAACTGAACTAGGAGCGGCATATTTGCTTTAATTGTACTTTTTCATTGTTCTATTGATTTACCGTTAGCACACCAATTATGTCTCACCCGACACCTCTATGTGCTACTCTAGTGTGAACACACAAAATCCTTGTCTGCCTTTGTTACTTATACCTTCTTAAATCTCGTAACCGTCGATCTGTCATTGCCTTGCATTTAGTTCTAACAAACCGTACCAATACCTACGCGTTTTCGAGAGGTCCTTAATACTTGAAACAGCGTATATAAAGGGACATACGTTATAATACACAACTCGTGAAATGCAAACTTCAACTGAAACGACAAAATAAGTTACGGCGTCTCCTCAGTACTTGACACGACCGCGAATGTCGGCAGACACCCCAAACGTTGGGAACAGTCCATGTAAACGTCATAGTGACATTCCGGAGAGGTATCACCGCCGTAGAGCATAGCGTCTCCCACAAAAGGAAAGCTGTGTCGATTTATCTGAAGAGATAGTGACACCTAGTGAATATTTAAAAACACTAAGTGTGTGTTGTTTTAACTAAAAGTCAGAGTTGGCATTAATAGTAATTTAGGCAGATAAAATACATCCCCATTTCCCCGGTACCGAAATTTTCTTCCCAAAATTTTTCCTTGGGTTTCCGTTTCCCCAAAAGTTCCCTTAAATGAATATATTCCCTGAAATTTCGAAAAAAATATCTGAATTCATACGCATTCTCTGAAGAGGAATTTGGGGATCAGCCCAGAATTTACCTGAAACCGAACGTGGGAAGCAAATGCGGCACTATATCAGAGGGCCAACAGATCAAGAGAGTGGTGGAAGCTAAGTGTGTGCCTGGTCAGGGACCAGGTGAGGAACGCAGTCATTTGGAGAGGAACATGGATTTTAGACGTCCTCAAGTGAGTTACAAGGCAGCAATAGTATGGGGCTAGCTGCATTTCGAGGCAACACTACAATACACGAGCCAATAAGGGTGAGACATAGGTACCACAAAACAAGCTTTGGAAGGTGCCAGCAGACGTGGCTCAATTAGATCAAAAGCATTGCGGCCACAGAAGTGAATGATGCTGAAGAATACAGAAGAAACTTTCGTTCAGCAGTGAATGGGTAAAGACTGAAGAAGAAGATTCCTTAAAGTAAACGAGAACTTTTCGATAGACGCCCTCCACCAGACCAGAAAACTGTTATGATGTTGCGTTCCTCCCCTCCCTACTGAACGATTAATTGCTGCTTCTTATTGCGTAATAAGTTTCTACTCATTTCCTGGGAGCTTCGCTAAAACATCTCGCGCGCGCCTTCACTTTCTATTTTTTTCCGTAATGAATTACGGCTCAGAGCGTGCCGGTGGAGGAATCCCAGCCTCCGAACAGCTTGATTAACTCTGCAACTGGAGTTGTTTTTCAGAATTTAATTTCCAGCTCTAGTTTTCGTCTGCCGTTTCATTAAAACCAAAAAAGAAAGAAAACGGGCAGCTGGCCGGTCGGAATTTTTCTCGCTGGGCCTCATTGTTTTATCAGCAGAATTGTTGGAGCGGCGGGTGAAAGGCCGCGAGCCGTCAGTCTACCAGTCTGGCTGCTGCCACGGCGCGCCTACTAATAAAGAGATCCCTGCTCCACTCCACGGACGTGGCGTATTGGCTGGCGCGCGCGTGCCGCTAATACTTGCTGAGCCTCCCAGCGTCAGGGGGTGGAGGGGGGGTGGGCAGGGGAACTTCATAAAGGAGCCCCCTCTACAAAGGATAAACACCGCTTCCCGCCTCCCAGCCAGGCTGCAGTTCTGCCTAGTCGATCACAGCCGGCGTGATGGGGCTGATCAGCAAGAGGCGAGCGTCGGTCACCAGTGACTCGTACAGTAATGGACTCAAAATTTCGAAATGCTAGTAGGAATACAACAGGAGAGCGATTAAAATGATATGCCGGACTGGAATTTGACCCCGGGAACTCCTACATCGCGACGATTTCGTTGAATATCAAACTTTCTTTAAGGTTCACAGGCTCGTATTTTTTTTGGGGGGGTTCTGAGACACCATTTGGGTAATACAATGCAAGAGAAACGATATTTTATAATGCTAAACATCGTCGAGTCGATGGCATCGCCTGCGATCGGTGGCGATATAGGTACATAACAGACGTTATGCACAACTCAAGTCAAGAAAGTCCATTTCCACAGAGTCAAACTTTTAACTTCTCCACCTTGTGAAAGCCACCGCTCACAAGCAGGATATCTATATAACTTTCTGTACGACTATTTCGGCTACACTAGTTAGCAGGCCAAACACTATTTTCTTACTAGGAGTTCCCCCGCTACAGTTGTCACGAACCATGCCCGATAGCCAAAACTGTATGTCTACTTTGCAAGATTCTATCAAAATGCGAACATTTGTCTCTAAATTCAAAGCTGTGAAGTGTCATGGCTATCAAAAATGGTTCAAATGGCTCTGAGCACTATGGGACTTAATATCTGAGGTCATCAGTCCCCTAGAATTTAGAACTACTTAAACCTAACTAACCTAAGGACATCACACACATCCATCGGCAGGATTCGAAACTGCGACCGTAGCTGTCGCGCGTTTCCAGCCTGAAGCGCCTAGAACAGCTCGGCCACACAGGCCGGCGTCATGGCTAGCAATTTTTAATTAATGTAAGAAATGGCATGGCTCAGTGGAAAGGAGAGAAACAGTATTAAGAGTAATATTAAAACAAAGAAAACTTTGTGCTGTCAGGTGGACGTCGGAAACTTGACCAGCACTTCGTATAAGGAATAATTGTTCACTGCCTGCTGAGGAACAGCACTGCCTGCCACCAAGCTGACTAGCTGATAGTGACGTACAGCTAGAGTGTTCGAGAACCCTCTGGAACATTCTGGAAGAATCCGTAGGAACACCTTTGAAAGAGTCAGGGGGAGAAACTTGCCCAAAAGCCCCTGAAAAACCAGTATACAATCGGCTAGCATACAGGGCCAAATCAGTCAGTATCATGAGTTATAAGGAGCGTTTATAAGGAAGCAGCCGTGTGCTGTACAATAGCCGAATCCCCGAGGGCACTCACTATAGGGAGACACTTTCTTCCTATGCAGTAAAGACCACGAGAAGTTTGTATACATCCGAGTGAGGACAACGGAGTTTCTGTTAAGTATCCGGCAACAGTTATTAACGCGAGCTTTCTGCCTGTTGAAAAAGAACAAGTTCTGTAAAGTTTGTCTCTAGTAGTAGCAACGAGTAATAGTTGATATTTTCTGTCCGTCAGAATAAAGAGCAAGATACAATGTCCTCCTGCACTTGTCTTCCCCTGCGGTTAACGTACAATATACATATATATACATATATATATATATATATATATATATATATATATATATATATATATATTATTGATGTTTTGCCCTTAAAGAGCGCATTTGGACTAAACTACATGGCCAGTTCCTTTTGCTGCCTTCCTTGCTGCCCGAAACTTCCCTCATTCGCTCGCTGTGTTTCTGTTTCCGGTCCTCTGTCCATGCTTCTTGTCGGCTTCGTGTCTTCGGCTTCATCTTGATTGCCTTTTTGGTTGCCCATATTTCTTTCATCTTCTGGCTGTGATCTTGCTTGCGTTCTTCGATCCATTTTATGCCTGTTCGTTTGTCGCATTGTATCTCATGTAGTTTACTTTTCTTAATGATGTTTCTGAACTTTATTCTGTCGTTTATTGTGTCTGCTGTTATGTTGAGCTGGTTCAGGTCGTTTTCATCCTCTGCCACCCATTTGTTGTTTCTAGTGGTTACCCAGTCAAAGATCTGTTTGGTCAGCCTGTGTGATGGCATTCTGTATAGGTGTCCATAGAATTGTAGTCTGCGTTTTCTAATCTTTTCTGTGATTGTCTCCGTATGTTTGTACAGTTCCTCTGTAGGTTTCTTGATCCATATTCCATTGTTGTTAGTTGCGCCAAATATTTTCCTAAGTATTTTCCGTTCTACTTTTTCTAATAGTCTGATACGTGTATGCCCTCGGATTAGTGTGGTCTCTGCTGCATATAGTGCCTCAGGGAGCACCACCGTGTCGTAATGGCGTAATTTGGCTTTTTGTGAGATAGACTTCTTGTTGTAATGATTCCACACTACTTTGTATGCCTTGTCCAGTTTAGTCTTTCTTTCTTCATTTGAGTCTCTGTTATGTCCACTCATTTGTAGTGTTTCACCGAGGTATTTGAAGTTTGCTGTTTTGTAAATCGTGCCATACTTTGTGTTCAGAGATGAGAGTTTCTTTGTGCTCATAAACTGTGTCTTTTCGTAAGAGATCTGTAGTCCAGTTTTGGAAGCGATTTCGTGCAGTTTTTCAATAGCGTCTTTTGTTTCCTTTATACCTTTCGTGACAATCGCCAAATCGTCTGCAAAAGCCAGGCATTTACTATGTAGGTTTCCTAAGGTTATCCCCTGTTGTGATGTTTCCCATTCTTTTATGACCTTATCTAACACCAGATTGAAAAGGAGAGGTGAGAGGCCATCGCCTTGTCGGGCACCTGTGCGAATTTCAAAGGGCTCTGATAGTTCCCCACAGAACTTTACTTTGGAGGTCGTGTTGGTTAAAGTTTGCTCTATGATAGCCCGTGTTTTGTTGTCTACTTTGTATTCTGCTAGAATTTTGAAGAGAGTTTTCCGGTCGATAAAGTCGTACGCCTTTTTGAAGTCAACAAAGGTAATGATCAGGTTCTGTTTGTGTTGTAAAATCATTTTCAGGTTCCAAATTTGTTCCGCACAAGACCGCCCTTTACGGAAGCCTGCTTGGTATTCCCCAATCAAGTGGTCGGTTTGGCATTCTAGTCTGTTCAGTAAAGCTTTAGAGAGGATCTTGTATGTGACCGGTAGTAGGGATATTCCTCTGTAGTTGTTCGGGTTAGTCTTGTCACCTTTTTTGTGTAGTGGGTTTATCAGGGCAGTTTTCCAGTCGTCAGGAATTTTCATGGTCTTCC